>NC_138185.1:182151756-182721756 GCF_964194105.1 Spermophilus citellus | reverse complement strand
TACTCATCTGTTCTTAAATTCCTTAAATTGGTTCAAGATCCTTTGTATCTATAACCTTGATTAACACTATTCAAACCCAGAATTTTTATGTTTGATATAATTTTACCAAGGAAGTAACTATGTACTTACGTCTGCATAGATGATTGGTTGATCTAACTAAAGTTACCAAAACAACATCTTCTAGTATCTATATTTCATGATATGTTTAAATAATCATGAAATTGTTGAAATAAGGTGTGCACATTCATGTGGTCTCATCGCAATTCATGGCTTGGTCCAGGATGGAACATAGGTATCCTATCACAAAGGTGCTGTAGCTCTCCCAGTTTTCAAATTGCCAGAACTTTGAAGATTCTGAACTGGGGATGTGGCTCAGTGGTAGAATGCTCACCTAGAGTGTGTGAGGCCCTGAGTTCAGTCCTCAGCACCAAAAAACAAAAAACTTGAAGATTCCATTATAATCATGTTTTCTTCTTACCAAATCTCTGGAGTGCAACTTAAAAAATGTCTTTCAAAGAGGGTCTTTGGTGCCTATAGGCTAGCAAGGCAGTACTCATTGCCACCCAAACATTTGTTCACACATTAGCAATTCTTCAGCACCTATTCAAAGTTTTGAATGTGATGGCAACTTCAGTATCTTCATGGCAGTGTTTTGACCTCTATGGATTCAGACAAGCAGCTAGTTGGTTCATCAACAGCTACAGATCTTGCAGTAATATTTGAGTGTATTTGTACTCATATAGGTATAAACATATCATATATACATACATACACCTGCTATATATTCAGGGTAGAAAGATTGTTGTTCCTGTGCATACACTGTGATAGCAACAAGGGGACAATGTTTTATAGTATGAGTTGTCCTACAAGTAATGGTCTTTAGTACTTTGAAAAAGTGTTGTCTACAAAATAAAAGTATATTATTTTCTCATGGGCAATATTTATGTCCTCATGTCTTAATGCCTAACTATGTGAAATGGATGACCACACACTAACTTGCTTAAGTACTTTTAGAGCATAAATCTTTCTAAAATGCATACAGTGAAGCAGTACAGTAACCAAATTAATGCATTCACTTACTTTATTACATCTTCTTCCAACTTTATATTTATCTGACAAAATAGTGAAAAGATACCTATATCAGGGTCATGAAAATAAGAAAGCTTTCTTTAGTAATATTTTTGGCCAGCATCTTAGAAGTCTATTAGGATTACTTGATCACTTTTTAATACATTCTTGATGCTTATATTTCATACCACATTGTCCCTTTAAGGGAAAAAAGCAGCCAAGACCAGTTGTTGGTCATTCTGTTGCTTTTAGAACTAGCAGGTCTTTATTCTTTCCTGATCTACCATCTCATTAGCACCAATTGTTTCACCTTGAACCAATTTAATTTTAAGTGCATGAAACAACTCCTATTTACACTGAAAATTTCACCCTCTGACTCAGCACCACATCGTTATTTCCCAATGTCAAGGATGCCTCGGAGTTGTAGCTTAAGTGGGAGCCAGACTCAGAAGCATTCAGGGAAGTGCACAGTTCTGAGTCATAAAGTCTCACCTTTCCATTCCAGGTCGCCATCTTCCCTGTTCCAGTATATAATTGGTTTCTGCTCCCTTTTCCTCCCACTGACTTTTTTCTTTTTTTCAATTCTATAACTCTCGTACTCAGATAAACATGTGTAAATCTGTAGATACATATTCACTTATATGACATTGTACAATGTATTTTGCTAACTCCTTTTTAAAAAGTACCTTCAACATAATTTTCCAGTGTCTTAAGAAAGATGGATTCATTAATTTATAGTCACTGAACATCTTGCCTTGCTGATAACCTATTTAACCTCCCCTGCCACCTTTTCTCTCTCTGAACCCTCTCAGTTTGATTTTTGCCCCCAGGTTACAAAAAGGCTTAAGTCTCAGAGTAGAGAAGGGGACAGACTGATGAGCAGCTGTGGGACCCTGTTGCCAAACCCCCAGGAAGCAAACTTATGGAAGGAAATTCATTTGAGGGCTGTCTGCCAGCTATAGAAACTGAGCTGATATCATGGGTGTTTGTATTGTGAATGTACATCATTCAATTTCAAACTGCTACAAGTAAGATTTCTTTGAAGACCTAGAACCAAAGAACACTCCTGCATACCTGAAATATATATATGCTCTTCCAATTGTGTGGCCTTTTGAAAATAATTTCTTCCTGTACCATTTTTACATCTCTCACCTATTTAATGTTTCAGAACATTTTTCACTGAAAACTTGTTTAATATTAAATTCCAAGAAAGGAAGGCCTTATGGAAATCTAATGAAAAGCGAAGAAAAATCATCTTTGAAGGCCCAATTGATAGAATTCCAAATGAGTATAAATCATATATTTTGTGCTTGCTAATTAAGTGCTGTAGTTTGGCTTATAGGGTCGGCACAAAGTGTTTCTGTCTCAAGGCTGGCAGAATTGAGCATATCCCAGTGCTCATATGATGCCAGGCTCAGAGGGAAGGGGTGCCCACGGACCACCCTCCTATATACAGGAAGGCAGTTAGCCTGTTTTGCCCAGATGGTCTTTTAAATAAACCACCCTCATTCAGCCGCACAGCCCATCATCATCAACTGTGCCTTCAAATCCCACCTGCCAATGCCTCTGCTCTAAATTTACTCTAGTTGCCAACACTGTAGATGCTGAAGCCTAGTGTTGCCCCAGAAAACAGGAGGTAACTGTGAGTACCTTGCCTTGCAGTTTCCTCTGTTGAGGAACTCATCCTATAAGCACCCAATTCCCAAGAAGTTAAAATTGCCAGGTGGAGAGACGTACTTTGCACAAGTACTAAGCACATCTGAGAACATTCTAACCCAAACTGTCCTTATTTTGCTTGCATTCCCCCAAAGAAACATACAATGGCCTGTAGGTTACATATTTGTTACAAAGACAATGCCCTTCTACAAAAGCATTTTGCTTGTTTCAAGGGAATGCTCCAAAATTCTAACAGTCTCTTTTTCCATGCATCTCCTTTCCTAGATGTGGTGGACAATTAACACACACAAAACAAAGCCATTTTCTCAATTCCCCATGTATAAGCACTTAGATGCCTTCACCTCAGAAGTTGGTTTCACCCTGCTAGCTAACAGAACTAGCTCAAGAGAAAATGACATTGAAAAACCAGCATACTTATGCCATAAAGAGTTCCACAGGGCTGAAAACCATACATAAGCTGATTTACTATGTCTTGGAGGCCAATGGAATGGTATTACGGGAAATGTATAAAAGATGCCATTCCTTCCTCAGATAATAATACAGACATACAAACATTGTTTTTATCATAGATCTTGACCAAAAGATTGTTTTATACACCCCCATGAAAGCTGGTTATTGTATCAGATATATACTTTGAAGTTTATTTTTATTCCCTATGTAAGAAAAGCTTCATGAGATGGAAGATCTATGCTGAATTTTATAATTATGTGGTAAACAATTAGAATACAGACAGAAAACATGGTGACATCATTGATTATGAGGTAAGCAGAAAGGACAAAGGACAAAAGGGGGTGGAGCAGGGAAGGGGGCTAGGGTAAAAAAGGAAACACTAAATCAAAAGCTTCTAAGAAACAGACTATGTGCAAAAAAAGAGACTGTGACAAATAAAGCAGCATTATTTCTATTACTATTATGGGTGGGTTGATAGCATAGAGAGGAACCATGTTTTAATAGGTTGGTACAGTGTGGAGGGCAGGAAGAGCCAGGGAAGAAGTTTATGAAGAGCAAATTTTCTGGCAAAGCTCAAGTCATCCAACGATGACTTTCAGATGTTAATGCGAGAAAAATGCCCTAGAATTCTTGTTTAAAATACAGATTCCCCAGCACCATGCAAGACAGCCTAGTTGAGCACTGTAGGGACCCCAGGGAGATGTGTTTTTAAGAAAGCCAGTCATTCTGCATTTTGTACAGAGACAGGTAGTATTCAGACCTCACTTTGAGAAAACTGCAAGAAGAGCAAAGTAAATCTTGCACATTTTAAAATCTTGCACTTCTTCTAAGAGGTCTCTTACAGGTGAGGAATGTGCTTTGGTAACCTGACCAATACACATGGAGGATTGACAGAGAATCAAGGCTGTACACCCTGTCCTCAATGCTGCAGGGGTGGGGGCAAGAGAGCATATATTTCTTGAAGTGTATTTCCTGGATATAAATCAATTTTTGCCATTGACTGCTTAGAAATATACCTTACCCCAAATGAGACAAACCAAAAAAAAAAAAAATCAGAGGGAAAAAAACTCTCAAAGAAACCCATGAAAATAATTAAGCAAGCATGATAACTCTGGATTATCCTTAATTAGAAGAAGGCTCTAGCGAGCTCTGAACTTTGGAGGGTCATCGCACATTCGTTGCGAGTGATCTGTCGCTGTTCCACATGCATGCTATTCATCACTTCACCTCTGATCTTCCCATCCTCTGAGCACAGCCCTCTGCAAGGCCCCTGCACTTTGTCTATAGAATGAAAGAAATCCCCTCACACTGCTCCTGCTGCCACTGGTAGATGACATGTCCCTTCCAGGGGAATTTAAGATGGAGAAAATCTTTCCCTTCCTTTTCTTCATTCTGTCAGCTCCTGGGTGTCAGACCCAGGCTCCTGCCCAGAGCACTACCCAGTGCCTCTGGGTGAGCCCTTGAGAGGACTTAGGTCCTTGCTGGTGACACAGCAGAACCCAGGCCAGAACCAGGTTTTAAGTAGCTCCCATCCTCATTCAAAGCCCAAGGATTCCAGCCACATGGCACAAGAACAGAGAGAGCAAAGGGTCACGGAGGCTTGGTAAGAGAACAGGGAAGAGCTATATTAAGCACAAAGGGAAGGGAGGAACAGAGCCAGATGAAGACTGGGGTTATCCCCTCTTTTTTTAAGGTAGGCAGGCCCAGAGCCACCTCTCTGCCTCTCTCTGATTGTATTTACAATGCCTGTGCAGAAACCATTGTACCTTTTGTGACTTCCCCTGGGTTGCTTTTTTCCACTCAGCACTGACACAGGCCCCACTCTGTGACATCTTCCTCTCTCCCCTCGGAGCTCTGCACTTCCCCCTGGGTGGGAGTTCTTTGCATGCTTCTTGGAAGCAGTTACTTGGCTGCAGATCCACTTCTCAAGTAGAGAGCAGAGATCTGTCATGTCATCTTAATATCCCCATAGCACCTAGGATAACACCACACAGTCTGGATGGGAAACAAGTCTTTCTTGAATTTGAAGTTAAATTATTTTTCTCCTGGATCTAGTTCTTTAAATTTTTAAGCTTTGTATTAAGGAAATCCATGAAGTCTCTCTTCATAGCTTAGGAAAATTGAAATGATTTTTAAATAAGCACCATCTCAGTTAACATACAGAAGTAGATTACAAATTCTGTCATGTAGCAAGTATGACCTCTGAGGTCAGATGTGGGTCTGTCACTTGTTCCTCAGTTAAATTCAGAACTGCGCCTTTTTGCTCATCTCCACCTGCCCCATTTATACATTGAAGATAATGGTACATACCTCCTCCTAAGTCTTCATGAGAACTAGAGAAGAAAACTGATGTAAAAGGACCTGACAGATACAAAAGTTCAATCAAGGTAGTTTCCAAATTTCCTTCCCTTTTAATTCTGAATGGAGCTGCTTTTGGTTGTTTATTTTATTTTACTTTCCCTGCTTTTTAAAAAAATAACCATTGTACTAATTAAATAGCACCCAGTGATTGAATTAATGGCGTCAATGACATGTTATTTGAAAGTTTAAAAAATGAGAAGGCTTATTATCATGACATTCTGCTGTCTGTATCACCAAGGGCGGGGGTGGGGCACTCCACAGCGCTCCCAGGAGCATGGTTCATTTTGAATTGTTCACTAGTCATCAGCTCAGACCTTTGACAAATAAAATTTAAAATCGAAAATTGTGCTTTGGAGGTGACCCTCCTTCTCTTATTTAATTTACAAGGGAAATTTATGTGTGAATATTTTTTTGAAATTCAGTAAATATAGTCACTATGAGTATTTATATGTAGTCTCACAAAATGATCTCAGCATCCTTATATTTTTGTGGTAAGGGGTCTCAAGGACTTCAAGGACTTCTCTTGGCTCCAAATCGGCATATTTACCGATAAGGAACTTGCTGTTTCGTCCTCCTCTGCTGTAACCTAAGGAAACTGCACCTTTTCACCTTTGAAACCAGCGCTTCCAAATTACTCATGCCAGTCTTTTCTCACTAATTTTATGATTATAATGAGGCAGTGGTGCACTAGTTAGCACAGATGACCTTCTAATTGAAAGACTGTAAATTCAATCTCCAGTGCTGGGCACCGACAGAAATTTAAATAAATATAGCTCCTAAAACCCTTGTGATGGGCTGGCCTGGTGACCAGAGGCTAGCAGAGCCCAAGTCATATGTCACAAGGGACTGCTGGCAACTTCTGGGTGTTAACTACAGGAGTCATTAGAAGCAGGTTGCCCTCACAAAGCAAAGTGAGAAGAGGGACTTTTCCCTGGCTTTGATTCAAGCACCATGCCTTGCTTTTCTGTAGCATGTTCCAAGTTGATTTTTTTTTTTGTGAAAATGCTTCCTACAGCTGGAGTCAGAACACAGGGGAAGTTCCATTCTCAGGTGGACGTAAGCAGACAAGAAAAGCCTTATCTACCAGGCCACCTTTTGTCCTTTGCCATTTATAGAGTTAGATGCAATAATCTGCCCAGGGCTGTGTTGACATCATCCCCTTGCTTGTTATATTCACCCCCATTTTTCACCCCCATGACCCTGGACAGCAATCCAATTCAGGTTTCCAGAATGAACTGCCCTGAGGATCAAGATGGGTGTGGAAAACTGTTTAATGGTCAGTCTCAGGAAGGAATGCATGGGGCTGTGATGCTTGCAACATTTATACGAAATCGTTTGAGCACTTGCCCTTAATGTATTTTGGACCTTCGATTTTGCCTTTAACACTGTTATGTGTTTGTAAGTGTCTCTTATTGTGAGTTACTATGAATCTTTTTTGGAAACAAGTTGTATATAAATTTTCAACCAACTAGCCGCTTTAAAATATGTCTCTGGACCTTGACAACAACTATCCAAAAATGGCCCCGTATTGTTGACAGTGCCTTAAAGCTTATTGGGATGTCAGCACGGTGCCTCTTTATCCTGAATATATCACACAAACACAATGGAAATTTCCCATTGCCTTTAAAGTTTTGCATTCTGTATATTTGGTTGTTAGACAAATAGAGCAAGCTTTGCCGACTTCATTTTCATTCTTGGCAGCATGTTTTTATCATAAGGCAGATAGTCATTAATTTACAGAATCAACGCTGGGAACAGCTTTTGTGATCTCATATTAAATTTTCCCCTGAATCCGCCCCTTGGCAAAAATTACTCACATCGTTAAAAAATATTTAATTAGGCTGTAGTTTATACCCAGCTCACTGGGGAAATGTTGGAATTAATATGATTTGCATGAATTCTGTTTCTCTTTTTCTGTCAGAGATTAGTTTTGAATTCAGTTCAGAGGGTCGTTGACACTGCCAAGGACTCACAATCGTGAAGGTCAAACAGGTAGCAAATACTTCCCCTGGGTAGGTTCCCTGAAAAGACAGCTCAAAATTGCTTTTAATTATGGGTTACCTGAAAGGCCACTTGCTGTTTTTATTTTTCCACAGTTCCCTGAAATACTGCATGATTGGAAGTTTTAAGTAAACCATTTTGTTCCCAACTAAAACAGGCCAGTTAATGTGTAGAAATAGATGTGCCTAGGTTTGTGGTTTTCCTCTTAGCTCAATGATGTCTGTTGGTTGTTCACAAACGAAAAAAAGTCCCCTCACCTTATACCAGAATGCTAGATAAAGGTAGTCTGCAAGACAGCCCGCAGTGAGTAAATTTTCTACATAGTAATGCATCTACTTGTTTAATTATCTCTCACAAGATAAGATACAATGTTTAGTTATGCATTTCCTTGTTTATTCTTCCATGGGTTAGGGGGAAAAAAAAAAAACCTTAGGGAATCCACAATCCTATGCCATTTTTTTTTCAAAAGAAAATTTAATGGAATATTTAATTAATAATCTAATCAATCTATTAATCTCAGTTACATAAGTGTTGAAATCTAATTCTTTTTCACGGCTATATCAATAAAAGAAGTGAAATGGCTGCCCACTTATCAGGATAATAGGAAACCATTACAGACACAAAGAAAATTGAAATTATATTAATTCTGCTACACTGGCCCTGATTTGCCAATGTTAACAAAGTCTTTGCATTTTAGACAAATTTCAGTTCCCCTGCTGGGACTTCCAGGTATACCTTTTATGTCGTAACCTTTTCTAATGGTGGGGGGGAGGAGTAATGGTTAGGTTTCTTAAAAAGTATTGTTCTCAAATATTTAGGCTTTGCCGCTCTAAAGCATTTCAAACAACAGAAGTGCATTTAAAACTCTTTAGACATTACCTCTGTCTTTATTGTTGAGTTTTATTTTAAGCTCAAAAGATATAAACCATCTACCTTCAAATTGTGTTCAGACCACACCAGCTGCAGAGTAGCCAACTGTTGATGAATAAATATTTATATCCCAAGTGATTTATGTGGGGCTTCTTTCAGCACTAAAAAGATGAGAGTCAAGTTGACCCTCACTTGAAAAAAATTGTGAGTCAAGTCACAGGAAATAGATGCCAGGTGTATCCATTGCAACAATAGCCTTATTTGACAACAATACTAATGAAGATCACTACATGTTCCAGGTTATTCCAAAGTAGTATTCTGAAGTAGAAGAAATTTAAAATGGGAGAGGGGAGAAAGATTAGAACTTTCTGAGTACACATCCTCTGCCTGTTACTGCTGTAGGTAATTTATACGCATGATCTCATTTAACCCTCAAAACACTTTGCAAGGTAGGTGTTCTTATCGCCATTTCACAGATGAGGAAAAGCAAGTTCAGAGAGGCAGAATAGACCTTCTGTTTAATTCATCACTTCCTCTTGAACTTCCTTTTACCTATGAACTTGGAGAAACAACCATTCCACAATCAACACAGTGAGTTAGTCTCAAAGTGAAGACCAGAGCTCAGTTCTCCCAGCTACCTGCTGTGTGCGTGCTCTTTCCATGTGTCCTAGGTCTATGGTATTGTCTGAATTTTCCCAAATACATTTTCAGACAAGCTAAGGCTAAAACTAAATAAAAATAGCATTTTTTTACTTTATTTATTTATTTATATGTGGTGTTGAGGATCAAATCCAGGGCCTCGAATATGCTAGGTGAGAGTTCTACCGCTAAACCACAACCCCAGCCCAATAGCATGGTTTTTTCTTATACATTTGTTAGTTAATTTTGCATTAAAAAAAAAAAAACAGTAAGTCAACTCTTTTGTTTTCCCCAGATTAATCCAAATGTGTGTATGGCATTGTGAAATCTTTTACAGAACAGGATAATAATGCATATTCAGCCAACTGGTGGAAGGTAATTTCTAGGAACACTTAATAGCATATTACTAATATTCTTGTCTGATATATGAAAACCAAAACACATGACTAGAAAAGAATGAGTGAGTGAGAGAGAAACCTTATAAATGCACACAGGACAAGGGATATTAGCTCAGTCTCCAAAAAAGATGCAGATGATATGGGAACTGAGGGACCCTTTTTCATTTAGTTTATCACTCTGTTTACTTTTGCTTTTCCCCCATAGCAGCTTCTCTGGAAAAATAAAAAGCTGTAAGATTCCTTATTTAACTTCTTCATGTTTCTCCACAGTAGCAAGTTTCCATATTTCATCCCATAGTCTTAAAAAACCACAACATTGGGTAAAAATTATGAAGTTTGCATCCAGTTTTCTATCTATTTAAAAACGAACTTCACATGCTCTTTTCTTTCACTCTGGGCAAGAAAAATTGTGGGTGCCACTCCTGAGAATGTAGCCTAAGTACACTCTGAAGTCACCAGTTTTCTCACTTGGTGATTCTGCCTCAGCTGCATTCCCAGGTTCCCCCTTGTCTGTATTCATACCATTGTGCTAATGAAGCAAAAAATAAGCTTAGTATCAAATTCCCACTGTTTAATCAGACTTCTCACAAGTAGATGTACTTGAAGAGGATTGTGGTTGAGATACATTGAAAACATAAGATTAGAAGTTTGGGGGATTTCTAAATAATTGGCAGAATTAAGTATTGTGCTAACTGTGTAGCATATATGGGCTCCCCTGTGGATTGATTCAGGACAAAAGAATGCAGGAATGATATTGTAACTATGGCTACCATATATTAACTGCTCACTGTATTCCACTGATATTACTCATCTCACTTAATTCCCTCCTCAACCAGAGAGTAAATTTTAAAATCCTCATTTTACAGGGGAGAAAACAGAAACTTACAAAGGTTAAATGACCTCTTCAAGGTCATACAGAAATTGGCAGAACTGAGATTCTAATCCAGCTTTTCCAACTTCAAAGCCAAAATGCAACCCTGCCTCCAGTCAACACAGTGACTCAAACAATGGTTGTCACCATGATGTAAGGCAGACTGCTTTTGTAAAATTTTTATTGAAAATGAATACATTTAACCTATTTTGAACTATTGTCCCAGATGTGGAACACTTATAAAAACTAAAACTGAACAATAAATATACCATTTATGGTAACTTTGAAGTAATATTTGAATATTTATTATGTTTGCAGTATTGAAAACTTGAGACTTAATGGGTTAAGGTTATAGCACGCCATTTTTATATACATATTCATATTAAACTGATTATTTCAGTTGACCTAATTAACATATCCATCTCCTCATAGTTTGTGTATGGGAGGGGTGAAAACCCTTAGATCTACTATCAGTAAATTTCAAGTATGCAATACATTATTATTAACTATAGTCCCTATGCTATGCAAATTGTTTTCTAGAAATTATTCTATAGAATGAAGATTTGTACCCAAAGATATGAAACCAACACAAGTTTCTGTCAACAGGGAAATGGATAAAGAAGTGAATATGTATATTGCATACACACATATATGTGTACATATGTATACACACATATATACACATCCATACATAACATGTACAATAGAATATTATTTAGCCTTAAAAAATATGATCTTGCCATTTACATTAATGTGGATGAACCTGGAAGATATTATACTAAGTGAAATAAACCAAACACAGAAAAAAAATTAGTACATGATCTCACTTTTATGTGGAGTCTAAAAAAAAGATCAAAATCTTAGATACAGACTACTTTCTAACCATGACTAGGCAACAAATGCAGCTGTGAGACTGTGCAGATCCCCTAAGTTCTGAATCTCAGGTCTTTGGTCTGACCCACATTGATAACAACCCAGGGTTCCAGAGAGGAGAAAGGTAACATACAAGAAAGACATTTGAGGCCATCATTTTAATTGAACCAATGTTTATTGAGCACAGTGCTAGGTGTCTTGGGAATTTTAAAGATAAATAAGACATCACAGATATTAAGAAGCCTAAATTGTGGAAAAGGGTTTAATATAAGTATGCAATTTGCTGAGTTTTCCTTAAGTTTCTAAAATAAACCATTTCTAGTTCCTTTAGAAGTATGACATTTTTGAGATTGTGATGCAAAGGAGGTGAAAAGTGGTTAGAGAAAATTTTCCTACAGCACACATTTAAAACAGGAGAGGAGGGCTGGGGCTATGGCTCAGCAGTAGCACACTTGCCTGGCATGTGTGAGGCACTGGGTTTGATCCTCAGCACCACACTTAAGTAAATAAAAAAAAAAAAAAAAACAAATAAAGGTCTATCAACAACTTAAAAAAAAATTAAGTAAACTAAAAAGGTGGAGAGACACAGAGTTGGAAGAGAAAGAAGTCAGTATCTTTCATCTGTCTCCATATTACTATCTCCCCAGGCCCAATTTTCTATATTTGACATTGTCTATTGTCAAGAAGAGTCCCCACAGATTCTATTTTTCACATAAAATCGTCCAAATTCACAAACATTAATTATCTACATTTTGTAAATATGATACTAGTGATTTCCTTTTGCAGTGGGGCTGGGAAATGCATTTCAGTCACTGGGTAACATCCTGTTCCACGTGAGGGTTGTCAATTTGACTACAGAAAGTGATAGAAACACGGACTTTTCCAGTCAGATATCACCTCTTACTCCAAGTGCACATTCCTTAAAACTCCTACAAATCTTAGGTATTGGTTTTCTAGGAGACCAACCATGCATGCTCCTTTCCCATGCCTCAGCCAGAAAGGCTGCAAGCCTTTCATGTGCTCCCTCCACTATGGATTCTTTCACCTTTGAGGCTGTAAATAGATAGACCATGTGTCAATTGAGGGAAACTGGGCATGAACTTAGGACATTGTGTAGGCATTTTATTATTCATTCTCCATCATTGGAAGCAGGGATTATCTCTTCAAGGTAACAAGTTCAAAAGTCAAAAGACAAAAAAGGTACCGAGACTTATCTGCCCTCACTCCAAGAATCAGTGGTGAAGACAGGACTAGGGAGTGGGAAAAACAGGCCTTTGCTTCCCAGAGTGACGTCTAAGCCAATGGTTCTTGATATGCCTTTTTACCTTAATAGTGGTGACTTAATTTACTTGGTATTTCTATTTCTGTCTTTTTCTCTATGATGAAAACTTTGATCTCATGCACCCTTGAGGTAGTGTTGTAGTATGTTGCTGTAACATGACAACAAGTCTAGAACTACGTTCTCTCACTCTTTTGACAGTACTTAAATACTGTTTTTCAAGTTAAACCAATGTGGAAAGACCAAAACTAAATAAAATATACCAAGATAGAGCTACTATAGTTGGAAAATAATAGGGAGGTACCTCAGGGGTATCCCAGGGACTCCTGAACCCTCAGCTCACAGGTAGGCTCAGAGAATCTATGAATTACCTTAAACTATCTGCAGTGTCAAGGAGAAGTTGGGGAAAGTAACTAAAGTACAGAGGAACCAAGGGAATTCAGTACAATGAAATCCCTGAGCATTTTGCATAGTGATAGGAGAACACTCCAGCTCCTCCAAGGGCTTCTTTCATTAAGCTCAGAGATGAGCTGGTTGGACCACTTGGAAGAAGTGGATGAGATAAATAAAGTATATGCAAATTACAAAGGAATAGGCTTTGTGGCCTGTGGTCTAGGAGGGAGCAAATGTTAAACTAAAAGGGAAATAAATACCTAGGTATCAATAAAAATGAACAGTTTGTCCATTGCTTCAGTGAAGCCAGATGCGTGCTTATAATGGTTTACATGTGGTGTCCCCCGAGAGCGCACCTGTGAGACAATGCAAGAATGTTTGGAGGAGAAATGATTGGGTTATAAGAGTCTTAACCCAATCCGTGATTTAATCCCTTGATAGGGATTAACTGAGTGGTAACTGAAGTGGTAGGGTGTGGCTGGAGGAGGTGGGAATTGAGGCGTGGCTTTGGGTATATATTTGCATTTGGAAAGTAGAGTTTCTCTCTCTGCTTCTTGATCACCGTAGTCTGAGATACTTCCCTCTGCCACATACTCCACCATGAAATTCATTCAGTCTCATCTCGAGCCCCAAGGAATAGAGCCAGCCTTCTCTGGACTAAAACCTCTGAAACCATGGCCCGCAAACAAACTTTTCCTCCTCTATATTTGTTCTGGTCAGATCCTTTAGTCCCAGCAGCAAAATAGCTGACTAAAACAGTGCTCTAACAAGCTGTGTTCTCCGATGAAGTCCTGATAATCACAAAAGAGCTAATAGTCTCTAGCAGCTCAGTCTACCAGGTCCAAGCCACTTCCATCAGCTCATTCTCTGGCTTTTATTTCTTATAACTCATTTCTAAACACTCATATTCTTACCTTTGAGGCATCTGTGTTCATTTATGGATAAAGAAAGAACTGCAATTGAGTCTTCAAAAGTGTTGCTCTTGAACCTTTGATTCATCCTTGTTTTGATGTTGTTTTGTGTTTTGCATTTTGGTATGGATGGCATGAACTTCTCCATTTGCAAAAGGGTTTAATCAACAGTAAATGTTTTGAATCAGATTAAAAACACAAATACTTGAAGAGCTACATATTTATTCTGTTCTGCTAGATGCACTCGTTTTATCTTGCTTCTGGAGGGCAATGCAAAGCCATGGATGCTCTAACGAATCCTTTGCAACAGGCAGGTGTGTTGATGGTTAACAGTGATGAATGTTTATCTTAAAAGATCCTGGGTTCTTCCCCAGAATTCTCCCTCTTCTCCTTGACACATCAAAAAAAAAAAAAAATGGGAAATCATCTAAGAGGCTGTTTTATTTGTCTGTGCTTTCAGGACAGCACATTTACATACTCTCTAAGGCAAACAATATAAGCAAGCCCAGGTCTTCCAAGAGTCCTTAATTATACGTCTAAGAATGCATATGTATTCACATGTAATACTTGTGTTTCTGTGGTGTTCCCCCCACTCTCTTTAGCTGACATGTGCTAAGACTCTTTGAAAGCAAAGAGTGAAATCAAAAGTATAACAGGCAAATGCACAATGAGTTGTTAAATGTGATGGCAAAATAAAAAAATATTAAAAGCTTCAGTCAGTATGATCAGTAAAAGAAAAAAAAAAAGACAGCCGGCAAACTGTCTATCATGTGATGAAATTTGACAGTAGGGATTATGGCTTTGATGGACCAGAACAGCTAATAGAAGAAGCTGACATTTTTGAAACCCTGCTAATTAAGGGTTCCTTCCTTAATATTAAAATAAAGTCTTTGTCTGGGTTTTATGGTTGGAGAATCAGGTGTTTTCATTAATATATGCCAGTCAGTCTTAATAAGCTTGGAGGGCAGAGGAAGTTATTATTGAGTGACCTTCTACAAAATAAGCATGTTGCTAAGGGCTCTAACCCTGCCCCGTTCAGACTGATGAATCTCATTTCCAATGCAAAAGCTTCACAAGAAATCCAAGTATTCTCTGTGCAATCACAGAAAATAATCCTTGTGTCTCTTGTAATGTCCAGAATTGCCACTTACTACACTACTACTGTACAATGAATATTACAATACATATTATTTTTCTACCACAATTGTCTACATTTCTGAATTGCCCAGAATAGAAAAACTTATTGTGAAGACACTTGTATTGAAAAGTCAGCTCATTTTAATACTTTTCAAATAGTCATCTACTCTGTTCATGAATTATAATGCTCAGAATACATCTGACAATACTGGCTTTGAAAAGGAGATATGTCTATATTATTACATATTCATTTTCAAATAGATTTCAAACAGATTTTAAACCATTCATTGAAATTCATTGAAATGATAAATTCACAGTTGGATTTTGATTGACTCTTAATCCAATTTTACTTTTGATAAGTTTTCACCCCTCACTTCCCACCCACCCCCAACCTTTCTCAACCAATGTATTTTTTGTCCTTCTTTTGTTTTTTAAAGCAAAACTGATAGGGTATGGTGAAACTTGAAGGTTTGGGTAACTAAATGTAAAGCTTGTCAAAAAGAATTGGTAAGTTAAATTAAAATCAGTAAAGCAGCATACTACAGGTAATTTATCTGGCTAATTTCCAATGTGTCGGTACTTCTCTTATGGAATGGAAAGAGTGTTCGTGGTAGCTGACTGTTAGTTCACATCCTGGACAAAAACTTTGAAAGAGTCTTTCAGTTAATAAGTCATGCCACTATTTTTAGAGGACATGGAAACGTGCAGATAGCAAGGTGTTTGGGGTTGTGATAGATCACATTCCTTGAGGTTCTGTGCTTGTTCAACTAAAAGAGTACTACTGAGATGCTACGCTTCTTGTTTTTCTGTCTGCCCTCGGAAGAGAAGTTGGGTCACACCACTGTTGCCAGACTCATGGTCAAGTAAAAAGATGATAAACCTATTAAAGTCTCTTACTGGAAGGAAGAAATTAGATTAAAACCAGCAAAGTGCACCATGAATTTAGTGCTCATACAGAGGGGAAAAGCTCATCTATCATAAAGAGTCAACGTGAGTGTGTCAGATATGGGAATAATGAGATAAAAGTCTTGGACTTAGAACTTAAATATGGAGGACAAGAAGTGAGTTCAAAGTGTGGCAATTATTTTAACCTCGGTCTATGATAAGACAATTGTCTTTAAAATACAGACTCGAGAAGAAAAATAAGATGTGACCTTTCCTATAAGTGATTATTTGAAACTGTTCTTCAGTATTTAATGGTGGGAAATTTTAATGAACACTAGCATGGGTCATCTAATTATTAGGACCCAAATCAATCACTTAGTGTTGACTGAGCCTCTATCTAATGCTTGCCCTGTTGACTGAGCCTCTATCTAATGCTTGCCCAATGCTCTAGGCTTAACCCAAACACAATGGGGTACCACCCCTGCCTTTATAAGATCCAGTACAGTTAGGACTATTTGTCTTAAGCTGCTTCCATCTTTCCATCTAAGCCATCTTTCTCATTCTATTTTTGTTAGGAGCCAAAATGGGAGTTGCTATCCCAGAATTTTTGTTTCACAACCACCTTTGGATATATCCATACTGATGTGGGTCATGGACTAGCAATCTTAGCATCACTTCCTAAAAATGCAGAATCTTGGGTTTTCCCCAAACCCGTGGAGCCAGAATCCCTGGGAGCCTGAAACTGTCCATTTTAAGGAAATCCCAAAGAGATTGGGAGAAATTTGAGTCTCAGTAATCTAAAATGCTCACATTACAAATTAGTCACATACTACAGTGTGCTGTGATATACTTTTGTCATCTCATTTGACTTTGTGTTTGTCTTTCCTCTTCAAAGTAGATGGTAAACTCCTTGGGGGCAGAGGCTAGGTTTTCATATTTCTTTCTATCCCCATAGCCCCAAATGTAGTCTTGCAAAGAATAAAGATTGATAAATATTTGATTGGATGATTGATTAAATCTATAAATTCAGTCCTTTTATTCTCCAGATATCTCTCTGCTTCTATGTGTTTTACTCTCTTACATCTCTTCTCTCCTTCACATCCTTCTTCTTGGTATTCTAATACTTCATGCTCTAGTCCAGGGATTCTTGGGTCTGGAGCAACACTGTCCAATAGAAACATATTGTAAACCACATGTAACTTAAAGTTTTTTCTAGTAGCCACATTTTAAAAAGCAAACAAGTGAAATTAATTCAGTCTCACATATCCCAAATATAATATGGTTTGAATTCCTTTTATTTTGTACTGTGTCTTTGAAACCTGGTGTTATATTACACTTAAAGCACATTCCAAGTGCTGAAAGCTACACTGAGCTTGTGGCTACCATATTGAGGAACAAAGCTCCTGAGAATATTCATGAATAAACAGCTTGAGTGTCTAAAACCCCTAAAATAAAATGCCAAATTATATGTGTATGTCTAGAGTATTTTTCTGGTGAGACAGAACATCAGGTTCTCAAAAGAGTTTGCCCCTCCTCCACTGCCACCACACTGCCCTGAAAAATATCTTCAGGAATACAAGCACTGCATTTAGCCTCTGGAATGACGCATTTCTTTTGACCAATTTTCTCTACTTGCCAGTTCTATTTACATTCTCTATTGTAACAAGACTAACTCACAGTCTGTTATTAAACAGTTGTGAATTTAACTTATTCTTTTAAAATAGCACCTAGAGAGTGCTCAGGGTGTTGACTTGCTTCATAGAAAATAACCTCAAACACTACCACAGTTAGCAGTTACAGTAGCAAAATAAAGTAGCCGGAGAGAGCCCTTTTTCTTAAGGCAATTTACTACAAATGAATTCTACACCAGGGCCATGGTGTTCACATGGCATTCAGGAGATTTCCAAAATTTTCTTAACTGTCTCAATGAGGAAGATTCTAGATGCATCAATAATTGACACAGACACAGAGAATTGTATACCTCCTCGTTCTTTTCACTGGATTAACTCCCAAATGTCTTGACATGCACTAACCACTCACTTTCCAATGTGGCTGAAATAGTTTTGCATACTTCATGGTTTTCTTGGATGAGATTTTTAAAGACCCTCTTACAGAGACATGGAAAAGGCAAGCCAGCTTTTTCAAATATAGCAGCTGTGGCATTTACATAATGCTCTAGTCTGAGAAACCAAGATGTCACTTGAGCAAGATCCTCCTTTTGGTTTGCCTTTTCTTAAACATAAAGACTTCTTGAGGTGTACAGAGAGATTATTTTTTAGTTAACCTCTCTAGTTTTACTTTTTGTTTTGTTTTGTTTTTTGGTTTTTTTTTTTTTTTTTTTTGGTTTTTTTCCTTTTCTTTGAACAGTATCACTTAAATATTGTGACTGAGCTCTCCTGGTGAGGGCTGATGTTGCTGGCCTTCCATCATACAGCAGCCCCTTTAAAAATGATCAGGAGTGATTCATTGCATTATCCATATGCATTTTAGTATTTATTATTTGTGAGGTTATTATTTTTGTGCATTAACCATATCCAAGGTGTTAGACATATAAACCATAGTGTTTACTGGAATTAGGACAAAATAAAATTGTACTGTGTAATTTTCAAAAAACTAAACGGAAAAGTCAGCTTTAAATTATTATTATTTTCTAAACTAGTTAACATTCTTTAACATACAGAGGCTGCCCACTATTATGAATAATTATAATATACCAAGGAAACATTTTAAAATACAGAGGCTGTTTAGGGAATAATTTAAATTTCAATCTTATAAGTATTTTCTTGTTCACATAATCAAAAGAAGGAGAAGGACAAAACACTATGAAAATAATAAAAATAATTAAACAAAAATTGAGATGTATTGATACTGAAGTCTGATTACGCATAACATGCCTCTCAATGTGTATCCAGATTTAAATGACAAATATTGAACCATGTAAAATTTGAGGATAATGGATTAACTATGCCAATATCAAGTATTTTATGTTGATTGGTCTCCTTACCATCAAGGTAATGAAGAAGCTTTGAAAGTTACAACTTACTATTTGTCTGATCTTCAGAAAAGAGAGATTGACTTCAGTTACTTTTGATATTGTTAATTCTTCATCCTTGGCATCATTTCACTTTTTACTAGGATTATAACCTCCAATGGCATCCTTTTCCTCCTTCCCAGCACTGTGATAAATACTAAAAAGTTGGCCTTTCCTGCCCTACAGACACTTTAAAACTTCAAAACTATAGGAACCTTGTAAAACGAGGTTTTAAAAATTTCTGATTTCACAAATCCCTGGGCTCATTCCTGTGATGTAATGTCCCCTCAGTATTAAGGCATTCCCTGGGTTTTCCTTTTAACTGGTGTCTCTTAATGAAAGAAAAAGGATATTGACATATCAGAACGATTTTAAAGCTACTTCTTCCATAACATGGCATGTGGAAGTATACCTGAACCAAGGATACAAAACATTTTAAATACAACATATAATTTACTTATTAGAAAAAAAAATATATTGTAGAGGCCTCAAAGGTCTGTTTTACACAACTATTTCTATAAGCATTTAAACACATTCAATTGGATTCTGAATGTGAATGACTGATCTTATACTTTTGAATATTTAGTAATCAGTGTTAATTATTGCCTGATCATTTCACCCATGAGGAATGACAGTGTTAAAGGTAGACATACTGTTGCAAATAATGTGCCCAAGCTCAAGTCAGGATCTACAATTTATTCTTTATGGGCTCTTTTACTCCATTTCTCCAACAGTCTACCTTCCTGTTTCCTCTCTCAGAACCGGGAGAACCCCTAGAATGATCTTCTGGTACTTCTTAACTGAAGTTCAGAAATGATTATAAAGTGTGTCTTTGGATGCTGTTTTTGCAAATTCTCAAGGCAGCCACTCCAGGGGTTATAGAAAAGTATATAAAAACAAAAAATAAAATGTAGTTGGCCTCACTGATTCCCACAGGAATCAAAATGTTTATTTCTGAAGATAAGATAAACACACGATGTGGTATCTTTTAGCTCAGCTTCTTCTAAGGGAAATCTCTGTTAGCATATCTGTAAAAAGAGAGTGGATTCATTTTTTTTTTTATTTGATGACAGTGAAAGGATTTTTCATTCTACCTCATCTTTCTGATATAGAACCTTTCTTTCTTCTTGTTCTACTAATTTATACACATATTTCTGTAACAGACCCAATGCTTTTATGCGTTTTTCTTTAGATAAGTCAGCAAATACATAGAACGAGACAGAGCAGTAAAGAACATCAAGTTTCTGTCAAAACAGTTCATAAATATTCAGTAGAGTTCTGCAAAATGTAGGAAGTTATGAAGATGGTATTAAGATACCAGTAAATCCAAAGAAAACCTATGCTAATCAAGCTATCATATCTTATTATATTTTATTCTCTTATCACTTTATTATCCTTCAGTAACACAAATGTGACCCCCAAAAGCTACACATTCTAACCTGCTATGGTGAGAGAGAATTTCCACCTTATCCTGGGTCAGGATTTTCTAAGTAGGATGTCAGGGCCTCTTGGTAGATCTGAAAGCCTAACCTGGTAGTTAGCTTTCCAAGGCACTTACCACCAACATAGTCCTCTCTCAGGAATGATCTTCTATTCACATATAGTTGGAAGCACCTATGGATGTGGACCTGGCTGCAAAAGAACACCTGAAAAGGTGTTTAATCAAGAAGACCTCAAGTCCTCTCTGTAACCTCAAGAAAAACAAAACAGAACAAAAAGTCATTTAAAAGGTTTAGGACAGTCTACCTTAAACAGTAGGTTTTGAATGTCTCTTTTTATTTGACAAAAAAAATCAACTTTGTATTATTCCTAACACTGGAGTACTTTTAAAAGAAATACCTTAAAAATAGCTTCTATGATCTTTCTTCATAGAAAAGTCCTCTTAAGTGGTTCTAAAATGGAGATGACTTACAGTATCACTGCTTGTTCCTCATTCACACCAAACCCTTTCAAAGAGGCACTGAATTCAATGAATTGCACTGTTGGTACATTGCTGTAGTTTAAAAGTATTGCTCACTCCAGGGGGCCAAGCAAAGGCTATTGACATGCTTGCTTGATGTATGAAAAGACAAATTAGTCCCCCATCCTATCTACCAGCAGGGTACAATGACCCAACATGGAAAAGTCAACTCAAACCACTGTATAATATATTACTTTTTTTCCCCTGGAAACTTCAGAGTTATCAAATCAACTGTGTCTAGTGTGCAAATGACATGCAAGCTAACAGACTGTGAAATAAATTTGAGGAAGGCAGTGTGGTTTAGCATGACTACAGGTGATGCCAGATGGCACTTGTGGCTCTGGTTTAGGAGGAATCTATGGTAGCATTGGGTGGAGAAAGCCAGGAAGAAAAAAAGAGTTTAAGCAAAATAATGCTGTTTCTGGATATGATTGTTTATTGCTATCTGCTGCCATGCATTCTCAGTTATTTTACAATATACTAAGCAATAGGAGATGCTCTTTTAGAGTGACTCAGCTGGAGGAAAGTTGGACCTAGTGGGTGAGTTTGGCAACAGTCATGCTTCTTTGTCCCTCTTATGTTGGGGAAACAAACCATTCAAAGACCCATGGGTCTGTTTCTTGAGTTTAATAAACAGAAAGTGGAATATTGAACTCAGGGCCTCACATATGCTAGGCAAACACTTTTACCACTGAGTCACATCCCCAGCCCCCAAAAGTGGAATTTTTTTAACTACTGTAAACAGTGATTGACTTTACTATAAAATGAAGAGTTTTGCACATTTGCCTTAGAATGTAATTTGCACTAAGTAGAAAAACACTATTGGTGGAGAAAGGAAGAAGCTGTATAAATAATAGTGAAGGGTTAAGAATAGGACCAATAATTAATATCAAATAAATTTCTCTAAATTTATACTGTTGGTGAAATGAAGGGAAAGTTAGAAATAATTTTTGTGGAACTGTTTTACAATTCAGATGAGGATACAGGGGTGTGGAACTTGGAAGCTAACTAGCCAAACAGTTTTGTCAGAAATTGGAAACAAAATGGGATATGAAAGATGGTCATTATTTTTTGAAACAGTTTCTTAAAATCTGTCTTTCCTAGTATTTATATAATTCTATTTTCAGGGATCTATAAAAGAAGGTATGAGTCTTAATGCATATGGCAAAGGTTTATTGGAAGCGAATATATAATGATGTTATATTGCAACTCATTTTACAAAATAAATAATGCTGTAAAAAATAATGTCACTAATAATATTTTTAAAAAGAAAACTTAATTGTGCTCAAAACAAATAAAGATCAAGCAGAATTATTTTCAGGCCTAAATACCCATCCTTTGTTCATTCAACAGACATTTGTGATAGACCTACCATGGACAAGAATTCAGTGAGCAGAAATTTTGGAAGAGTTAGTAACTAGGGATCTGAACTTACCTAATTAACACTGGATTAATGTTCTATTTATTTTTCCTACTTGAAACTAACATGAAGTAATGTCTCTCCATCAAGTAAAAGACTTCCAGTCTTACTTTCTGTGGTCTATTTTTTGGCACAGAATTTAGTGGCAGGAAATATGAATTCTTCTGATTTACCTAGTCAGTCTTCATTGGAGGAAAAAAAAAGACAAGGGTTAAGTGAGAAAAGTGGTGGACTATGTGTCAGTCAGCTGGGCTTCTAGCCTTACTTCTGCCTTCACACAGCTGGATAAACTTGAAAAAGCATTTTAACTTCTCAGAATTGTAGAGTTTTCACCAATTACATCAGGGGATATTAATAGATGGTTTTTAAGTTCTCTTTCGATTCTAAATTTTAATTAAGTGGAATCAGTAAGAGAAATGTTGAAAGTGTTTGATAAATGTGAGATGTGGTAGTGGTGATGACCGTGATGGCTGGAGGTGAATACTGAGTAGATTTTTGTCTACTCCCACATCTATCTTGGCTTAGTACACATCCTTTTGTACCTTCCATTGGTCGAAGAGTTCAAAGTATCCTGAGCCCCAAGGGACTGGCAGGCTACCTGCCCTTGGCCTCCTGCCTTCATAGTACTCCACGGTCTCTCCTGCTAGGAGTCACATTGCAGGGGAAAGAAGCTCACAGGTCCCTCTATGGCTGCAAATGTTGCTGCCTGAGAAGTCACATGTCAAGTCAATAGCCTTTGAACCAGTCTGTCACTACCATTGGCCTTTTCCAATACATAGGTTCTCCTGTGAAATGGGGAAAATCACACCAATTTAAAAGATTGTATGAGAATTCATCAAAGTATAGAAAGTACCTGCACAAGTAGGTGGCTGCTAATATTGTCATTCTTGTAGTTAAGATTCAAAGCACTTGTCACCCCTGCCATACCCTGTTTAAAGTGATGTCCCAAACCCCTAGTGATCCTGGAATATACATTTTCTTTTTTTTGGGGGGGGAGGCATCAGGTAACCCGGGATTGAACTCAGGGGCACTCGACCACTAAGCCACATCCCCAGCCCTATTTGTATTTTATTTAGAGACAGGGTCTCACTGAGTTGCTTAGTGCCTCACTTTTGCCGAGGTTGGCATTGAGCTTGCAATCTCCTGCCTCAGCCTCTCAAGCCACTGGAATTATAGGTGTGCACCATAGTGCCCGGCTGCCATCCATTCTTATCAACCAAAAAGCAACAACAAGAGCAGTCATTTGAGAGTGTTTAAGTCTCACAAAGTGACTTCCTCTGCGTGGTTTCATTGGATTTTCATTGGCTATAGAGTGGCAAAGTAAGTCCTGTTTTCATTCAAGCTCTCAAGGTCCATACCTTGTACCATTCCTGAAGATTGGCACTCCAGGGGGACCATGTCCACAAAGTAACACATGAGCAGTGCTCCCAGAGTCCTACAGAGCAGGAATGCTGCCAGTTTTAGACTAGGAAACCGAAGCCTAGGAAGTTAAGTGAATTGTCCAGGACCACACAGCTGAAGAAGAAAAGATTCTGATCTCAAAGTCAGATTGTGTCTCCAAGTATCTTGTGCTTTCCACCAAACCATATCGCCTTAACTACAAGAATGCATGAAGACCATGACAGTGTCAAATTTTGGGGGCCAGCCTCTCAATCAGTATTTAGCTCTAAGATGTCTTGCTGGGGGAACGCATGAGGTCATTGGAAGAGAAAGTCCACAGCATGCATAATGCCCTATGGCACGTTGTGACTTAGTCCTTCTTTACATATGCCACACTCAAGACGTTGTTTTGTGTAAAGGAAGTGCCTGCACATCCAAGCAGATCAGGTTGTGAAAACTGTGGGCTATTGCTCTTTCTCTATAGACTGGCATACATGAATATTCAACAACCAGGACCCCTTAAAATTTTATTTTATATCCTACTTGTGCTGCCATCACAATCTGTGGTCTGTGCCAAAAACCACTTTGAAGTATTAAAGAAAACCATTAGAGTTTGAGAAAAGTGACAAAAAAAATTTATGAAAGTGCCACAATTGGACTCCATGTAAAATGAGTGACTTCCTCATATTCACTAATCCCCAAACAAAATAACTATCAAGAAATATTAAAACACACATTTTATTAGTTTCATTTAATTTCTTAATTGCTCAAAGTCAGTTTACCCATTTATTGCTGTGTGAAGTGCTTAGAGGCAAGGCACACATTAAAGGGATTATTTCCATGTAATCCCCCCCTCCCAGAGGGTCGGAGCTGATCACTGTGAATCCCGATGTACTCTCTGCAACAATACCAAGTGGAGGAAATAGGTATTGTAAAATGATAGAGTCGATTGTCGGGTAATACAGTAGGAGAATGTAATTTAATAGTGAGAGAAAGTACCTCATTTTCGGTAAAAGTTATGTGAGCCTTTTTCAGGAATAGCTATTAACCAAACTGAATTTAGCCTCCTCTTTTTCTGGCTCTACCTCTGTTAATTGATAGATGTTGAAGATGTGTAGCCTGTTAAGATTTTAATCAAATGGTGTCTGGCAGTAGATTTGATCATCTTCCTGGGACTTGGAGTTCTGAGGGTAATAATTGCTCTGAGTATTATGCTCCCTGTGACAGTTCTCCCATCGCCAGTTTTCCTTCTTGGCAGCAAAAAAGAGTGCAAGCACTCAGGTGGAATTTGGAAGGATGCTGGATATTACACAGGAAAGGGATATGAGGTAGGAAAGGCTCTAGGTAACATCCACCAAGGAACTTGTGACAGTGCGATGTTCTGGCAGCTTCCACGGCACATCATAGCTGGCCTGAGACCATTACACCCCAGGGGATTGGGAAACCCATTAGTGACCCAGGAAAGAGCTTTTCCTTGTCCTGTTGTGAAAGCACCTCTCCCTGTTGTAACACCTGTAACCCAAGTCCGTTACATTAGGAGCATTACTGCTATTCTTAGAAAGAGATAAAAGTTAGAACTTTGGAAGAACACAGAGGTAAGACCAATTCTTGCCCCCTGAGACAGCACACGACCCAGATACAGGGGTCCTGGCTGACAGCACTGAAACAGGAGGGGCCTCTTTTCTGACAGTTCATGTTCATTCTCTGTGCTCACAGTCAGCCTAATTCAAAGAGTACACAAAAGAAAACAATTTTTAAAAAGCCCTCGAGGAGATCTGTACCATGTATTTTATTAAATTGAAGGCAAAACAAGCTGATACCAGCAGAAAAAAAAATGGCTGCTTCAGACCCCAGCTGACCTCTTTTGCATGGAAAATTCTCCATATGATTACAGCGCTAATGAGTAATATTTAATGAAAACATTATGCCTTTGCATATATTTGTAAGCAGCACTTCTTATGTTTAAATTTACATAGAAATAAGAGGGTATGTATAAAAACACATCTTGGAAATCTGTGTATTTTAAGGAAAATACTTGTCTACTATCTTTGGCTTTTTCTGTAGCCATTTTTATACAAAGCACAAATTTCTCAATAAGAAAACTGTAGAATTCAGTCAATCATCCAGTTGACACCAAACATACAAGTATTTGATGATGCGTGGATAAAACAGCTGAACTCAAGGCAGACTTGTCCACATTTCACAGGATGTTTTGGATTTATGCAAACAACAGTGTATGAAGGAAAAACTGGGCTAACCAATTGCTAAATAAATACATGAGGAAAAAAAAGTCTTTCAAGTTCAGGAATCCTTAAGTATTTGAAGATGAAGCCTTCGAACAAAAATTGCTTCTAGTGCCTGAGTATTTTCCTTTTCTGCTCAGAATCTGAATCACTTTGGTGCTGAATTTGAACATGGAAAAGCCTGTGACACCTTTCTTTCTCACCCTTTCTCTTCCCTCTCTAGGTGGAGCTGACAGGCAGCAGCGTCTTTGACTATGTCCACCCTGGGGACCACGTGGAGATGGCAGAGCAGCTGGGCATGAAGCTCCCGCCCGGGCGGGGTCTCCTCTCACAGGGCACAGCAGAAGACGGGGCCAGCTCAGCATCTTCCTCCTCTCAGTCAGAGACCCCTGAGCCAGGTGGGAATTCAAAACTAACTTGTGGGTTGGTGGGCAGGACCTTTGCCGAATGAGTGTGCTCAGGGCACCCGTGTGAAGAGACTATAAATAGGTCTAAGGGTATTTAACAATTCTGTGCAGCTTTCAGTCCCATGCAGTAATTAAATAAGGGAGAGATTTGAAAATAAGGAGACATTTTAATAAGTATAATCCAGAGATCTAATTTCAGTTGAACAATACATTTAGAAGGTACTAGTTCATTTAGTTTCTCTTTCATATTACTAGAGGAAAGCTTCCGACCTGGAACACCTTCTTCCTTTTATTGTTACCAAGGCTAAATGTAATGCATTTATTTATTATTCAGCAAAATCTGTGGTAGAAGCATTTTGAATATTAGCTTGTGGAGAATTAGAAGTATTAGAGATTTGCAGAAATCTTGGTTTCTTTTCTTTTTTTTTTTAAGCATCAGAAGGTACTTGAAAGATGTGAACAGATAAATTAAGGCTAAAAAGAAAACAGAAATGGCTACATTTTAAACTGCCTTTCCACCCTCAGTATTTAATTAGATCAATTGTATAGAGGAATGAACAGAGGTGACATTCCTCATTGGGATTCCTTCCAGGACTCTTATAGACTTTGCATTCAGAATGTTCCCATTTTCATTGTGTTGTACTGATGATAATTTAAGTATTAGGGGAAAATCCATTTATAAATTAAACAAAATGACTTGATATCCATCAGTCCCCTAGTTCATCAAGCTGTTCAAACACGGGGAAGATTGGCTGGTCGGCCTGGGTCTTCCGAGAGCGCTGGTAATTAGATCTGCGAAGGATTTATTCTTTGCTGATTGGGGCTTTAAATTAATTGAAGTTCCACATTTGTGGTTTTGTCCTTTTTGTACTTTTTTAGAGGAGATATTTCATATTCTTGTGTGGTGGAGTGCTTGGCCAAGCAGCAGTGGTTTAAATGTTAATTTTTCTCATGAGAAGTTTAAGATTTTTAATGAATCAAGGCCTGATTTGAAGTGCAAAGTTTTATTTGCTTACTTGGGAAATTATTTTTTCACTCTTCAAAGATGCCTGTACTTTACTTGATCTGTTGTTTTAAAACAGATTCATAACACAAAAGCATTTTGTTAGAAAGAAAAATGGGGGGAAACTGTGTTAATATTAATGTTAAAATAACTCTAAATACTTCCAAGGAAATACTTTAATTTGGCTTGCCTGGAAATAATCGCAATATGCAATATGCTTGTTCACACAGAAGGGGAAGAATATATTTGCCTCTTTGGGAAATATTTTAATTCCATTTAGAACCAATCCATGTTTTCTCATTGAAGTTGACTACAATTCCTAGGGCATCATTACCCTGGAGCATTGATGAGCATCCCTTTCCAGTTATCCCAACACATGAGAAAAGCCAATATGTAAGTTTACTCTTTACCCTTTAAAAATGAGAATAATTTTGTTCAGGGGAAGTCATACATTCTTATACCATACCTCACTGATTTTACTGAACAGATATGCCAGTGAGATAATTGGGACTGTTTTTTAGTCATTAGGCTGTTCATGTCTGGGTGCATTTGAGAAGCAGCACGTGAAAATAGTTTTCTACACTTACATTCTGGAGTTGGATGGAGGCACCTTGATTCCTCAAAACTCAAACATGTAGCACAAAATAATTTAAGTTTAAAAGCGTTTGTCTGAAGGAAGGCATTGGAAAAGTGAACTTTGTTTCCTTGAATCACAAATTCTAAGTTTAAAAAGATCTTTTTGATCCTTTAGTCCAAATTCCAACACAGGTAGCTATTCCTCTACAGCAAAACCAATAGGTGCCCATTCTGGTCTGTGTTGGAACCCGTCCTTAACAGAAAGCTTCTGAATTCACAAGGCTGCCCACCTCCATTGCCAAGCAGTGCTAATAGAAAGTTATTCCTGATCTGGAGCCCAAACCTACTTAGCTACAACTTCATGTCCTCTGGGATCACATTCAAAATTTACTCCATCTTCCCTATCAGAGCCTTTCCAATATGTGTAGTCAGAGACTCAGATCCTACCTTCCTCCCATTTCCGGGTCAGACCACACTAATTTTATGACGACTATTGGATGGTGTGTTCCTGATGGACTCAGCACTGTAGACATCCTCCCTTGGCTGTACTTCAGTTTGTTGGTGACCCTCTAAAAATATGATCCTGAGAAGAGCCCTCCAGATGTACTGTGATAAGTACAAAGCTTAGAAGGACTGTCACTTTTCTTACTACAGGTTACTATACTTCTAATGCAGCCTAATGTTGACTTAGATTCTATTGACAGCCTGATCACCTCGTCAATTTATATGGAGCATGATGTCTCCCCAAATACTTATTGAGGGTAACTTGTCATTTGGAGGAAACATTTGAAGTAAAAAAAAAAAAATCCACAGCCTGTAAACCATTTCTGCTAGGATATCCTAGGCTGAACTTGAAATAAAACAGCAAACCCAAATAAATATTTTAATATAGTATAACTCGGATAAATTCCATGTCTTCTGTGAAGCACTAGCATGCAAAAAACTAGGTACACTGTTAGAGCTCCATTTTCACCTATTATTATTAATCCTGAATAGGAGAACACTTATCTCCTTCAACCGTTACCATCCTTCTCTCCTGTAGAGTTACTTTATCATTTAATGTGAGCCATGATTGAAAGGAATTATATATTTATTTGGGCTTACCTCCCCTGGCTCCCCTGCCTTCCAACAGCCATCCTAACTAGGGAAATTGTGAACTCGACTTTCTATACCCCTTAACAACTTGGGCTCATTAGCTGCATTTTTGTAAGTAAGGGCTCTCCTCCTTGATGGTGAGCGTGACTCTCACCATTAGAGAAAGTCAAGCTGTCTTATCCTTAAAAGTCTGTAGTATTGGTTATTTTCGATTTTTGGCTTAGAAAAGCAATTAGATTGACTGCTCAAATACTGAAAAGCAGCATAGGGTTCTACCTTGAATGAAATATCTTCGCTAATGCAGATGATCGCTCCAAGGGAATTACTTTAAAAGTTCATGTCAGGCACTACATCCCAAAGCTGCTTATGTTTCTTAAAAGCTGAAAGAATTTTAACAAGATTTTCTAATTCTTAGTAACATGAAGGAACATTTTTTAAGACTGTTGTTCACTGCTTTATAATCTTTTTAAACTCTGATAAAACACAGATTCCTTTTTACATCCTGGTGTAATTTGGTTGGAGAAGGGATATCGATATATGGTTATTATGAAAATGAAAGGACTAGTAGGTATGGAATTTTTAGAAGCCCTGATGTGTTCAGTGTAGCATTACTAAATGACTGAAATCTAAATAACATTTGGCATTATAATAAAAGGAAATAAGTGACTAACCCAGACTAAGAGGCAGTGATACTGTGCCATAATAGGAATTCTATTTCTTTGAGCTGCCAGCCTTGTGATTGCCTTGTCTTGAATCAGTCTCAAGATAATGGGGGTGGGGGGTGGAATCTGTTGACTTGGCAGCAAACTCAGATAAATATTTTATATGTATGCACTTTTACTAATAGATTAGTAAATACATTATTTCTTTTAAATAAATCTTAAGTCGAGCATTGGAGAAATAAATGGGCAGCCTTGTTTTAAAAGTTCTGAAGTTCTGTCATGCTTCTGTACGTGTGGAGCTAACCATTTTGGAAGAGACTGCTTTGCGCTGTCCTGCAGGCAGCCATTTCTCTTCTCCCGCAGGCTCTGGCAACATAGGGAGCACAGACCCTCTTTAACGTGCCTTTTGGATGGTTCATTTTCTTTTTTGTAGATCTGCTTATATCTTTTCATTACTCTTAATGATTCTGCAATATAGGGATTATGAGTGCCATCTTCATGTTTTCATAAATCTCAATGCCATGTCTTTTAAATGCTGAGTAAACAGAAAAGCAGCTCTTTTAAGAAATCCTGGAGGAACTTTAGAAATCTCCCTATTTTGAAAGCAAAGAGTAATTTTCTTTTAAGTTGTCATAAAATTGTTGTGTTTTTACTTCTGCTTCCTTTTTAATAAACAGATCTTTTTATAATTATTAAATTAATTCATACTCACTGTGAAAAATTCAGAGAAGACAATAATAAGAAAAAAAGTCCAACCAATATCCCACTACCCAGAAATAAGCACCATTAATATATATACACCACATTTCCTTCCAGATCTTGTTTCTGTTCTCTCTCTCTCTCTCTCTCTCTCTCTCTCTCTCTCTCTCTCTCTCTCTCTCTCCGTCACACACACACACACACACAGTGGGACTTGGGGAGTTTTTGTGTATTTTACTAAATAAAGATCATAATATACATGTTTCTAGTAACCTGCTTTTCATTTAACCTCACAGGCATCTTTCCCTGTCATGTTTCTCACATCAAGATGAAATTTCCTCCCTGTCTCCGGAGGTTTGTTTCCCACCAGCTAACAATCAGCTCCCGCCTACCGCTGTCAGGAGTAACATACCTGGGCCCTGCTTTGGAGGGAATTCAACTAGGACAAGGGGTTCTTGCAGCTTATTGAATGGGTGTGAACTCATAGGGGGAGAAATCAATAGTACAACGGGATTTAGACAACTTAGCAAAATGTATGAGACAGTACTTTAGGTGAAGAATAACGATAGCAGCATGGTTAACCCATTGGTTGGCTTAAATATAGGTTACCATGTTTTGTCTAAAGTTTTTGGCAGACACTAGCCTGTTTAATGAGGTTAAGAAAATCATTGTGGTAATATGGTCTTTATGCTAGCACACCCATTCTGTCCTGAAAGTTTTAAAAGCAAGCAAAATTAAAACAGTAACATAGTTGCCTATGTGGAAATAATCTGCATTTTCTACTTACACCTCTATGTGGTGATAAATTTGATCAACTTTTGATTCTACCGTAACAGGAGTTCAATCCTCTGCCTTCATTAGACAATATTCACAATAAATTATTTAATTATAGAAGCAAATGACTAGAAATAACAATAAAGAATTATAAAAATTTATCCAGAGGATCAAATCAATATTTTGTTTAAAAATAACTACGTGAGTATGAGATATCACTTTTATGGGTGAATTATTTACCATCTGGTGTACAGTTGAGGGGTTTGATTTTTTTCTTATATTGATTCAAGTTTCCTATCAATGAACTGAATTTAGAAGATAGGTAAGGGAAACCATCTTCCTAACCTCACATCCAACCCCAGTCCCCAGACAATGTGACTGTATCTACAGCACTTTCTGCTGTACTGCAAATGTCAAACAGAAGGTGTAATGGATTTAATATTAGCGCTGGCCAAGGTGTTGAGGGAGCTGTTAATAATGTCACTCCAGTTATTGATCTGAAGCCTTTAAAAATCAGAGAAAAGTGAGAGATCCCCTATTGGGGAAAGGCATACAGTGACTGGTTTTTATTGCCAATATATTTCTACATATAGAGTGGCAACTTTCTGGAATTATGTTATCACCATTAATCTCTCTGAGATTTTTGGAGTCATTATATGATAAGATAGTATCATGGAAACTGTTTTGCATGCTAATGCTAAAAGATTGGACCAAATCTTTTAGACATAAATACAACTTAAAAATTTGTATGGGGGCTACAGCATTCATACAAATTGTCAAATGATAGGAGGCTATTAGCATAGATTTGTTCTTGATGACAATATCATATCTACTGGAAGTGTAAGCAACAAACTATATAGTCTCTGGATGAGCTGGACTCCTCTTTTGTATTTCTAAAACTCTGTACACAACCCTTATAGTCACTAAGTTAAAATAGAAATGGACTTTGTTCTTACAATTAGTGCACATTTTCAGGAAACTGCTAATCCTTCAATCTGAATGGCAGTTCATATGCAATGAAATTCCTGCTTTCCATAGTCCCCAACTAATAAATGAAATTAAAATGTATAATTTATGTTGAATGTTTATCAAACTGCAAATACACGTTTAATTCCTTTCCATATTCATTCAACATAAGCAAAGATAAATCCATCAGATAATGTACCACAGTGATCTCTGATGGATTGCATATGAGATGCAACTCTACTGGGGCTGCAGCAGTGATCTGAATCAGTTCACAGCCCCCCCTCCCCCTCCCCCGCTGGCTTGACTCCTGTTAAGATTCAGGTGCACATGGACATGGCAAGTCTAATAGAAAGCAGCCTAACCAAAACTATCCTTTTCACAACTCAAAGAGATCAACATTTAGTCATAAACTCAGCTTTTACCCCAAACTAATATCCAAAATTATTTATTCTCAACTATGTCATAGTTGTTTTGAAATAGAAATCACCTTCTTGCCAATCCTGAAGATGATGCATACACTGCAAAACTAAGCCAATACCCCAAAGTCTGCCTTGCCAAACTTGGAATAATTTCTTTGCCTCAAAAGAACTACCTTGATACAGTACTATTTTTTCATGCAGAAAGCAGGCCATTTTAAAATGTCACCTTCAGCCCAGTTAAGCCGAGCAAGATCACCTGGAACTGTCACCAAAAGGGAAAATATTCACCCTTGTTCTTTTCCTACTGCACAAGGCCCAGGCATACTCATCACTGTAATCTGTATATGCTCATGGTTGGTCTGTGTATGATGACAACACTTGCAAAGGAACCTGGGGTTCAAGAATCTTGCCTGAGGGGAACTAAAGAAAAATAAGGTAAAATCTCTTCTTTCCACTGGACTTTCTGGCCCAATACCTAAGCTATGCCCTTCCAGGCCAGCTCCAAGAATGCACAGGCATCCTTAGGGACCTCACACCTTGACCCATGAAAATCAGCATACTCACTTAGCTACAGAAGGGCAGCCTCCCTTTTGTTCCAAGAAAAGATGTTAGGTCTCAATATGGTTCTGCATGCCATTCTGAAACTAACTTCCCCTTCCAAAGTTTAGGTCACAGTGGTTGCATTTCAAAAAAAAGGTACAGTTTTTTATATAAATTTTTATATAAATATTATATAAACAAATAGTTTGAATTTATATTAATATAGTTTATATCAATCGATATATATACTACACACACACACACACACACACACACACACGATAGGATAGCAAATAACTTTGTTCAATAATAGAAACAAAGACCTCTTATCAAAATACAAATAGGTTTTATTCACTTTATGTATAGCATTTCCTCCACAAACCTTCCATTAAAGGTCTAGGAAATCAAATTTTTTTAAACCCACTATTTTTAAGTCTTCTTATGTAGCTTTCTAGGTTAGAATTTTGACTTCCTTTTACCAATAGTGATAAAGGGTACATTTTTCAAGTTTCTAAAATGAAACCTAAGAAAAAGTTGTTAATGATGACCTGTCTCTACACACACACACACACACACACACACACGGTTGTCTTTGTCATTAGATAATTAAAAATTATGGATTCTATAACTGTTGCCTTAAACAAAGCACAAGTTATTTGCTTTTAATACATATCACTGCACAGAAATTTCATCCCTGTCCAAATTATACCATTCTGAATTCTTCATCTGCACTAAACAGCAGACTTACAAAGGATCAGTTACCTGGCATTGACTGAGCTTTGCAGGGTGCACAGATCTGAAGAGGCAGAACTGGCTGGAAACCATTTCCACCCCTAGTGAGCAATTTACTCATGATTGCTTGGGGAAAATACTGGAAATATTGCTTCTGTGTAAAGTTTGCAACTTCCAGTTGTCAGCTCTTTGCCAAGCAGTTATTTCCAAGTATAGCTTTAGAAGCAAAGCATACTCAGGCCAGTGATAATGGTGGTGTTCATACCCTACTTGGTGTATGCAGAGCACAAAAACTCCTAATTACAGGAGTTAATTTACACCATATCCCTCTGAGGCAATTCAGTTTGTTATCCTTGTTGTATGGCTGGGGGGAAAGCAATGGAAATTCTAAGTGGCTTTCCTCTAGCCACACAGGTTAGTTTTAGCAGCCCAGATTAAACTAAAGAGTGCTTTATTAGAGTTGGAGTAGGTGGGAAGCCTAAGAACTGGATAGAAAAAGGAGATAGGACCCTGGTAAAAATCAAACCAGAGGAATTTCTTCCAAGGGGATACTGAAGTCCAGACTGAAACCTAATTATCTCCTATGCATATATTTCATTGGCTAAAACATATTTGTTTTCCAAAGTAAAATCTCTTACTTATAAACAGAATCATCCATCTAATACTTTGCTTTCATTTCTACACTGAAATTCCTTATGCTATGTTAATTCAATGACAATAAGTAGCGTCTAAATTAAACAAGCAAAAGTCCCTTGATCCATATTTGCTGTATGACTCCTCAGCTAGGAGCACAATCAAAATAGTCTCTGTGCACCTTCTTTAGCCAGCGCCAGCCAGCCTCTATGCAATGTCTCCAGAATCTTCCTTCCAGAACCAGAAAAAGAGCAAATAGAGCACTGGTATCCATCAGAAGGCAGACATGTCCTCCTGGTGGTATCTACTCATGGAACACAATCATGATTTCTTGGACCCATGGGAAACATCACTCAATTTGTTAGTTGACAAAATTAGCTTGAGAAGAGGGAAGAATGTGCATTTTTTTCTCTGTTACTAAATAAGAATGAGAAGAGGGAAGAATGTGCATTTTTTTCTCTGTTACTAAATAAGGTGAAGCTTCCTGCCTTCCAGGAGTCGACCATCACGTGAGGGAAAAGATTAGTATGATGTGGAGGTGCGATGACAACAATCAGGGCACCCTGGAGTATGGGAGGGATCGCACTGGAGTACAAGTTGGCAGAGCTCACTCAGATTTAGGAACAATGCTTTGACATGCCCAGACATAGGTAGACCACAACTATCAGCAACTTTGGTAACATCATGAGTTTTTGTTGTTGTTGTTGTTGTTGTTCATTTATTAGTTAGATTGCCTAAAAATTGCCTCACATTCTGCCTACTGCATGCTAGGTTAACAGGAACATTGGTTACTCTGACTTGACTGTTCCTTGGGCTCTGTACAAGAGTTCTGAATGGGAGGTGCCCCTAAACAGCCTCCTTTCCACTTATCTGAGCCAATGTTACTAACTGAAATTCAAGAAATTCCAGCTTTGAAAAACTATACTCTTTTAGCTTTATCTACTCAAGGCAAAATTTGTTGCAAAGACTGTAAAAACATTAACAATATATTAATAGCTTTTATTCTGTTTTACTTATATATTCCAGTTGCAAAAAAATAGGCCTGTATAAATAATTTATTACTCAAAATGACTCCAAACCAAGACTAGAGAGGGTAAATAACTTGCTTCACATCAGAGTAGACGGTGAATCCAGAATTTGAACTCAACCTCTTTTTTTGTTTTGAATACTTTGCTTGGTAGTTGCTGGCAACACAAGAGGTAGATAGGACTCTTGCCCTTACAAAATTGATCATTGTCTGCAGGTGTAGACACAGTCAACAGCCACGGGGTGGGGGGGCAGGGGAGACTGTCTTTCGCTCCTCAATTGTGGCATACAAATTGCAAGTGGTAAAGAAGTCAGGGAGTAAGTAGTTCAGTGGCTGGCCAGCTTTGAGGAAGAGGAATGATTTGCATATCCTGCCTGAAAAATCAAACTAAGGGTAAAGAGGTGGAGACCATCTAGGGGATTCATCCTGAGTAGCACAGTGGGGTGAGGGGAGGCAGGAAGAAACCCTGTGGTCCTCACTGAAGCAAGGGTACTTGCTTATCTATAGTAGGGCCAGATTGTGGAGGAGTTGAGGTACCAAAGTAAAGCATCTGATATTGATAAATTCTAAGAATCACTAATGACGATATTAGCTTATCAGTTCTCTGTTTAAAAGAATCTCAAATTTAGAACTATCTTTCCTGAGAGTCATATTATGCAACTCCTCCTGGATTCCTGGATTTTTTTATGCAACCAACATAACTGCTACTGTGTTCTGGCTGCTCTCCATGTGCCATGCACTCTGCTAAGCCTCTGCTATGCATTACCTTATTCATTCCTCACAAAATACCCTGAAGATAGTACCATGATTTTTCCCATTTTATAGATGAAGCATGAAAAAAATAGAGTGAATTTAAAAAAATTATAGAAGTCTTACCGCTAAATAGGTGGGAAGTCTAGGATTTGTATCCAAACAGCCTGGTGTCAGAACCACCATTCCTAACCATTCCTCCAAGGTATATCTCAATAGCCCATAGGAAATACCTGTCCATCATCCGCCTGAGACCACCAGTTGGGGGCACTCACAATCCTTCCCAAACAGCTCTGCGTACTGTACTTACTCTTCCATGAAACATAGGTAACTTATGTTTATTGCACTTGATATTGGATCCTTTATCTTTGAAGAATGTTCAGGATAGGTTGAATAAAGAAGACTGGAAAAAAAGAAATAATTTAAGAGGCTGTTTCTGTAATCCAGAAGTGAATGAGCAGATCTTGAGAAATAGAATTACTGAAAGGCTTTTGCAAAAAAAGAAATGATTTAGAATTAAGATAATATTTAGAAAAATATAAAAATGTACCTTGTGGTTAGTCTTTATCCAGAAGTTTATGGTGACTACTCTAGAAATTATGCAGGTCTTGAGTTTTCACATATGATTAAGAATACCATCTGTCCACTTTCACTTTTTTTATCAATTGGTAATAAAATCTTGCAACTTATGAAAATTACTAAATTATATATACTATTGATCATGAAAAATTAATATCTTTTCTCAGAGTTCAAATCTGCTCCTTTTTATGTTTTATTCAAGTTTATCATGTGCCTTTGTTAAAATGTCAGTATGTTGGTCAGTGTCTCTCACTTATCAAAATATGTCCTCACCAAATAAAAACAGTAACAGCTCTGATAAAATTGATGACTTCAAAAAAATTAAAACTTTCTTGTGTCCAGCCATCCCTTTATTGAATAGAGCAAGTCTTTATTCAGAAGGGGATCAGAAGTATAGAAATTGATTTAATTGATGATATAAAAATAAATTAAAATATGATTAATATTTAGGGAAATACTCCATTTTCACACTCGGAAGTATAAAAGTAACACAAGTTCAGTAGTTTAGATATGTAAGACATTCACTTGTTCTTTCATTCATTCATTTATTTCTGTACCCATTCAGTCATTATTTATTGCATGTGCAGGTTCTTGGGGTAGAATCATTACCAAAAAGTTCCCTGCTCTCACATAAACTCCTGCCAAAAGGTGTCAAAATATTTCTGTTGAAAAAATTCAGTTAACAGAAGTTTCCATTTTCTAAGTAGGTAAATCTATACATCAATTTGTGGTGGACCAGTTAGTCTTCTCTGCTTTCTAAATGCACAGCTAACATAAATTCCAAGCCAGTGTTTCCAAAATACATTCCTCAACATAACTCCTATGAGATGCTCTTTGAAAAATAACAGATAAATTAACAAAGGAAAAAGTGTCATGGTCATCTTCTTATTGAAGAATAACAATGAATATTAACTTAGTAACAATTTGAAATTTGTGTCATCAATAAACCTATTTTTTAAATTAGTCTTTCACAACTTTCAACTCTATTAGTCTGTTTCTCATTGCCATAAAAATACCAGAATCAGGCTAACATTATAAAGAAAGGAGGTTTGTTTAGCTCACAGTTCTAGATGCTGAAAGTCCAAACAACATGGCACTGGTATGGGCCCATCTTTGCTGTGACACCTAATGGTAGGTGTCAACAGCAGGGGTATATGTGGGAGGAAGAAATCATATTGCCAAACAGGAAGTTAGAGAGGCCAGAGTCCCATGGTCTCTTCCAAGGGCATGCCCACTAGTAGGAACTTCCACTGGATTTCAACTCTTAATAGTCCACCACCTCCCCCCATAACCCACCTCATTGAGGATCAAGTCTCCAACACCAGAAACCTTGGAGACACATTCAAACCATAGTGATGGTAAACTTCTTTTCTTAGAGAAACTCTTACTAACTCACCCAGAAACACATGATTAAGCACCATATACATGATCTTGTTTCTGGTAGGTGGATGCCAATTCTCCCCACCATGCCTCTCTTGGCCCTCCTAATACAAGCAGGGTCACAGATGGGCCACTAAGCTCCAAGGTCAAATATCTGCTTCCTTTAATAGCTCTCCCAAATGTTTCTCATCAGTAGTCAGGGTGCCCTTCAGCCTTTCTAAAGGTGAGCTCCTGGAAGAATTTATTAACTAACTGAAATTTTTAAGACAAGACCTATCAGCTTCTAAGTTTTGCATTTTTTTAGTGCAAAACTGGGCTTTGATCTGCGGGCTTTCATATTTCTCTTTCACCTTGTCCTCCTTATCCTTTATTTACATACACAAAGCACAAAAGTCTCTGGTCCTCCACCTACAAAAGCACTATACCAATAGATATTAGTGTAAAGATATAATTATGACTTCTCAGAGTAGTGCAGTGGTAATAATCAGCTACTAGCTTGTTTTTCCTTAATTGTAGCAATTTAATTAAGTTGCATTTTCATATTATTGATGTTTTTTTAAACCCACAGTCTGATCACTTGCAAGTGACCCTATTAACTGAAAGTTGACTGTATATGAGGATATCATTCCTAAGCCCAATTTTAAGACGTACATCCTAAACTATTTCTGTATTAGTCACAAATAAGTACATAGGTCCTTGGAACCAGACAGCCTGTATTCATTTTCTTACCACCAGGTTCTGTCACTTAGTAGGTAAATGACCTTGAGCAAGTTAATTCACTTATATGTGGCTCAGTTTCCCTATTATAAAATTTTAGCCCTCTAGTCTAGATTGGAAAATGGGGTACAAACCAATCACACTGGTTTTATCTTCAAATTAATTAATATATTTATTATTAATATTATTATTATATTATGAGTGTATACACATAAGTGTGTGTGTGTGTGTATGGTTGGCTTGAATTTGGGTTTCACTGACACTCTTCTCCAGCTATCTGACTTAAGATGCTACATGAATCACAATACCCCATAGATGTGCTTCTAAAAGCACATGTGGACATGTGCATACACACACATACAATTCTTTCATAGAGACTCCATTTAAGGGGAAACACTCTTGGAAATAAATAATTTACCTCCCTCCAATCTCTATAACACAGAGATTTGGCTTTGTATAGGCACCTATTTTTTTAATTTTTTTTTTTTTAGTTGTATCAGCTTCTATTTTATTTATTTATTTTTATGTGGTGCTGAGGCTCAAACTCAGTGTCTCACATCTACTAGGCAAGTGCTCTACCACTGAGCTATAGCCCCAGCCTCAGGCATCATTTTTATATACTCACTTTTCTCAATAAATAGATTTAGCTTTGCAGATTCACATTTTTTTGTATGCTCAATTTTCTTAAAGCATAATCGAGATGCCTGATTCTTTTTCTCAGAAGTCCTGCCCACCATTCCTAGATCCTGCACACCAACACATGCCTGCTAACTTTCCTTATTTAAGTCTAGTTTACAGACTGCCCACTTCCACTTTGGAATGTACCTGTATATTTGTCCCAAAGGTTTGCAGCTTCTAGCCTGGCCCATTAAAATATGTTCTCCTTATGACTCAATGATTTGGCTGGCAGTCATGGTATACATGATGTGTATATATGACTGATATTTTTCCATTTTATCTGACTGGGTGATTGTGGTGTAGCCACAGCACAACATGTATTATGTTCCACAAAAGACTACGTGAATTGGATGTTAGGTCTCCACAACCTAAGGTTCCTTTTACTATCAAATCAGCTTTCCTACAGCCTTCTGGTTCATGCTGGAAAATGGGGTGGGGGACCCAGCATTGGTTTGAACTTTAAATGAATCAATTTATTTTGTGTAGGAGGGCTTCAGTTCATCACTAATCTTGAGAAGTGAAATGAGCATAGATCTGGTAGAATGCTTCTGTAAAAGAAAGAGAGATGCCCAGATGCCCTGGCTATAGGTACTATATATGGACTTAAATAAATAAATTAAGAAACTCATTTCACATAGGCCACCAAGCAGTCATGAGATGTTAATGACTTTTAGTCACTGCCAACCTGGACAAAATTCAAGCCAATGACCTATGAGTGAAAGGCTCTATATATCCCATTACCAATCCCCTGAGCCATCCAGTCGCCCCTGACAAGGTATTTCATCATACCAAGTACAGTGTAGTACAATAGTCCAAATTCCTATACTGTCAGGAAATCTTCTTCCACTTGAAAATTTTAAAAGCACATCAAAGAAAGGCAGAAAACCTAGGTCCTCAAATAAAGGAGTAGTTATTAATTAAAAAAAAAACTTTGAAAGAAGGGAGACATGGGTTTATATGTGTACATGCACATAATGTTGAAATGTTTTTTTAATCTTAATATTTTTGTTATATTTACCTCGCTGAACATTTGATTCAGTAATATTTAGTAAACTGACATATTTTGGAATTTCATTTAAAAAGTCATTAATTTTAGTTTAACATTTGTATAAAGCTGATTCGTTAAACCCACAGTGCCTTCTTTCTAGCTTGTTTTTAAGTGTCATAAATAAATGACTTAAATGTCTCACAAGACAAATGTTCTTTAATCATCTAATGCACTCATTTATCCTAAGCCTTAACCTTAGTCCTAAATTAAGTCTGTTGCAAAAACATAACTTCATCTAAAAACACCCATCAATCCTACATGGTTTTGATAAGCACATTTAAAAAACATAAACCATCAGACAGTTGTCAATCTGGGTGAAGCCCAGTCCCATTTAAGAGTTATTCCCCAGCACCCATATTTCATGCCCACACCACCAACAGAATTATAAGAGAGAATGGCTGATATTTGGGCCTTTGCTGAAAGTATCTATTATTATATTTCATTTACATTTGAATATTTGCAAATACATTTTATGAGAATGTGAAATGAAACAAAGACTAGAGAAAAAAGACAGTCCCCTTTCTACATCAGATACATTGGGTTTTGTTTGGAGAAAATATTAATAATTTGACAATGCTGTAAATACATTAAAATTTCATGATCACATATTTAGTAAATTGCATGTCATGCCTTTGATTAATTTTCATTTGTTCATGGTCCTAAAAATCTGTCAAAGAATCTGGCTGCTCAGGGCTCATACATGAGTAATGATTACCGAAATGTTTGGTGCAAGGAGAAACGAAGTGAAAGTGTAATGGAATAAACACTTGACTAAATTGGGTACTTAATACCTCATAACTAAAAATTCAGTTTGGTGAAATCTTAGCTTTGACAGGTACCCACTTTAATTCCAAATTAATTCTTATGTCTTTTATTTGCCAATGGTACCCTTTCACAGTAGGGCAAAGATAATCTTCCTGTTTTTCTACTGGTTTCCTTGGGTCCTGCAGAATTATTACCACAGATCCCCCTGGGGTTGTTGGATACTCCCTCCCATCCCGGACTGGGGCTTTAAAATTTTTTTTAAATAGATAAGAGCATTCAGCAAATAGCTACATTGAGAATAAACTCAAAAATTATCACCAAGGCCCTTCCTCTGCCATAATTTGTCAAATCTGCTGATAGGAAACAAATTCTATTCATAAAGATTTTATTTGGGGGGGGTACTCTTGTGATTTGGTAGCAATTCAATTATAGTTTTGTGAGATAGTGAGCCCAGAGAGGGAATCCAGACTGACAAGAAATATGACAGGACAGTTACAGAGTGTTTATGCAATTAAACTTTCACTGACAATACCTGCAGAATGATGAATGCGTGGGCGGAGGTATGTGAGCGCAGGCAATGCCCCACAAGTATTGCCCATTTTTCATTATTATACAACTGTTCAGATCTTTCAAGAACAGCCTGAAGTGAGGTGGAAAAGAGAGTGCTGTTCTGCAGCATGTTAACCAAATGCCTTTTTTTTTTTCCTTCCCTCCCTCCAATGGGTCTTGATGTGCCAGGTGATAAAAGAACATCTATTTTAGAAAAATGTTTCGAAAAGATTAAGATTTACCCTAAGCTTGACATGTATTAATTTTGGATACCGAAAGAGGTTTTTATTCTTTTTTCCTTCTGCAACTTTATATCACTTCCCAACTGATAGAAGAGTGCATAATTAAACTGTTGGGTTATTCATTTTATGCAAGCAGGTGCAAAGGGCACTATAAAAGTAGGATTTTACTGATGTTAGATTAAGAAAGAAAGGAGAAACTTAAAAGCCTTTTGTAGAGAACCAGAAAAGCTTACCGACAAGATTAATTTGGTTGGGCAAAGTCAGTATTATATGTCTCGGTCTTCCAAGGATATATGAAATAGGGAAAGTTGCAGGATTTCAGAGCTTCTAAAAGACTGTGGAGATTTTTAGGTTGTTAACAGCCTCATTTGGAATCATTATGTAAGACTATCAGTTTGGGATATGATTTTGAGGGGGTTTTTTAACATGCATTAAAGACCCTCATGTCTTTAAAAAAGAAAAAAAAAGATTGGAGTTGATTTGTGTAAACTTCATGTTGGCACAATCAGCAGTGCCTGGAATGACAACTGAACTTGCAACAAAGCCAATTCCTCCCCGAACACAGAGCTTGGATGATGCATGTGTTGCAGGGAGAGAAAACAGTCCCAGCATGTGGACAAATAGGCAAATGGCGGAAGCAAAAGCCACGTGTCTTCCCTTAATATTTACACATCTATTTAAATTAATGAGATTTACTTGGGGAAAGGAAATGATATTCATCCTCAAACCATTCATTCATTGATTTTTGACCTCTGAAAAGCTGCTTTTGATAACAGTTTTTTGTTTTTGTTTTGCTTTGCTTAAGATTGGTTCTCTTTTGTTAATAACATTCTTATCCATTCTGAGGAACTGGAAATCTTGAATTTTTTTACTTAGAAAATTTCAGTTGTTATAACCAACCACCATTACTTTTTCCTCTATTTGGGTCCATACTCAAAGGCAGAGAGTGAAGTTGTGTGCCTACCTAGACAACTGTTTCTGGACTGAGTATTTGGGTCAGTATTGAGCTTCAACATGACCATGTGGAGGTGATTATAAATCAGACTCATATCTAGAGACAGTGTCTACATGATTCCACCAATTTGATAAATTCAGTGAAATAATGGGTCACTTCAGTAGAAGCAAAACTGTCAACCTTGTTTGTACTAGAGGTGAGGTAACCAGACATCTCTATCAAAATGACCAACCCAGAAATCCCAGATAAACTATAGTCTCAATATGAGTTTTTATAATTATCACTTTGGACTAAAACTTATACTGTATTACATTTATAAAAAAAAAGACCCTGATTTTGTCGGATATATTTTTAATATGCACTAAAATTGGTAGTTAAAAAAATATATTGTTTTCACATTACTTAGGTGTTAAAATTACATGGTGGTGTTCCTTTATTTTCAAAAACCAAATCTAATCCTGTTAATTCAAAGTGAATAACAAACAGGACTAAGACTTTTTCCCAAGTTGTTACATTTATTCAACCTGCTTGTGTTTTGTTCTTCATCATAATTATTTCCAAGTCAAATCTGCACTGATTTCCTTGCGGACCCGCGTACCTCTGACTAACTTAAAGAATTGAGCTGGGATAATTCACACAATTCCTCAGGGGTCATGTTCACTGTTTTTTTTCAAGGACATTTTTATTACAAAGCTGATGAAATTTGCATATTAATTCATTTCTTTCAATTTTTTAAGATTAAATGTTGTCAACATGTATCAGTGCAAGGCTCTGACAGTGCTGATGAAATGGGTCAGTCAAGCTTGAACATTTAGAGTAATGCAGCCATCTGCAACCCCCTCGCCCCTTGTGGAGTTCTGTGCTACCATTGCAACTTGATTAAAAAAAGTTTTATTCAACACAGGATATTAAAACATTATCTAAGAAATGATATGTGTTAGTCTTTCCATTTGCCCAGAAAGTGAATTTGACAACAAAACGGATAGAGGAAATCCTGGCTGACTTGGAGTTAGTGGTCCATCAGTCTCAATTAAACAACAGCCCAAAAAAAGTCCCCCAAAAGTTTTAAGTTTGGTGAAAGGAACTTGGAAGGGAATTTGAATTTAATGTTTCCTCTCCTATGTGAATAATAGTCAGAGAAGGTCTTTGCAGTTATAGTCCAGGCAAGGAGAAGGGGGACAGGTGATAGGAGGTAGAAGAGCTTCTATAACTTACTTCCCAGTGTCCTCAGAGGTGAACTGCCCTTTATTTTGTGCACAACTAATAAGAACAACCTTCACTGGTCATATCTAAAGGCCTTACAATGACACCTGTATGTACGTGATTTTCATTTCTCTCCACATACCCAACATGAACACTAAGCTACATTGACTTATCCAGTAAGTCTTATTCCATCAGACACTCTCAAACGTGAAGACCACTTGAGTGAGAAATCCCTTTAAGATTGCCTTTTTGTGTGAACCCTCATGACCTTTCCAGATCACTTAATTCTATGCCAGAGTTTTGGTATGTACATTTTTGGGGATGTACATGATGCCATCAATAGATTCCAAAGGCCACCCAAAGGGGGATAAAAATCGCCAGACTGCTAAATGTGGGTAGCAAGGTACCCTGCAACCACATGGCTTCATTCTGGCCATATGGATAATGGAGGTACCTTTTCATACCTCCACAGTATGAAAAGTCACTTACAATACTTTGAGGTTCTCCTGGGAAAACCTCACAGAACCAGATGACCCCAACTTTTCAACTCTATCTCTGCTTGTATGTGGTCACCTCCTGGGAGCTTCAGAAATAGTTCACCGGTTTAAAAAAAAAAAAACAACAACACTATTTTCTTTGAATGTAATTTGTAGGTAAATAAAATCATATACTAATCACATTAAAGATTCTGATTTTTGAGGTTGCTCCTCATTAGCAAGCACTGTGTCCACCACTAAATTCCTAGTCAATGCATTTGTCCAATATATGTAAAATACCATTAGCTAGAAAAGTTTGTTTCTCAAAGTGAAAGGAAAAAAATACAGTATCTAGTATGAAGGGAACAACAGAAAAAGAAAGTTGTCTCAGAAATGGTTTTATCTTGATTTTGAATTAAACTCCCAAACTCATATTGGATTGAAAAATCAAAATCAGACTTCACATTGTCGAGTTGGAAAATGTCAGATATGAAATATTTAAACTGTGGAATACAGTCTTCGACTTTGGGTTATAAAACTTTAATTTTGTGAGTTGGTAGCACTCCAATAGTTCAATATTTTTAATTCTACAAATCCATGTTTATTAACTTTCAAGGTTTAAACAGTATCACCAAGTCTATTGAAACTAAATTATTCTGACTTGTGAGAGCTATAGGGTAGCTATAATTTGTTTTCTATTTCTACATAAGTGACAAAGACAAAAGAAAGAACAAATAAAAGGAATTGATTGCCACAACAATCCCTTTTTATACTTTCAAAATGACCTAAAACTCTCCTGATCATTACAGCAAGAACTCAAGCCCACAAAGCTTTAACTGTGGGGTTTTCCAGTGTAAGTACCTTATGTAGGGGTTGCCCTATGTTCTTAAAAAATGAGAAATTAAGCATATTCCTCCCCAAAAAGAAACATTCCTTTCTTTCCTTCTTATTTAGGAAATATAAACTGGTGCTCTTATGATAGCTTTGAAAGCCTTTACCTCAATGTCATGATTAGTTGCTAATAGCATTGATGATTTTTCATTTCCCTCCAATTATCACTCTTGTAATTCCCCCAATGCTTCATCCTTATTCCTAGTGATTATCTAGCATGTCACTGTTCATTTGCTAATTTATTCAGCATTTGTTCAACACATACTATGTGCCAACTAAATGAAATCCTATCATGAGGCAGTGATGTGTCACAAAAGAATCCTAGACTAGAAGAGAAACCCACAGTTCACTCTTGATTCTGTCTCTATCAACTGGCTTGTCTTTTAAGCGTGTGTTTACACTCTGAGCTACGTTCCTCACCCACAATATGAAACCAGCATTTAAACTAGCATTTACTCATCAAAAGATGTAATAAATATCAAAGTACTTTAAAAAACGCAAAGTGTTTTATTTAAACAGCTCAGCTGAGAAACACATTTGGTAAGTACTGTAGCACAGTTCATTGGAGTTCATCTTGTAATTCTTACGTTTTTATAGGTGAACAGTGGTCTCTTGGATGTTTACACTCTAATACCATATCCATAGCAGCTGCTGTTGACTTCAACATCCAAGTTAGATTATCCAACACAGTTTTGATGAAATTCATTCCTCTACCTAACTTAATCTGTATGTAATTTAGTTTGTTGCCAGGGAAGGAAAGTACATTTGCTGTAAACCTGAACTTCTTGTTGCTAGCAAGAAAATTCAGTTGTTTTGTTTATTGCTTTTGTTTCATATATAATGTATATGGCTTCATGATGATTTGTTCAGGGAAGAGAAATTGAAGAGTTACCCTTGCATCTAGAATCTGCTGAACATGTGCTACAAAAGCATTACCTTCTTTTGAGTTACCCAAATCAACTTGAAATACTAAGTTATTCTCGTAGGGGCTATTTTCTCTGCAAAATTATGAGCTTTCTCCTCATTCAGTGATGAGTCTTTTCTTGGCTTTACAAAGCCATGTCTTTCTTCACTTCAAGTTTGTTAAGCTAGCTACTGCCTATTCTAGGTCCAAAGTTCTCAAACATTCGAGTACAGGAGAATTTTGTTCAAAGTGAAGATTCTGGTCACCATCCCTGGATATCCAGATACCTGCTTACATCACTGAAGCTTTTCTGAGCCATGTTTGTAATCTAAATAAATCCACATTCCGTGTCTATCAGACCACAATTCTATCCAAATTCCAGGCCAGATTATCCCCCAGGCAGCTTGGAGCCACACAACCACATCTTTCAGATAATCTAGGGGTTTGGCTGAACTTTCCTTCTTGATTGGGGTGATCACAATATAGGATGAGCTGATTTGAATTATTCATTCTGAAAACCAAAAGAACTTTCCTTCATTTTTTTGATATGTGAGTTAATTATGAGGGATGGGGAGAAACTGCATTTATGGTGCCAATACAAATGAAAGTTCAGTCTCTAGCAAGACTAATTAAATACAAAACTCATTCTCCAAAAATAACCTGATCAGAATGAACCTTTTAGTTGGTCTTCTCATGTGGAAATGGGAGAATATGGTAAACTGATAGCCAAGTTGATGATGGAGAAGTATACCTTAGAGTTGTAACTTAGCCACGAACTTACTAAAGCTTCATAAAGAATTACATGTTCATGTGTATCAAATAGACTCTTCTTCCTTCTCTCCAAATAATATTCAGACTTTAATATATGGATCTATCAATGGTGGCAAGAAAGATTTAGATGAGAGATTGTTAAATTTGTGCAAGAATCACGTACTTAATTCTTCCCCATAGCATAGGCAGAATATTTAGGCATTCTGTTTCTTCTCCTCAAAATGTCTTTCTCTTAAGTGGGTACAATTATAATAAGTGCTTTAATAAATTTCCACCCTGGGAGAATTCTTTATGCTTAATATTTAAGAGAATATATCCTTTCAGATGTGGCTTTGAGTGACTAGAACCTCATATGCAACTCATGCATCCCGTGGTCTGCACAGCACCAGGCAGGCCGTGGCAAAGAGCTGAGACACAGGCCCTGCCCTTGAGGAGCGGGGGTTCTGGTGAGCACTGGCAGTAAGTGACATGTTACACAAGTCATCACTCATACAATCACAGGGCTAGAAAGGACAACTATAAGGTGCCAAGAGACATAACAGGGTGACCTCCAGAATTTCCAGAAGGCAGATAAATATTTAAATATTCTCATTTCCCCTTTTGCTTAGGAAATAGGAGCACATCAGTAAGGATATTTTTTAAATGTATAAATAAGCAATTTGTGGCTATTTGCCATGACACTAGGCAATTCTATGCTCTTTGAAGGGGAGAGGAAAGTCTTGGTTTAACTCCCTTCAAGAGACATAGCATTAAAGCTGCTGCTTCTCTAGCCTTCAGAAGTTGTTCAGGGGGCACTACAGGAATAGCTTATATCTTGAAATTATTTTATGCCCCAAAGTAGATAAATTACAGTTTTAGGTTTAGAACTTTAAAAATTTTTCTCCTCATCACGTGAATTGTCCACATTGACCTTGCTTTTCAGGTCTTTCTGAACTGGTACTACTTGACCCTAAATCTTGGCTTTTAAAACTCCTGCCTTAATTCCCTTTTTTACAGGGGTTTCACAAAGGAATCTTAAATGTTCTAGTAGAACTTCCTATTTGAAGTGGATCCTGTGCAGAAGGAACAGTTACAAAAATATCCAGTGTAGCTTGCTTGCTTTTGCAGAAATGAAGAGGCGTGATCTATAGTCAATCAATAGTCAGGACTCAGCTAAATAAATGAAGGTGCACCATACAACTAAAATTCTATATAGCCGTTAAAAAGAATGGTGAAGGGGCTGGGGTTGTAGCTCAGTGGTGGAGCATTTGCCTAGCATGTGTGAGGCACTGGGTTCGATTCTGAGTACCATATATAAATAAAATAAACGTCATCAATAACTAAAAAAATTAACAAAAAAAAGAATGGTTAAGATGTACATGTTCAAATATGGAAGCATTTCTGAGATATAAAGCAAAACAACAACCAAAAAATGGCAAGGGGCAGAACAATGTAAATAGGCTGCTATCATTTGAGCATTGAGAGAAAGCATCGGCCAGCACATGAACTGGCATAGGCATGAAGCATCTCTGCAAAGATTCAGAGCACAATGGGGCAGAGTAGTCTTGGGAGAGACACCGGAAATTTGGGGTAGGAGCTGGGAGGAAGGCTTGGTTTGCATTCTACACCCCTCCTTGCTATTTAAACTTTTAAAAAACACATGTATGTGTTAACTTTTAATATCTAATTGTTAGAAAATACTAAACATTTAAAAGCTGGATATGTCTTTTTGAAGAAATACCATCAATTAAAATCAAGTAATCAAATAAAAGGAAAATCTTTTTTTTACAAATTATACTTTTTATAATGAAAATAGCACTGCTACATTATAAATTTGCATCAACAATATATCTATTTTTCCCTAAACTGAAGTACAAGAAAAAGAAAAGCTCAGGAAAAAAAATTATTTGCACTGAATCACCAAGCAGTTAGCTCCTCCAGGCTCACAGACAGAAAGGGCGCCAGGAAAGCAGCTGCACTCATGGAAAAGGAGAAAAGCAAATCAGAATGCAGCCCTGTGACCTCTGGCAACAAATAGTGCTCAATGTGGAATGGGCACTCCTAGAACATTCCATGCTGAAACGCTTTGCCTCGGCCAGAGTAATTAGAACTGTAATTCAGATTTGGATTTTTCTCCGAGGTTTCACAGCTTATGAAGTCAGCAGAACAAGGTTATTAAATCATAGCCTAGTACCAAGTCAAAGAGATTTTTCTAAATGTAGAAGACAGGGAAATGCAAGCCCCAGCTGAGCAGTCCTGGGGGTGAGGCGATGAACCCATACAAGGCACAGCTAATGACCTGTTTTAGGGGCATAGCTCATATATTCCAAATAACAGGGGGGAAAGAATTCCAAATAGCTTAACATCATTAAACCCAAAATGCTATTGGATCCTTCCTCTGTGGCATCATAAAATACCTTATCCAAGTGGAGAAGGGATATGCTAGCTGTAAATCATGGAAAGTTTATGCCACCCCAGATGCAAACTTCACACTAACTTGTTCACTCTGGGGACGGTTCATGGGTTTGCTTTGTTTGGGGGTTTGGCTTGTTTTTTTTAAAGCAATAATAGTCTTTGTAGGATGGCTGCCGTGTCAGCATTTATCTTGAAACTCGTGGATATGAGTTCTGACTGGAGTCACCTTTCTGACAAGTGTTATTGCGACCGTGTTTTATATCCCTGTTCAGAATGGTTTCTAATGATAATGCTCTGTCTACCTCGCTGCTTCACACTAAATTATAGATGCCACGATGACAGGGCAAACTGCATCCGAGCGCCGAGCCCGGCTCCCTGTGTGATGTCAGTGCCTCCACCCTTCTGTGCCTGGAATTAAAAATGGGAAGTGAAGATATGCAAAACATTTGTGCTTAAAAATAATGTTCTGTCAGTTATTAAACAAGTGATATTTCATTTAATCAGCTCAAGGGATTATTTTAAATGAAAAGGCAGAGAGGATGATTTTATTAACACATTCCTGCCCTAGAGTCCTACTGTAATAATTCTTTACCTGCCTAAATTAAAAAGTTATAATTCAGTCTGTCTACAGGAAGAAGTTCTGGGTGATTGGATTTTATGAGTTCTTTGATTTTTCGCTTCTCACAAATGGAGCTAAAGGCTGAAAAGCTTATCCTATAGCAGTGAGTGTTCAAGCTACTTAATAAATCACCTCTTCCCTAGATGGTGTTTGTGTCCAGGACGTACAAAGCCAGTGTGCCTCTGAATACCCTGGTTTATCAGAATGGGATTCAGCTGACCAATCCACTTACATGTCTGAACCTCCCTGCCATCCATTCCACCACTATTAAAGACAGTGTAGAAGATTTACTACTGTCCAAAATATATTTCTAAATGTTATTTCTAAATGTTAAGCTCTATCTCAGATCTGAGGAAGAAGAGACATGGAAATGAATCTAATCTCGTTTCTGGCCTTAATGGATTGTATAGGCTAGTAGGAGAGGCACCCCATGCACAAAGAATACAGGGGTGTCTGTGAAACAAAGAACAGAGCAGAGGAGAACTGCAGTTCTGACTAGAAGATTCCAATACTGCCGGGTGAGAGGAAGCATGACCACTCCAACACGCCCATGAACGTGGTGCTGCGTGGCTTGCCAGGTATTTTCAAACACACGCGTATGTTTGTTTACTTGAGCTCTGAGACAGTCCTGTGAGGTTAGGTGAGTCCTTAATATAATTTTTATTTTACAAATAAGAAAACTGCAAACAAATAAACAATTTTTTGCCTGATTATTGATCTCATGATTTAAAACTGAACTTCAAAGTTTGTCCTCATTAAAACATAAGTTGTTGTTAACCTGCCATCTATTTGGTCATCCCATGTCAAAGGAACACAGTATGCAAAACTGCGCATAGCTGTAAGTCCCTTTCTTAGGGAGAGTGTTTGTTCAGATGCTCACAGTGGACCCTGACTCCAAAAGAGTAAGAATTACAGTTTCAATAGAATCCTTCCTTGTTTGTTTGTTTTTTTTAAATCTTTTGGTTTTCATTTATGTCACTGATTTGTTTTCTTCTAGAGGAGAGGGAGAAAGAGTTCCAGTTCGAATGATATTGAGACACAGTTCCAATCCCAGCTGCCTTTTGTCTTATCAGTTTCTACAAAGGGTGTTGTAGGAAGTTCCTTAAAGGTCCGTTGTTCTTCCAACACACACACACACACACACACACACACACACACACTCCCTCCCTCATTCATTCTTCACTTAACAAGTGTTTGCACAGTACCTGCAGCACTAATGCAGAGTCAGTCTCAACCCACAAGGTTTGATTTGTGATCAGGTTATTCATTCTTGTATACATTTGACCCAAATTCTGTGTGCAAAAATCTCTACTAGATGCTTTGAAGGATATAAAGATGAATAAGACATGTACCTGCCCTCAAGTTTCTTGCAATTATTAAGAAGGGCATAGAAATAATTATACAAAGCAACACTAAAATGTTGTTGTGGGAAGAGATTATCCAACTTGCAGAGGAGATGCAAGATAAACACAGGAGAACTTCTGGAAGGGTGCTTGAAAGAATATTTTAGCTCCTTTCAGAAGTAGTTCTCTAGAGAGTCCCTCCTCCCACGATGGTGTTCACACTCTTTCATATCTTCTTCCACCTTGCAACATTGGTCATCCTAGTTATTTCTCCCTCACGGTATCAATAGTTATCCCTATTCCTTGGACAGAATTATCTTGGCTATATAAGGAGGGAATTCAGCCAAAAATACAATTGGTGGGAGAGTGCTTTTCTATTGCATTTGGAACATACTCCTATCATTTTCACTCATTTTCAGTGCTTGTGACGGATCTCTCCAGTTGGAAAGAACTCAAAACCAATTTCAGTGCAGATGCAAATAATCCTAACAAATTATTCTATAAATACACCACAAATAGCAATACTTTGTGAGGTTAATAGCTCTTACTTATCAAATAAGGAAACTGAAAAACAGAAGTTGGGTCCATGTGAGGAAAGTAGACTGATTCTGAATCCAAAGATCTGTTTGGTTCTTCTGGTCAACATAACTACCCTACCTATAACTTAGAAGGATACTAATATTCCATGGATTGTCTGGTGATCCACAGAAATTCCTATCTTTGCAGAAGTAATGTGCCATTGGCCAGCTTCTGTTCTAGATGTGAGGGGGGGGGGGTGAGGGAGGATGGATGATATGACAAGGCAATAAAAAAAAAACCCTCATCCTAACCCTCATTTGCAGAGGAAGAGGAGAACTAGCCCTCTGAAGCAGGGGTGCTGATGGTGGTACAACCACTTTTGCAAATCATGAATGAGGAAGCAAGGAATGGGAGTTGATGTACCTTTTCTTCTTTGAAAGGCCATAGGTTGATAGTTCTAGGTATAAAGTATCACACCAGCGATTTCTATTTAAACTGGAAGATAAAAGTGACATAAAATAGCTTCATATAATCAACTTTTCTAACTCAATTAGGACTTCCAGCTTAATACAACATAAAATGAAATATAAACTCCATCCTGAGTCAACTTATTTTCTTTGAAAATTGCACTAAATAGAGTGGGTAGAACAGGACTGGGGTAGAATTGCCATACGACTTAATAGAAATCACAAGAAGTATAGTCAAAAGATGCATGTTCTAATAAAGAGTATTATGACATTAAAAAATTCTCCTACCCTTAAATCTTCTAGGATCAGAGGTCTTACTCTCTAGGTAGAGAAATTATAAAATGGTTAAAATCTATAACAACCACTATGAATAGGATAGTACATAATAGGCTCAACTAATGTATAATAATAAATGTAATAGGGATAATGATAGTAAGAACTTCCTATGTCCAGGCACTACACATTGCCATCTCACTTAATTCTCACCAAACCCTTTGAGATAGGAACTACTTTTAATCCCATCTTACAGACAAGTAAAAATACTCGAAGTCACACACCAATAAGCAAGGGGGCCAGGATTTGAATCCACAAACCTGACCCCAGAGCCCATTTTCTCCTCTACCATTCTGTACTAAGATCAGGGACTGAAAAGTCAGATACACCTGATTTTGAATCTTGTCTCAGAGCTAGGTAAACTTGGACAAGTTCTTTTACTTTCTAGTCTTGATATCTTTGTCTATAAAATTGATATAATAAGACTTCAAAGGATTATGAGAGGATGAAAGAAAAGTCTGTAGGAAAATACTAAGTAAAACCCCATTTTATGACCTGTTGCCTTGCTCATAAATGTTCAGTGAAATCTAGGAAAATAACAGGTCTGAGATTACAAACTGATTAAAATGACAAATTAGATGGCTAATACAAGTTATGAAAGTATGTGTGCATATAAATTATAATAGGTGTACACATAATTTTTATCTCTGTATATTATTTTATTAGTTCTTATAACAATATTAATAGAATTTTAGTTCAAATCAATTGTTTGTACGGGCTGAGGATGTAGCTCAGTGGTAGAGAATTTGCCTAGCATGCTTAGGCCTGGGTTCGACCTCCGGCACCTTCTCCCCTCACAAAATAATAAATTATTTGTTAAGTGGGAATTTGAATTTTTAATGTGGAATTGGCTCTGCAGATCACTCTCAGAACTTGGAAATTGGCAGTACAGCTATGGTCGTAGTTAAGACATTATTTTACTTCGATACTACACTACAATGGATTGGATTTTAAAAATCTCAAATATAAAAATAAAAAGTACTTCATGCATAAAGCATGACGCCCTGAAGCATATTAGATCTGTTTATCTCTTTGCTTAAAATGAATGCTACCTGGTATAGTTTACATAACATGGCAGGGATCAGCTTGATAAGTGTTTATATCACCTGGGGAACATGCCGGCTCATTTCCTCAACACCTTTCCACATGACTAGCTTGCCAGCAAGTATAATAGCAAACAAAGTTTTAATAGGTCAAAAGCAGAGTAACTGCTAACATTAGCAGGGGGGAGAGAGGGCTTGACGTGTGCCAAAGCTAATAACTGACACTTTCAGCATGCGTTTTTGAATGCTGCTTAATGGGGAGTTTAGAAGGAAAGGCTTTTATAAAAGCCTGACATAACTTCTAAGCTGGAGTAGAAGGAAGAGGAAAAGTGGAGCAGCATCGCCCAGCATCCTTATGTGGCGATAGGGGTGCTCTTTAAGGCAGGTGGCTCATAAACCATCTCTCCGTCACTTGTCTGCTTCGGCACCTCACAATTAACTCTGTTATTAAGCTTAAGGATTTACTGCATCTCCTTCACTTTCTTTAAAGCTGTCTGAGCTAGGAGAGGCTCTCGTTTTTATTTGCCTGTTGTCTAAGTGAAGCTGCTACTTAGAGACCGTTGCTGTCATATCGCATCAGTTTTGTTGAAAGCTGCAACAAGACAGATAAACATATGATCTATTTTAGAACCTTTTTTTTAAGCCTAGCAGGAAAAAAAAGGAAGTATATTTCTTTTTCTTTTCTTTCCTTTCTTCCTATTCTTCCTGCCTTCTCTTCCTGGGGCAGTGTGATTATTTATAAAGTTAGTAGCATCTACAGAGTTCACAGGCTCCCTTCCGCCCACCACCCTCAGTCTGAAACATACACAATAATAAGTTTCAATAAAGTTTAGGGAGAGTTGAAATGAATAGCTATGTTGCTAACCCTGGATTTGGCAGCCCATAAATGGCAGAGTATGCTCAATATTGTATTTCTCTTTTCACATTACCAAGAGGGAGGCAAAATCTGCTACTGTATTTAAACAGAAGAATGGACAGACTTTCTTTTGTTGCAAAATCTGTGTCTTTTGTGGGCATGCTATAATTGAAACCTCTTTAATAATACAGGGTGTACAGAAGCTGTGTAGAAAAGGAATTGGAAGTTCATGCAGAATGTTCCGTAGACACTACCCACTGTAGCAAATAGGAAACTTTGTCAATATGTATCCAGGCTCCTGAGGGATACAGATCAGTAACTGAATCATAGGTAAATAGATAGATTAGATATGGCAGTGGCGGGAAATACAGGCTGAAAAACAAATCCACAAGAACAATTTTACAGGGCTTGCTTTCTATTTTCATAAGGAAACTAAGCCAAATAATCTGACAAGGGCGGAAATCAAATCATCTGTCAAGTTCCTCTACCTTTCATTTATCACACAGTTTAATACCGTAATGAAAAATAGCAAATGAAAAATGGAGTGAATGACCAATGAAAAATGCATTCTCTGAGGATACGGTGATGTGTTATTAGCCTAAATCCTCCGCCCCATACACATATAACTGGTAGGAAGGCCCTGTGGCCACACAATCCTTTTCATTCAAGTATAACAAATCCCGGGATGACATTAACACTGTGGTTGGGAGAGCCCTCAGTACATAAAAGCTCCTCTCTCTTTCTTTCCTCTCTGGCTCCTACATTTCTTTATCCCTTCTTTACATCAAAATATGAGCTGATAGAAGGTTGTTTTATGTAAGCAGAGACCCAGTAATTCCATACTCGGCAAAGAAATGTAGTGGTGGAGAGGGGAGGCTGGAGCTCTCATTTATCGGGCATTCACTACATGTCAAATAGTGATCTTTATGATAATCATGTGAGGTAGTGTGAACCCCACTTTCACACCTGAGGCAACTGAATATCAGAATAACTTAAGTGAATTACCCATCCCCTAAAGGTGCTAGAGCCAGAATTTGGAACATGACCTACTTGACACCAATCCCTAATTCTTCCCCATTGATCTTGCTTTTTCCCATAATCTAAGAAGATAGAAATGCCCAATACAAAGGACACTAGGGGGACTTGGTGGAAGTAAGAAGAATAAAAAGGAACTCAGTAGGTAGCATAAAATATAAAATCAAAATAATAATAGCTAATATTCACTGTGTGCTTACAATGTATCATACATATTTTAAGTCCAGTTTTAACTGTCTGATTCTCACAGCAACCCAAGGAGTGAGCACTCTTGTTAATAACAATTCTAGATGGTGGACCTAGGCTCAGAGAAGTCAAGGAATTAGCTCAAGATTGCACAGTCAGCAACTGGTGAGCTAGGAATCAACCCTAAGCTGCTGACTCCAGAGCGGTCCTCTTAGCTACTACTTCCCACCACCGCTTAAGCCTAAGGTCAAGGAGGGATGTGAACACTTGCCTGGGACAAAGGCAATGATAGCAACCTCTGGATTTATTATAAAGAGAAAAGAGCTGTTTTTAAGAAAACAGTTTTAGGAATACCAATGAAATAGCTTCATTTAAATAATACCACCCGCTAAAATAAAATGCTATTTATCCTCAACCCTCCTGTCCAAACAGTGTGAGCTTGAGCAAGAGATAACATTTATTCCACACACTTGGTACGGTCTAGCAGATTGTGGCTACTCAAATCATTCTCCTGCTCCTAAGCCAAGATGATTAATAAGGCAGAATATATTTATTTCTAAGGAGCAGAGGAGTTGATTCTGATTTAGACAGTATGTACTGTTGAGCTGCAAAACAAAATTGACCTCAGCATAATTAGGTTGGACACTGGTGGAGTGAGGACTTGAACACAAATAGTTCTATTTTGACAAGCAGAATTCAAGAGCGGCTGGTTTCTTTCTTTTCTTTTCCATTTTTTTTCAAAAGGAGAATGATGATTATTTAATATTTGTTGAGTGCCAACAGTATACTCAGCGCTGCACAAGACCCAGGAACTGGATGTTGGAAACTGCCTGAAGGAAAACGTTAGCAAATTAAAATCCATAGAATCAGCATGAAGGCGACGGAGGAATACCTGATGAGAGGAAGCATCTCCTCGCCCATCCCAGAACAACAACAAAAAGAGGAAGCGCTAGGTGAGAAATAAAAACATGGATGGTTCAAATAGCAGGGATGCAGTCGGGTGGAAAAGTATGCTTTAAAAGAGAAGACTCCCACCCATGTGAAGCTCATAGAAAGGAACATAAACTTCAGCAGAAACTTCATCAGACAAGATGGAAAGCAGCGGAAGGAAGAATAAATTCAAAGAACAAAGACATCAAGGGAAATGATCAGTCTTTCCTTCAGTCCTTCCTGAAATGCCTGGAGGAGAGGCGGCTTTGGGTCAGGGTGTCTGTCCACAGTAGCGCTGGAGATGAACTGTGGCTCTGCCTGTGTGCAGGCAGCACAGAGCACCTAGGGTCAATATCTGGCTGGGCAGGGGGTGGGGGACATGCACTTTTGGGGGTGAAGGGGAATCTGTATCCTGCAGATGGGGACATCAAAGAAAGCTTCAGGGGAAATTACATCTCATTATCTCACCAGGGGCTGATGGCCCTCACTTGGCAAATCCTGGAGCAGCCTGCGGGGTGGGGGTGGGGGGAGAACAAGAACAAGAACAAGAAACTGTTCACAAATACTATCACATATCTGTGATCATAGCCAGCTTAAGCAAGTCCAGGAGACACCCAGCCTTGGGACAGGGAGCTCAGGGATGCCCTCTTGATGAATGAGGTGGCATTCTGAGAAGAACCCTGCAGTGGTGGGAACATAGCAAATTGGAGAAGACTAGAAAGCTATGGAGTCCTTTGAAGGAATCCCCAAAACCATGGAGAAATGGGAAAACTGGTCATTGTGGTACATTTTCACTTTCAAAGAACTTTAGGTAAGAGAAAAAGAAAAAATAATAATCCTTGCAGGAGGCTATTAAGCAAAAGTGGTAACCATGGGGCAAGTGTTAAAATTCTGTTACATCTTAAGAACTAGTTAAGAAATGGAAATCAATGAAGAGGAATAAAAAGCCATTGCTTTCTGTAGAAAGAGGTTAATTGTGGGAAGCCCAGGGGAGAACACTGATACCTGCTTTATTCAGAGTCTTAATAATGACATGGAAGAGGCAGATGAAAAGCAAGATGGCAAAACTTGTTGATGAAAAAGAATTATTTAAGGGTATCTGAGTCATGGAAGAGTCTGTGAGATTCTAGAAAACACAGATACATGGTGGGGGGGGGGGAATAATAGAAAATTCAAAATAACCCAGCAAGTAAAAATTCATCCAAAGCAGACAGCCACCTCAGGAAGAAAGAAGAGTCTCCAGACATCTGAATGTCACTTCACATGTTGCATCCTGGGTGGCACTGGCCAGAGCAGGGTCCTTTCATAGGATTAACTGACACTCGGGGTTGGTTATTATGGAGACAAGTTATTCACCTGCCGCTGTGAGACCTGAGATCCTCAGTATTTCATTTTCTCTAGTTACAAGGGAAGGACACTAATATTGGCTTCATTTGTAGGTATACTGAGGGCTTGGTTCTATTACTGATTGAAAGCAAATTGAAAATTCCAAGCGAGACAGCGTAACCCCCATATACTGATTGATTGAATTAGTGGACAATTCTCCAAGCACCCGGATGGTTTGTGTATTCCTTTTTTCTGCCTGCCTATGGTGCATGATAGAAGCTCTTTTCTGTTCACAAAAATAGCTGCTTTCTTTCTACAGATGGCACCAAAGCAAACCCCACGTGTGTAAGTCAGTCATTGTCCCCAGGAGAAAGGTGGGTGTTCATGAATAGGAAGTTAATCAGCTTCTTATAAGAGAAATTCTAGCTGTTTCAAATTTAAAGGCAATACTGTCCCACCCCGGAGCCTGATGAATAATATCTCAGGATGCCAGAAGAGGCACAAGTGAATGTGTACCCTCTGCTACTTCACACCCTCCCCTCCCTGGACATAAATAAATAAATAAGGGGACAAGAGTTTAGGTTGACTTTATGACAGAATCTGATGATGTGAAAGAGTAACCACGAAAGTAAAGGTGAGAGGAGTGATGTCATGAGTAACATTCAAGGAGTGCTTTCATAGCTGTTATTTTGTTGTTTCTCTCAAGACCACTGTTATAGGAATCCACAGGTCACCATTTTAGAGAAGCCCAGAAAGGGTCACTGCTAGATTATGGAGAATAGAGCTGGAATTCCAACTCTGCTATTCTACCTGCAGACCCATTCTCTTTCCACCTCACCAAATTAAAAGGTGAAGAAAATAAAACCACCCTTCCTCAGGACTTCAATGTCCTACACAAAAAGCGGGTGGTATGGTTGTTTCAAAGACACACCCATGCCCTCCCACCCACCATACCCACACCCCAGCCCAGCGCAGCCCAGCCCGGAGTACATTTAAAATCAATGGAAGTGAAGAATTTGGCACTCACAGTTGTGTTAGCAAGAGCAAACCACTTGAGAGATGTGTTTACACATTCAACATCACCTTTAGGAAGTCTGTGGAAATGTTGATTTCTATTTGCACTCATCTTATGTTAGTGATTTTCATATTACATTAGCAAATTTAATCTCTGCTAATGTGATAGGAAGTTACTAACACAATGAGATTTAACAACTTTCAGACTTTGGTGGCAAAGGCAAAATTTGCGAGCAGAACACGGATTCCAATCTCTAATTAAAAAATAAATCAGACTACAGAGACGTCAGAGGTTCCCGTATTTCAGGTCTAGAATCAAGCTAAGGTTGAGAATAGACAGTTTGGTGGCAAAAAAATTCTGAATGAGGAGAAACAGCTTGAGGAACCAGTGTTAGGTTTGAGATCTCACTTAGGTTATTGTGAGTTGTTAAAGAATCACATAGCTGCTTCTTCACTAGATTTACAGTGTGGGTGTTGAAATCACCAAAATAAATTGTCAGATTTCTCTTGATCAAGCCAAAGCAGCATTCTTCTGCAATAAGCCCTTTACCCACATAGCTGAGCACCAGCTTCATCTCTTTAGGGTCTTCTGCTCCTGCTACTGTCTGCTGTAAGTGCCAATAAGGAGACACAGTCAAACCGTGGGACTCCAAAGAAAGCAAAGAAGAGATGCTCCCAAGTGCAGGATTGGCCTCAAGAGATTGCACTATTGACTGAGTGTCCCTAGGAAATTCTGAGGGGCCAACTCTAATACTAATTTTTATTTAATCTAGACTTCTGGAATACAATGATAGAAGCCAATTGGAAATGACTTAGGGTCATGGTTGAATGTATTTTATAATCAAAGCAGCTTTTTCATATGTGCACAGGAAATATGTAATTTGACTCATCAGATAGCCAGATACTCCAAATCCAGAAACGTATTAAAGGTTCTCACATCATAACCCAACCAAATTCCAGACACAGAACTTCTGGAACATCTGCTGTAACAGTTCATCTTTGAACAAGCACATGTTTCAAACTGACTCACCTTCATGACTGAAACCCCTTCCTATTATTATTTTCCTTTTTACCAGACGAGGATTTATTGCTATAATATATACGTGCATGCACTGTATAATAAAATGTCCCTGATTACCTTATAACTGCACATTAAAAATTTACCAAGATAAAATTAATGTGATTTTAATATTATTGTTTTAATATACAGAGTGTCAGGTGATAGGGGGAAAACTGTTTTGAATTCTCTATGCAGTAGGCCTCCTTTGCAGCACCTTTGTAACAATAGCTGAACTGGCAGAGAGCATTGTCTGTTAACATTTCTGGTAGGCTGGTCCCAGTGGAAATGGCTGAAGTTGGGCCTTTTAAAATGTGACCAGACAATGCTTTTGAGACTATAACACAGAGAACTTCCCTGCATGACAGAGGGACTGGACCAAATAACCATATATAGAATGTTGTTTCCTGTAGCTCTTCTGTGAGATTCAGCCAGAGACCACAGCTTCAAAGAATCTTTTGATGGAGAAAAAAAAATGTTTTCATTCGCCCATTTTATGATAGTGCTTCAGGATACTTACAGTTGATTTACTATAATGACAGGACCTGGATACTGTCCCAAAGAAAAAGAAATCCTCCTTTTCTCCTGCCACTTACCCGCCACATTTATTATTCCCAGCCAGGGGTGTGGACAGGCGAGTGACTGGTTAAAGGGAAAGATGGTCAGAACACAGCAAGTAGAAATCATTACATTCCCACCAGGGTCACTCACACAAGTCCTGTGACCCACAGCAGGAACATTCCCATGGTCAGGTGCCTGCTTGCTCCAAAGCCCCAGGAAAGAAAGCAGACCTCCCAGCTCTGCACGGCTGCTTAGGGGATCTGAGGGGCCAGGGAGAAGTAAGAGAGTCTGGCTTCCACCCCTTTGGGCAAAGAGTCAGCCAAAGGAAGTGCCAGGACACTGTACTGACCCACTTTGAGCCCTTCCTCTTCATTTGTTCCCAGGCAGAGGAGATACAAAAGCATCACTATGGCATGGGGGAAAGTTGGAGAAGCATTCTGGAAATTGACATGCAAATAAGCACTCCAAGTACTCTACTTTGTTCTAAAAATTCCCATCATTGGGAGCTGTAAAAACACCAATCAGAAGAGGGACAGAGATGGGAAAGACCTGGGAGTTTTGCAGCCAGAGTCTCCTGCTTTGAGGGATTGTTTCCGTACCATGTCCCAGCCTGAGCTGGCACAGGTAAAACTAAACATGGCCCTACCAAATGACAGGCACCAACAGGTTTAGATGTAACTCATCTGTATTCAGGGATAGCACGTGTGCAACCGGGTAGCATCATCTATGAGTGGCCCTAGGTGCCCACAAAAGCAATAAGATGCAAATTCAGGCTTCATAACCTGGGTACATGAAGAGAAGCCTGATGTTTCAAGTAGGACAAAAGTAACTGTCCCCACAAAGGCAGCTCTTGCACAGTGAGCAGTTGTACAACTCTCTGTGTGAGGACATTGAAGTTACAGACAAAGGTCTTAAGACAAAATTCCTCTTAATCCCTTAATCAGTTTCTTTACTTATCATGGTCTGTGATAACCTGCAGAACCTACAGCTTACCATACACAATGCTACATGGATTCAAATATCAGCCAGGAAAGTGGAGTTGCTGACTGGTCTGTACTGACTGCAGGGTGTATCTTTGTTTTAATTCATGGTGAACACTAGATCCTGAGAAAATGGATTCTTTCTCACCATGCACAGACCATGCCTAAAAGGAGGTCTAGCACATGAGGTAGGGCTTGTTAAAGTAAGTCCCCTAAAAGCTGGGCTCAATCTAATTGAAAACCTGCTTCTCTCTATGCTGTGTTTCCTTCTCCTCATGGGGATGGGCACATTCACTAGGTTATGTGGGATCACTTTCCCATGACTGTCTTTTACCCCTCCCAGTTATCCCAAGCTAGCCTTTGAAGATTACCAGCCTTCCTTCTTCCTCACTGAACTTGTTCTTTCTGAAAATGCAAACTGCACAACTTGAATTTTGTTTCAAGTTTCATCTGCCAAGGGAGAGTAGTTCAACTCTACAATCAGCTATGCAGAATGGAAAGGAACTTGTCTCATGTAATAAGTCTAGCAAAAGGTCAACCCCAAAGTTGGTTAATTTAGTGGCCCAACAAGATCATCAAAAACTGGGTTCTTTCCATCTTCCTGCTCTTGCTCCCCTAGAACTTGAGACCAGCCTCAACCTTACCCTTCACTCAAGTTTCTAGCAGCCACCCCAGTCTCACAGCCATGACCAGATGCAGAGAAGCCCCACCCAGCAGACCTGCCCTAACTTCTTGTGGTTGGACTGCATCACTGCCAGTGAAGTCACCATGGAGGCTTCTTGACACCTCTCATCTCCCACTTTCCACAATCTGTCACCATGTGCTGCCTGCTGTTCCTTCAAAATGAATCCTGAATTGACCAGCTCTCACCTTGACTGAGACAGCCATTTCCTTAGTCATGCTCCTACCCTCTCTTTTCTCCTATAGTCTCAGCACAAGAACCAGACAGTGCCTTGGCTGTAGTGGAAACTCCCATGTGGCTTGTGTCATCATAATCAAAGTAAAATCTGCAGTCCTTCAAGGCTGAGTCTGTGACATGCCCCCACCACCCATCCCAGCTTCTCTGCCTGCGCCTGCCTCTCTCTCTCCCTCTCCCCCTCTTTTTCTCCCCCCTCTCTCCCCCTCTTTCTCTCCCCCTCTCTCTCCCTCCCTGTTTCTCTCCCCCTCTCTCCCTCCCTCTCTCTCTCTCTCCCCTCCCCTCTCCTCCTTTCTCCCCTCCCCTCTCTCCCCCTTTCTCTGCTCCCCTCTCTCCCTTTTTCTCTCTCCTTCTCCCTCTTTCCCTCTCTCTTTCCCTCTCTCCCTCCTGAACTCACTCTCAGCACAATGGCCTCCTCTCTATTTCTTAAACATATGGTGTTCCTGCCTCTGGATCTTTGTTCCTTCTTCCTGGAGCTGTTCTACCAGATATCCAAAATGGTCACCACCTTGCTTGCTTCAGGTCCATAATCAGCTGCTGCAATCTCTCCTGGCCACACTGTTTTACATTGCACCTTTCTCCCCAAGTGTTCCCTGCGTTCATCCTGTCTTATTTTCCTCCACAGCATTTTATACCATCTAGCATACTACATGGTTTATTGATCTTGTTTTTTTTTTTTTTTTAACTTTCTAATGGAATTTAAGCAATATCAAGGAGGGATTTTCTTCTTCTCCCCCATTTCTACCCTCTCATTGTAACTTCAGAACCTACAACATTGACTGGAACCAGTAGAAACCTACTAAATACTTGCTTAATAAGTAAATTCTGAAAGCAGTTGTGGCAAAGAGACCCACGATAGCTTTGACCAAGCATGCTTCATATCTGGGCCGGGATGGCTTTGACCATACAGAGGGACTGAGCTTGCTTCCCCTGAAGGACATAACTGGGCAGAGGAAGATGGGGATTTGGGGAAAGATAAATGTCTAGTGGATACTGGAGAATTTTTTAGGAAAATAAAGAAGCGAGAAAGGGTTTGTGGGCAACCCATCAACAGTACTAACTAGATATTTCTGTTTTAAAAAGGAAAGGGGATAATTGTCAAAATCCTGAATCATGAAAAAGATCTTTTTTTCACTGATTCTGGGTTTCTTTCTTTACATTTTACCATCACTGGCTTTAGGGGACATCTTACAATCTGTGCCATCTTGCAGTTTTATAGGCAGCAGAATTTGTTTCCTTTCTTTGTGCTTCACGAAAGGATGCAGCATCTTAAAATGGACAGTGCCTTTGACTCAATGAAATTCCATAGTATCATTTCAAACATGGGACCTTTGAAGTAGGAAGCAATGCTAGGGAAGAAAGTGTGTTGTCAATATCCTTAGACACCAGTTGTCTGCTATTAAATAAGCCAGGTTTGAAATCACTCATGATTCCCGGGAAATCTTGCTGTCCTCTCTTTCTCTTAGCTTCATATTGGGAAGCTTTGATTTAAGATAATGTCTGAGCAGAGAAGCTTTGTTCAGCAGTGTCATTTGACCCAGATTGTATGTTTTTATAGCCTGAGCCAATTAGTTAAAGTGACTTTGACTATAATAGGGACCTGTGACATTCCTCAATATTATTGCATTAGTCACCCTGAAACAGTTTTTGGCTTGTGTTTGTAATCTGGCTCAGACACTGCCTTCCTCATTCTGATATTATATGATTTGTTGCTGTCCTATGAAATAATGACCTCTGAGTCCTGGAAAGTAAGCCTGCTCTGATTTTCTTTATTTCAATGAGTCCTTGGCACTTGATGGAACATGTGAATCACCTTTATTGCCCTGATTACTTGTTTGTTTATCTTAATCTCATTAAATCTGTATTAATCCATGGTTGAGCATAGTCAGCAAACTTGGGCTATGCTTCCAACTCTGTCCCCGGGGAATGGGGTAAACCTGGTCATGTTGTTTACCTCCCCTGCTCTCTCTCCTTTCTCCTGCCTATCCATGGGGAGATTGTTTTTAGATCAACCAGCTCTATGCTGGAGCTGGCTGTAGTGACAGTCCCCATGCATGCTTATCTTGGCCTCTAGCCAATGGCTACATTGGACTAGAGCTGGATCTCATTAAGGCATGAATTTATCTATGAAATAACCTACATAAACTTTGACTATGAACACCTTGAGGGCAAGACTGTAGCTCATTGATCTTAATACCCCATTGCTACACCGGCACTCACTGAGAACAGGGACAGTTTCTATATAATTCATTTCTGTAATGCCAGTGCCCAGCAGAGAATAAGGACCTCATGTATTTGTTAAAGAATAGACAAATAATTGAAATGTGATAACCTAGCTGCTATTTCCTCTCAGCCTCAATGGAAACCAGCCTTCTCCATGGCTTCCTTGATTTGTTGCTTTACTCTTCCGTTTCATATTTTTCTTCTTTTTCCTTTTTTCTTCTTCTCCTTCTACTTTTGCATTTATTTTTTCATTGGCATCATGTCATGTTTTATTACTGAGTCTTGGTCTCTTTTTCTGTGACAAAATATACATGACATAAAAGTTGACCATTTGGGCCATTTGAAAGGAGCAGAGTACTTTTGTGTTGTACATCTATCCCCATCATCCATCTCCAGAGCCTTTCATCATCCTGAACTGTAGTCTCTACCCACTACACAGTGACATCCCACTTTCCCCTCCCTCGAGTCCCTGATAACCTAAATTCTACTGTCCATCTCTTTGAATCTGCCTGTTTTAGGTGCCTCCTCTAAGTAGAATTCACTCCGTTTTGTATTTTGAAGTTTCCCCTGTCCTCTGTCCCTTCCTTTACTTCCCTTTCCCATTCCGCTGCTGTGCTGTGCTCCACTGGGCAGTGTCTCATTTTCATTTTCCTTCTGTGCACCTTTAGCTGTCATCTACTGTATAGACCTTCTCTTTATGTTCTTGTATCATACATCATTTAAAAATTTTTAAATTTTATTCTTTTAAAAGATCATTCTGTTGTGTTTAAATGTGTTACAAACCCTTAAGGGAAGGCATATGACTCTTCAAAATTCTTTGGAAGCAATTTTATGGAAGGGGTTAGCTTATAAAATAACAGCAAAAGGCACTGGAGAGAGAGAGAGAAGGGAGGTAATGTGGTTACAAGGGGTTTGCCAGAGAAGCCTTCTCCTATCTGAAAACCATGGCAGGAGTTACAGAAACTAAATAATCCAAGCAATCTCTGGCTTTTTACTTCTGATCATAGCAACAAAAAAAAAAATCACAAACAGGGAAAAGCCAGTTTCCTCAGTGACAAAAGCTAAGAAGGAGTCCTATTGTTCAGCTACTGGGACTCCTCTCTGATAAGGTATAAGTTAGGCACTGACTGATGTTTGGAATCTGAAACAGTTACCTCAAATCTCAACCATTCAGAGCAGGCTAACACCAGATATTTGAGGGAAGTTGTGGACAGTCCAGGCACAAAACCTTTAAGCACACAAATGTAAGTACATAAAAATAAACATTATTATATAATAATAAATATATAGCATAAAATTTGGGGGCAAAAAGAAACTAAAAAATATCACTCCAAATCTTTCCTTTCTGCCAGCATCATCAGGCTTTTCTTTCCATGCACAAGGACTCCTGAAATATACTGCAGCAGAAGTACAGAAAATTAAAGATTTCTAAGCAAATTACAATGAATAAATTAGATTCAGTTTAAAGCATGATATATAAGCAATAGCGGATGTTTTAGAGTGCATGGTCACAGACAATGGATCCTCTTTAAAATGGGAAAAATAAAAGTGCTTATCTCAAAGAGTGTTGTGACAACTAAATTAAATGTGTATGTAAATCACCTGGCATTAATCCTAATCCCCTGTACCTCAAAGCCAGTATGAACAGAATAAAAGGGTTGTTGAGAAAATCTGGCCAATCACAGCACCAAGGTTTAAAATTATAGTGGTTGCAAATTTTAGAGTACCTGCCTTTGTGATGAGTATATTTATTGTGTTTTAAAAACAAGTTTTTAATAAGCATAGTTAATTCTTGCTTCTTCAGTTTTCTAAGTCTGGGAAGAGTGTAGGTTTTTGGCATACGCAACCCTGAGCCAGCAGCTGGCTTGCAAACTCACACCTATGATGTAGTTGAAAGAACAGCATTCCTCTTCCATTCTTTTTCTCCCTTTTTCCCCCCTCAATGCTCCCAGGTTCTTGTTTTATATATTTTATTGTCACTTCATCTGCATAATTTTTATGTGTTTACCTTCCTCTTTATCCTTAATCCTGTTTATCTTTTTGTCTCTCTAGTTTCTTTCTTAGTACCCTACACCTTTTTTCCTCCTCATTTTTATTCCCTGTTTAATCTCTGCTCTTTTTCTACATTTGCATTTTCTCATATTCACATTAAGTGTACCATTTTCCAGTAAAACCAGTGACTGTAAAATTTCTTACCGTCTCATGAGCAGGTTCAGGATACCTATCCATTTCTGAAGTTTATCAGCCTAGAAATCTTTTACCCACAGTCGGGTTGATGATAATAGTACAGTGCACAATGTTAATACACATTTGAACTTTGAAAACTAAATAGAAATGTCTATAGGTAGACTGATTTCAAATATTAATTCATTCCGCATTTCACAGAGTATTCTAGTGCTGAGCACCTCATAATGCACAATGTTTGCTGCTCAGGTTAAACTTACACTTATCAGCCCTTACCTTCATGTGGAATTGATTATCTCAACTATTTCCAGAAGCTGGGTAACCCATGTAACATGCCCTTCACTGGGAGAAGGGAATGGATGGTGAAGAGATACATGACTTATGGCTGTAGAACTGTCCATCACAAAGCCTTTCTGGTACCCAGGTTTCCAATTGCATGGCCTATGTCCAACCCTGACACCACACTGCTGCTCTCCATGTCTGTGGTCGCCTCCATGCTCAGTGGCACGAATGTTGTTTTTCTGGGGTAGGATCTGCTGCTCTGGGACCCAGCTGGCTACTAAACATTGCCATTCTTTGCAATTCCTTTATCTACCCAGTAGTCTTAAAAATGGATGTCAGGAATGAACCAGTGGAGATATTACCAACACCAGCTACAAACATTAAAAACAAACATGTCTCTGGTGTTTATCTTGTGCCAAGCTAAGTGATTCACATGTATTAGTTCATAAAGTGCACTGTAAGTGGTTAAAGCAGATACATAAGATTTGTTTAAATACATATATTTGCTTTATCCTTTACCAAACGTTACTGATACTGTCTTACAGAGAAAAATGTATGGACCAATTTAAAGGGAAAAGAAAAGAAGCCAAGTCTTAAGGAGATTAAAATGAGAGTTGAACCAACAAATCCAGTTTTCAAGTCTTTGTCCTCCTCTTTAACATGTCACCAGCCTATACCATTCACCTTTCTGATGGACTAATTCCAAACTAGCAATAATCTAGTGACATTATGGAAGTAAATCTTCACATTGTAAAGATTTCCTTGCTCTTTGTCCTCAGTACTCTTTGTCTTCTTTCCACTGAAAGGCACAATTTCTCCCTCAAGGTGCTGGTGAAACCTCCCTATAAGATCCTCCTATTTGCCTGTGTCAACTGTTGGGACATTATCAGCAGATGGTAGCAGAATGGGGGATGTGATATTGACAGGAAAATAAAGAGGTCTGTGCTGGGAAGAAGAAAAACTAGTGCAGAAATCTTATCAATTAAGGGAGGGGGATCTTATTGTCAAATATAAATTCCAAAAAAAAAAGATAGTTTCAACAAAAAAAAATATTATTATTATTATTATTTCTGGTATGAAAAAAGGAAGGTTTGGTTCTAAGTTCACTGGAAACTCTCCCTTTGGTATTGAGTTATTCTTCTTTTGGAGCTTCCCAGGATTACAAGCCTATAATTTTAATTATATCTTGGCATTCTCATGAAGCAAACAGCCTGCTCAGATAGTATTTATTACCTGTTAGGAAGAATACTTATGAATATGCTTCACAAATTCCAACTGCAGTCATCGGCAGTGGGCCTTTCAAGGACAGAAGGGGTGAGTTGGAACACACACAGGAGAAAAGTTGCTCATTAAGGGAAGGTTTGTTATCCAGGAACGTATAATTAAGGTGATGGTCCCAGCTTCTGTGACAGCCAACACTAGTTAGTTGTTTGATTGCTGCGTGGGTCAGGGATCAGCTCCTGCTACAAGATGTAGCCACATTAGTGTGTTAGTGAACAGGTTAGAAAGCAAATTACAGCTGCCTTTCTCAAGCACATTACTGTCGGTCTTCATTGTTTTGTTTTTACTGTATATCAGCAGGACTGTGGCTTCTGAAGACTTTGTGTGACAGGTTAGGCATTTTATTCTTTGAGTAAACAGTAATCATGGTGTGAAGAAAGTGGGGCATTGGAGAATTTTTCCTATTCTTTGAGAATTCCACTCTTCCTTTTAGTTTGCTCCAAGGGCTCATTGGGGATACATATATTAAGCCCTTTAAATAGTTCATAATAAATCTTTGTCTCAGGCTGATTCTGACAGTTTTTTAAAGAGTCTTTTAAGAGAGAATCCTCAATCATTTGTTAATCCATGGGGTGATCTTCAGACTTCGGGAAAAAAATAACAGCCTGGGCTCTTGGGTAGTGAAAATACAATGGAGGAAAAAAATATATATAAATATGGAAAATCCTGAGAATATCACCTTACTGAGATTACATGTTCTGCATGTATCTAAATGCTTTCTTTCTTCCCCAACAAGTCAAAAAGAGTGAAAAACAATTGACAAAAGAGCAAATACTTTTATTGTTAATTTTATGTTTTTGGGCTGATGAGCATCTAAAATGTTAGAGTAGGAGAGAATATTCTTTTTAAAGTAAACAAATTCTTCTGATGGAATTATAATTCCTTTTTTGCCCTTTTCTCCCCTGTAAAACCACCTCTGTCTTTCCTTAAATTACTTATACTACACACTGCTATTTTACCTGGTTGGGGAAAGGCATTCTACTTTCAAAGAAAGGATTGTAGATATTGGTTATTAGTATCAACAGCAGCAACAAAAAACGTTGAAGGGCAAGACATAGCTTTAAGGATGTAGCTTTCTAGGTCTTTACTATCAACATATTTATGTATTTTAAGTTCAGCTTTAGATACAAGCTATTTGGTCAAGTATACTAGATGTTCTTGCCTTAAATAATATTAAATGAATTTAGCATGCATGATTTTAACACCAAAATAACCATATATTATATTTACCAGAAGAGAGCAAAAGCAATATTATCTCTCATGTAAATAATTAATGTTGATAATCATCATAATACCTATACATCATTTGCATAGGTATAATAATGAATGTTATAAATTTAAAAATTTCAATAAATTAAAAATAGTTTAAAGTCTCTCTACAGGATACACTCAATTTCAAGTGTTTGATATGTAAATTACCGACTGTTTCAGGGAAACTTCTTTAGGTTTATTTGGCTTTGCTTGTAACTGAAATGATTAAGAAACTCAAGAATACAGATCATAGCTTTGAGTAAAACATGCAGGTAAGCATGAAGACAGGGCCACTTTCTCCACATATATGGCCCGAACTTTTGTGTCATTTCTAAACTGCAGCTTCTCAAGACATAGAAAAATTCTAAGAACTTTACTAATGACATGCAAATGGAGTTTGTTAGGGATAAATGCAATAATAAAATGGAGAAATCAGTAAAGGACAGCCTACTGTTACAGATGGATTCATTCTCAAGTAAGGTCAAATAATCAAGAACCCAAAGCAAGGGCATCCACAAATACCTGGAGCCCCTGCAGTTGAGGGGATTAACCACACAACAATTATGACAAATGCTGTGGGAGCACTCGGCTCCCTGGCAACGAGGAATGTGTGGTTCCAGTTTCAAAAATACTTATTTGGCATTGTAGCAAATACAATTTAGACCCAAGAGACATCTGATATAACATTGAAGTGTTGATGGTAAAAAATATCAATCGTGTCATCAGAAAATGCATTTAGAGGAAACACTGTGCCTCATGAAGCAGGGGGGAAAGGTAGTAATTGATGTCGACATTTTTTTTTTGCAGTTTTTACCCCCATTTTTCCCATCACCAAAGGCAACAGCCATTATCTTTTTTTTTCTTTTTAATTGAAGAGAGGGTAATTCAATGGCCAGACTATGTATGTAAATGGGCTTGTAAAAAAAAAAAAAAAAAAAAAAAAGATTGCTTTTTCATCTCCGCCACCTGGGAAAATTATGCATAGCCTTGAAGAAAAATATACAAATGACCTAACATAGAGTTGAGATATGGAAATGCTACCTACACATAACATTAGCTGATGAAGATCGCAGTGATGAAGCCCTGTCTTCCTTATATGAAGGCAGAACGACTTCTCGAAGATGAGAAGACTGTTTAGGTATTAAGGTGGAACGGTGAGAGCTGGGGATGAAGCCCAGGTGCTTGCTTGGCATGTGTGAGGCCCTGGGTTCGATCCCTAGTAACACACACACACACACACACACACACACACACACACACAATGGAACAAAGAAACAGTGGTCATTAAAATTTGTTGAGATCAGGAGACAAAGGAAAATTTGTTTAATTAAAGATGTCAAAAATAGATATTCATTAGCAAAATAGCAGATAAAGATGATTATCGGGTTATCTCCCATCTCTGGCTCTCTAAATAATTACAAATTATAAATAATGTTTCTAAGAATACTTTCCAATAAATAACCTTCAAGTCTCTATTGATGATGTATTTAATATAGTATTTCTAACTAAAAACATTTGAAAAATAAGCATTTCAAGATGTGCTGGAATACAGCCTTAGTAAAACCAACATATTCTAGCTGCTCAAACAAATTCTTCCTGTATGAAATAAATAAATAAATTAGCAGAAGATACCAATTCAGGAGATTTGTGGAGACCTGCCAACCCACGCTTACCTCTATCTACAGAACATACATACTCACTCAGCAGAAAAATAGAATTGGCCATTGTGACAAACCCCACCCTTACAAGGGCAAATATGGAAAAGCTACAACATCATAATAAATTTCACCTGAATTCTCACTTACTGCTTACTTCTCCACAGTGAGAAAGCTCTAGCCATGCAGCAGTCTCTCCAGCACACCAGTGTGTCCCAGGTGTCTCAGGCAGTTTTCTAGACCCTTCTGTCATCACCCGGTTGACCCTGTATCACTGCCATAACCCAAAACCCTTCCTCTGTACCTCTTGGAAAAGGATGGCTAGATTTAGTGATGAAAAATACAGAATTCCCAGGAAAATATGAAATTTATATGCAATTTATATGCAATTATTTATCTGAAATTCAAATTAAAGGGATGCCCTGTGTTTTACCTAGCAATGCTAACAAGGAATAAACTCTTGGAGCCACCATTTCTACCCCTAGCCCTACTCCTCCTTTGTACCCTCATTGGAACCTTTCTCCCTTCAAGGCCACTGCTCTCAAGAAACCCTCCCCAGTGTATACCCACTCATTTCAGAGTCAGTCCTGTGCATAAAGAGAAGGGGCCCCATAATTCCTCCTGAAACCATTTCCGTACCATTTTCCTAAGATAATTTAAAAACTTTAAAAACTTCCTCTTAAAAAAAAAAGTGTTCTTTCCCCATCTTCAATGTCATTGTCAACACCCACCTCACTCACTGACTTTCTTTCAGGGGCATTGAGTCCTGCTCAAGAGCCTCTCCACAAGGAAGCTAACACATGCCAGGATGAGGGCTTCCCTGGGGGTAACTATTCAACCTACAGTTAGTTCCTCAACTGCCAAAACTCCAAGAAAAAAATCATTCTTCAGCTTACCTTTAGCCACCCATTGGCATGATCAGATCAGGATTGTAACCAGGCTTCCTTTTCAAGATCCCATATGTACGTGTTTAAAAAATAAAAGTTTCAAAGGGAAAAATATGTAGACTCCTATACGTAAAATTTTAAAACATATGAGTACTTATAAGCACCATAAGCAGAAGTAAAAGGCAAATAAATAGGGAGATTTTACAAGAAATATGCCAAAGTTAATATCCTTAATCTATATGCAAAGTGATATAGCACAAGGTCTCTGGAAATCAATTTGTGTCCACGTACTAAGAGATTTTTAAAAGTTTATGCCTAGACATACTGTTTCAAGAATCCCATCCTAACAAATGATAACAAAGCTGAAAAATATTAATTTCAAAGAATTTTTCACCATGCAGTGGAATATTATATATCCACTAAAAATGGTGTATTTTGAAAGTAATGTAATGACATGGATACATGAAGATACTTTAATGTTCTTTAAAATTTTTCTTTCAAATGCTGGTTTGCATCTAAGGCCTCAAGAGCCCCAATATCCATTTATTACCTTAACAGTGTCTAATAAAATATAGCTATTACCACACAATGAGCTGTGACCTTTTTATAATTAAAATTCATGGTAAATACAGATATGATCCTAATTTTGAAATAAACATTTAAACAATTGATAAATAAGGCTTCAAGAAAATAAATTAGTATGAATAGTGACTATAGTGGGTGTTAAGATTAGGGATAGTTTCATTATCTTATATTTCATGTTTTCAAATTTTTCTGTGAACATACTATATATGTGTTTGTGTATGTATTTATTTATATTATAAATACAAACTTTTAAAAAAGCAGTGAATAACATTCTAAGAAACCAGTCTGAATAAACTCCTATTGACTACCTCCCCCATGTCACCACTCCGAAGTCCTGCCATCTTTTCAAGTCCCCAGCTCACCACTCTGCCCCTTTGGAGTCTCTCACTCCATTGACTTTCTTTCATTCCAGTTGTGCTGGCCATCATCTCTAGAATAACTTCACTGCCTGAACCTGTCCTCTGAAACCACAAAACCATTTTTATTATGGAACACCTGAAAGTTAATACTCTCAAGGCTATGTAACTTATAGCTACTATGCAATCTTAGTACTTATTTTCTATTGATCATATTTGGTTTCCCAAGTAGGCTATTTCATAACTATTTTTCCCACTCCCCAAACCTCCTTCTCCCACTTCCTTTATCTTAGCAAACAACCTTTATTGACAGTAAGTTGTTGAACCATTCCCATCACACTCCTGTCTCTCTCCCTCCAACTCCTCTCTTTCTTTCTCCTATTCTCTCCCTTTCCCCCACCCTCTCATTTCAGAGGCTCAGTTCTCATTCTGTTACTGATTAAATATTCCTTAGGCTTGAAATTCTTCAGTTAGCATATCCAACATGGACAACTCTTAAGCTCTGACCTCTCATTCAGAAACATAATTGGGTGTCTTTATTTTCACCACCAAAATGCACCATTTATTTATTCAGTCCTTATCCCACTTTTCTATGGAAGATGCTTTCTCTAGAGATTTCCAAAGAATTTCAAATGCCACTGGGTATGTGTAAGAGGCACTGGCAGGCTGTATGATCATGAACTCTTCCCTTGGTTTCCTATATGTTAAGTCATGTACTGAAGCCAAATAATTTAATTTGAACAAAAGTTCAAAAAGTAGCATGTCTAGAATTTCATTGTGTTGCTAGTCCATATCTATCTGCATAACAGTCTTCTGCAAATTCCTTTACCAAGCTAGAATCATAAAATTACAATGTGAACCATAAGCATGGTAATGTGTACAAAACATTCACCCACATATACACATGACTTGGTCTCTTCTGAGATGCTGTCTTATCAGAGAAGCCCCTGGGACCACCCAACCAAAATGTGCCCCCTCATTAGTCTCTCACCCCTTACTCTGCGGTGCTCTTCTTTATTTCACTAGCCAGTACCTGAAATTACTGTATTTCTGCTCCTTTCCCAAAATGTAAGCACTGTTACAAATGGTCCTCGCCAGTATACTCACTAAGTATTTAATTTAAATAGCTGAACAAAGAATAAGTAAGCTATAATAAAATATTCGATGAATGCTTACATATATTTAAAATGCCAACACTGTCTTTTATGGCCAGTGCTGAGGAATGAGGAGAAGTTCCAGGGACAGGCAGAAGATCAACCTTTAAAAAATTTATTAAAAAGTGCACTCTCAGACCACATGCCTGCACATGGAGAGTGAGACTATGCTTAATAGTGGTTTGATTCACTGCCTGATTTTTCACTCGGCGTTGTATAGCTGTGTTCTCATCACATGGTATTGTTCTCATTCCTAATAGAGCTTTAAAGCAAGGGAAAGGCAGAATGCATATGTGTGCATTTGCAACTGCCTCTGTAACCAGATTCCTCTATGTAACTCGGTTTTTAAATATAGTATGGGGACAACATCTGTGCCTGACATGGAGATCTGGCCAGAATGCTAAGAAAACAAACATGGCAGTTCAACTGGATACTGGCGACCAGTTACTGCCCCATGGATAGGCTGCATGGAAGATTCATGTATATAAAATAGTATATTAAAGTAAACTTACAAAAGCAAAGAGCAATCATTGCAACCATAATTTTTTCTTCTTCTTTGGGATTCTAATTTTAAAAGCATTAAAGGAGACAGCTGCTCATGCTGTGATATGCGCTAAACAGCCTGAAGGATGGAAAAAAATATATTTGTAGCTCATAATAACTATTGACCTTTCTGATATACAATGTTCTCTGTGTTAGCTATTCAGTTCTATCAACAGTGAAGATTGAACATGACTTTTTAATGGAAAACATGGGGTTTTGAGCTGCCTTCACAAAGGTGTTTATGTATTATTTTTGTATTGTACTACGAAGACCAAGTCCGAATGCCCTTTGTCTGACATCATGTTTGTCATAAAGAAAGGAAAGAGAAAGGAAAGAAAAGGAAGGAAGGAAATAAAAGAAAGAACCAGAAAAGGGGAAGAAAACCTCAGTGTTATTGAGTATGTTTTATATGAAGAATTGGCTCGTAACCACTTTATAGTCGTGATAAAAGCATTGCCACACTCGATCCCGTACGCAATATTCGTAATGGAATCCACGCTGCATCCCAGGAGGACATGCTATATTTTTCTTCCAGAATAGATTCCCTCAAGTGGCAACATTTATAGGGAGTTTCCAATAAGATTTAAAATATTTGCTTGCAGTATTCATATGGCACATCTTTGGGAGTGCACAGCCTGCGCAGAATGGGTCATACTGGATATCATGTACTCTCTAAGGCCATCTTTACAATATTCAGGTTTTTCCCCTTGAACTTTCTTGTTGCTTAGTAGTTGTGTATAGAAACACCCACTGGTAGCAGCTTGACTCTGACACTGTGTATATTTCCCCAGAGTGGTATCATCCAAACACCAACTGCGGAGCAGCAGGCAGCCACTGAATGCTCTCCTCTCCCTCGGGGGACAGCCACACCAAGTAGTAACCCCTGCCAGGAGCTGGAAACCTGAAAGGCAACCTTATGCATTATGATTCTCATCAAAGACAGGCCACACAAGGCCAGGGAGTTTATCCTGACAAGTGGCATGGGTGGCAGACTATTATTATTTTTCCTCTTTTTTTTGACAGATTATTTTTAATGCACTTTAAAAGACGTTTATTACATCATTATTGAACCACAATTATTTTCACAGCTATGCTCTGGATTTTCAGTTAATGATTCACAAGTTTCTAAACAAAGCTGAAGACTCATGACTGGGTGGGAACAGGAATCAGCCCTAATGAGATTAAATAAATCGGGCTTTTTTGTCCCACCCCAGAGCGAGCTTGGAGCTGAGGCAGTCTGGCTGCTGAGGCAGAGCAGCACGGTTGCCACTGCATTGTGTGTAAGGATGGCATAACTCGTGAGCACAGAAAACGGGAGGCCACCACCAGTGGCCACAGATCCTAAGGGCCGTTACCCCCTTCCCTTCGGAGTTGCCCTCACGTGGTAGAAGACAGGCCAGTGGGATGCAAATCAGTTCTCCAAAGACAGAGAACAAAGCATTCTCTAGTTCAGGGGAAGATGGAACCTATCTTCTTTTAACTACCACATCCACTGGCCCATGGCTCTCAGAACAGTTTGCAGAAAACACTTCCTTCAACATGAATACAAGAAGAAGACATAATGACTCCCTCCCCTCAAAAAAAGAAAAAAACTTGTGGAAGAAGATATTGTTTGTGTGAGAGAGTGGCAGGGGTTAAGTGGATAATCTGTCTTAAAAGAAAGCATCTGAATGTTACTTTATTTCAACATGTGTAGCTGATGTGACTTACATTAGACACAATCCTAAACACTTGGGGAGGATAAGGGAGCCTAGGGAGGAGCAAGAAAGAGATACAACAAAGACAAGTCATCATCCCTGCTTTTCCTCTCTCACAATCTTGTGGGTGACATTGTGGATAGCACCTTTTGCAAACAACCTATTGAAAAAAATAGAGGACTTAGAAATACAGACCCTGCTTATAAAAATCAGTACTGTTTTTCATTTTCCTTACACATGTGAATTTGCCAGATACTGACCTACTGGGTCAAGCTCATAAACTTTACCTATTTATATGGTTCTCAATCAAAACAAGGCTATGATTTTTCCAGAAAAAGTTACAGGTAGTTGTTATGTTAGTCATTTACTAATATGTAATAAATTATCCCAAATATTAATAACTTAAAAAGAACAAAGGCATCTTACACAGGTATCTTTCTGTTGGTCAGAAAGCAAGGAGTGGCTTATCTGGCTAGTTCTGGCTCAGGGTCTGTTTGTAGGGTACCAATCAAGATGGCAGCCAGGTCATAGTCATTGAAGGGCTAAACTGGGGCTGAATGGTTCTCTTCTAAGTTCACTAATATGACTGTTAGCAGGAAGCTTCCGTTCCTTACTACATTGGCCTCTCCACAGGGCTGCTGAGTATTATCACAACATGGCAGCTGGCTTCCATCAGAATGAATGACCACAGAGAATGCAAGGAGAGAATGACTAATCTGGACTGTACACTGTCAATTCCACCATGTGCTATTTATTTGAAGGAAGTCACCATGTCTAGCCCATACTCACTTGAGAAGAGAGGAAATAGTTTCACCTTTTGGAAGGAAGTCTTCTGAAACATTTGTGGTATTTTTAAAACCAGATATCTGCTGGATAAACATAAAATCCACTGGAACAGTTCTGTGAGAAAGGATCTATTTTTACCATGTTTGGTCTGTTATTGGGAAACTAGATTGAGAAGATCTTATAATAGTTAATGTTTAGTGAATATTGTGTATTGAACATATATCCCTCGCCATATAAATGGATATATAATATACACTCAAAATTTTATGTGTGTGCATATGTAATATATAATTGTTACACTGTATTATTTAGGAAATATATGTATGTATCTATAATATATTCATACAGTGAACCATACTAGGTGCTACAGGAGACCATAGTTAGACTTATATCAGTCTAGCTCCCTCACATATCTAACATAAGATTAAATGGAGATAAAAGAAGCATATAAATAACTATAAGAACAGTATATTGTCAACATTCTTTGGTCAGATAAACATTTTTCATATTCATGCTCTGTCATTGATTGTATGGAAGATCTTGGGCCATATACTGACTTTTGTTAATATTTTAACAAATATTTAGTATTTGTATTAGTCAGTATGGACTAGGTTATGCAGCAATAAATAAATCCCAAAATTATAACAAAGATTTATTTCTTTGAGGGTTGGCAAGGGGTTCTGCTCCTCAGTGTCTTCTCAGACTCAGATTGGTGGAGCAGTCACAACCTAAAATGTTAAGTCATGGGGCAGAGGGAAAAAGAAAGTGGCACATCATGACTGGCTCTTGAAAATTCCACCTAAAAATGACATGTGACTTTTGCTCCTATTCCTTTGGCTGAAGCAAATCATATGAGCAGCCCCAATTCAAAGTGACTGCAGAGGGGCATTCCCCTCAACTAAAAGGAAAACTTGTGTAAGAAAAACAATAACTTCATCAAATTTCAGTGGACACATATTCATTTTAAATTCCTAAAATGCATCAGCTTCTAACAAACCTAGCTACGTTTGCCAGTGAAACAACTTGGCTTTATCAAAATAATTGCAAAATGAAACAGTATCACCTTTTCGCAGAAAGTCAGTTTGGGTGTTTGCACTTTGGATTGTCCTGTGTGCACAGAACATCTCAAAAAGATTTGAAAAGATTTGTTTAGACAATAAAGTGGGAACAAGAATATACAGTCGACCCTTCATATGCATGGGTTCTGCATCTGCAGATTCAACCAACTGCTGATCAAAAATAATAAAAATAAATTGTGTCTGTATGAATATGTGCAGACTTTTTTCTTGTAAACAATACAGTTGATAAACTCTTTATGTAGTGCTTACATTTTCTAGTACTATAAGTATACAAGAGAATACACATAGATTATATGCAAATGCTACACCATTTTCCATAAGGAACTTGAGCATCTCAGAATTTGGGTATCTGTGGGGGTTCTGGAACCAATTCCTTATGAATACTTAGAGATGACTATATTAAACTTCATATCTTAAGGACTTATCCCAACTCCATTTCTCCTTTAAAAAGAAAAATATTTTACTCACTATTAAGGGGGAGCATTTCTTAAAATTTAATTTTTTTCTTCCTGTGAGGTGTAGTGGTGCATGCTTATAATCCCAGTGACTCAGGAAGCTGAGGCAAGAGAATCACAAGTTCAAGGCCAGCCTGGGCAATTTAGTGAGCCCTTCTCTCAAAATAAAAAATAGGAAGGATATGAGATGATATGAGATGTGTGGAATGTAGCTCAGTGATAGGATGCTTCTGGGATCAATCCCCAGTACTACAAAAAAACTGGAGGGGGGGACGCCTTTGGGGCTGTAGCTCAGTGGTAGACCACTTGCCTAGCATGTGTAAGACACTAGGTTTGATCCTTAGCACCTTATAAAAATAAATAAATAAAATAAATGCATGCTGGTCATCCTCTACAAAAAAAAAAAAAAATCTTTTTTTTTTCTCTCCTGCACACTCAGGATTTGTTGACAGTTTGAGGGTTCTGATTCTAGAACTGAAAACATTTGGAGTGTACTAAAAAGAAAGGTCCTTTTTCTGCTTTGGCCTCATGCTCTTGGAGAGACCCAAAAGAGAGTTGACAGTATTCAGAATGGCCCCGGCCCTAGTTTCAGCCTAGAAAGTACTAGATAGTTCTACCTCCTCCTTCCACCTCTTATACCACTTCCTGCCCCTCCCTAACAGTAATGAGAACAACAACTTCACCACCAGTTACAGATTCACAAACAGATGTGGAATGACACAGGTAATGATTTCACATGATGGTTGATGGCATTTGCCAACATAAAAATTATTACCCCTTTTGCTATAAATTCTTCTATAAATTTTATAAACTATGCAAAAACTGACATTTCAAGAACTGAGGTGATTTAGATTTATTAAAAAGTTGAGCCCCTGGAGATTCAACAAAAGAGAATACTTTATATTTCTTTATTTGGTTTTTAGTTGCATGGGTCTTACTTTTGTTTTCCAGCTCCTGGTTTATAATTCATAGGTTGAAACTAGGCATGACTGAGCTTTGACCACTTAATCCAGCTTTACTACAGATGTCTCCTGGGTCTTGGGCAGCAGATAAAACTTCTCTGAATTCCAAATTTCTTTATCAGAGCATGTGGGATTCATGGCCACTCTCTAAAAGTTGACAGAAAACAATTTCATATCTAGAAAGCACTCTAAAATGCATCTCAGACATAAACTGGTGCCACTGTCTCTAGAGAGGATGGGTCCCAGGGAGACTTCTGTCACTACTCTGTCCTCTCTTTGTCTCTTCCTCACGTGCCCCTCTCTATTCAGCACCACACTCTGGTGTGGCCACCATGGCTATGCTGCCTTGGCTCTCTCCCAACAGAACCTTCATTACAATGTACCTCTCACCTGAGACCGTCAGAAAGGATCTTTCCTGAAGCAGCTGTTCTTGCCTGTCATGTGCAGAGACACCATGGTCACAGTTGGAATAAACCAAGTACATTTACCAGCCCCTGTGGAAACATGGCATGGTTGTGTGTGTATGCGCTGCGAATGAGTTCATCACATGTCCCTTTGAAAGGAATAGCATGGCAGGTTACTTCCGCCTTTGTCCTCAGAACTAGAAATCATGAAGAATTAAAGTGGAAATCATCATCATAAATCAGGCTGTTTTCTAGCTTGTCTGTCTCCCTCTCACTGACTCAACTCTCCCACCCCTGCTCTTAAAGTTTGAAGACTAGTTTAGATTATAAATCTCAGCTTCACTGGGGCAAAACCTGACCTTAGCATTCCTTGCACACCAGTTGTCCCAGGTGTAATTAACGCTGCCCTGCATGTTTAGGCAATTGTCATTGCACCGCATGGTGGGGTGCTGTACTCCCGCCTCCGCTGGGGCAGGAGGCAGTGTTTGGCTCCACGGCTCTTGCAAATCTTGTGTCTTCACCCAGCTTGGAGGTGCCCTTGTGGTGGTCTCTCCTATACACTGTTTTCTGAAAACAGTAGTGATTTCTCATGATGTCTGAATTACCCTCCCTTCTACAGTTATAGGCAATTCCTTCCTGACTAGGTCAGGGTCTCCAGGACCCTGGCCCTAAAACATATTTCACATCTCTGGGAAGTTTCATTTGTCCTCAGCTATTGCAAACACGATCTTGCTGAACAGAACTGAATTTTGAACGCTGTTTGTGGTGGGGATTCTGATGGCTTCACGTTAGTTCAAGTCTCTGAGGACCAGTGCCAGTAAATGTGAAAGGGACAACAGTAGATTGGCATACTTTTCCATTTCCACCAGGATGAAAAAACTGCTATAAATTAAGTCTAACCTTAAATGTATAATCTGTCCTTGGGAGGAAAAAAAAAAAGGATATAGCATCTTCAAGCTCTCGGCATCCCTTACGAGAAAAAATTGGTTCTAAGGGTCTCTGATCTTGTGTTTTAGTAAAATAGAACTGCACGGCTGACTGACAGTTCTGATCTAAAGCATTTACGTTTAAGTTTTGATCTCTCTGCTTTTGATTAAAACTAATGAGCTCATTTAATTCAAAATGGGAATCTCTGATAAGAGAAATAAGGTTGATGTGATTGGATTAGAGGGGCAAATTAAACTCTTAGAGCAGAAGTTTGTGCTTATATAGTGTATTAAAAAGCTGTTGGCGTATTATGGCGTGTTAGATGATGAGAAAAATTTCATAGTAATTCATATTTAATCAGAAGAAATGAAAGTACTAAATATAACATGGCTCTGCTTTTCCCTCGAGTGATAAAAAGCTGTACATTTAAAATGACATCAGATCCATGCTCTCTAAAACAAAAAAAAAAAAAGAAAAGAAAAGAAAGAAAGAAAAAGAAAATCTTGAGACACATAAGAAAGGGATGCTTGTCAATGGTCCCATCGCCCCAGAATAGAAATGCCACAAATGTAGGAATATAGAGTCTTATTAAGAATGATACAAGAAAAGCCCCAGACCACAAATAGCAAGGTTTCTGTTATTAGAGTAGCTCTCATTTCTTCATCTGAGCATCAAGTTTAATATGACAAATAGACATTATGTACTCTTAGAAATACATGAATTACATTTCATAATCTAAAATTTAAAAGCTTGTTTTACCATTTTTATCTATTTTAGTAGCCATTTTTACATATACTTAGTTCTTAAATCTCTTAATTAACTGTATTTCTTTACTTCCATTCCAGAGAAAATTAGTGTTAGCTTAGGGTACTTAAAAAAAAAAAACCTTCATTGTTGTTCTACATCATTTTTTCCTTTTGAATAAGAAAAACTTTAATATTTAAGAAGAGTAGAATTTGAGTATTTTTTTAGGCTTTAACCCCCCCGCCCCCCACAATTATTTTATTTGCAGGAAGAGACCTAAATTCATAAAAAGCTTATTTTTAAGAAAACAGACTTATGCTGCCTTCTGATCCTTTTGCATGAAGGTGTGCTTAGATCAGCAAAATTTTAAGCTACCACTTTTAAGTTTCATAAGTCTACAAATTTTCTACTTACTCTAAAAACATATGAAAGGAACAAGTAAGTATTTTGTTTAAGAGAAGAAACCTATTTTCTCATATCAGAAGCAGAGAAGTGAAAAAAGAGACCCCTGCCTATATAGGTAAGGGCCAGGGGCAAGATGCCATTGTGATAGGAATGAGAAGTTGATATCGTGAGTAGTTTTTATTTCTGTCCTCGGTACATCCCATTCTCATCCCTCTGTCTGGAGTCAGTTGAGAAGACCTTGGGTTTCTTGTCCCCACAATGAAGAAAACCAACTCAGGAGGGCAAGGACATTGGTCAGGATGTGGCTCTCCAATCTGGGAGGCTTTGTGGTTCTGACCCCTCATCAGAGGCACCTCTGCCTGTACCTTGGTTGACCCCATAAATCTACAGGGCCCTTCTTTTTCCTGACAGTCCTCTCTGCACAGGACTCAACTGAGTCTCAAAGTGAGCTACAATTACTTACCATTGGAACCCACTTAAGGAGCTGCTGCAAGTTAAAAGACTTGAAAAAAATCTCTAGCTAGAAACAGGAAAGAAGCTACTTTAGACACATTAATTTTTCTTTTTTATTTTCTGCAAAGTAAACATTCTCTAAATGAGGTAAATTGATTACTACACTCTTAGCACCCATCAGTCATTTATTTTTAGTGAACTCAAGGATTGCACCTGAGCAGTAGCTGTGAAGGGCTGTGGAGAGCTCTAAATCACGTGTGTATGTATTTTTGTATTCCTCAGTGGAGTCCACCAGCCCCAGCCTGCTAACCACTGACAACACCCTTGAGCGTTCCTTTTTCATCCGAATGAAATCTACTCTGACCAAACGTGGCGTGCACATCAAATCGTCAGGATATAAGGTAAGCTGGGTTCGGAGAGGGGAGACATTTCTGTTTCAGACCAATCTGAGCTAATTTGCATTGAGTTTTCCAGATACCTTGGGTCTGTATAATTAACACATGTGACCTTGACCAGCCCATAGGGTTCCTAGTCATCTTTCCTGTTTCAGAGTAGGGCTTCTTTATACCTCCTTATCACTTTATACCTCCTTATCACTTCAGACATTGCTGATGCACTAAATGCCCCAGGGTCATGTCTTTTCTTAAAACGCTGGTTAATAACACGCCAAGTGCTTCAGCACCTGCAAGAAATTCACTTTGATGGAGAAGGTGACCCAAATTCATATCAGTCCTTAAAAGGAGTATTCTAGAACTGTTGCTTATGAAAGTTCTACTTCTCTCATTTTCCCCTTCTGATTCTCCCTTTCTCGTTAGGGAAAGACTGTTCAGTTTAGGAACATCTTGGCTGCTGATATCTGTACATATAGATAGGAAAATCAGGTTGGGTGTTACAGACCTTCATTCTGAAATTACAGTAATTGAACAACAGTCATATGTTAGCATACACGGAATACACGACATACAGAGTATATGTTCCTCACAAGCAGAGACCAAGTCTGGAGTCATAATCTACATTATTATCATTTTAAGGTTAAAGATATAAAAGCCCTCTAATCTCAAGAAATTCCAACATTCCAGTTACTATAGCAACATAAATTAAGACCTATGAAATGCCTTTGGCAACCTGAATCTTATCAATTTTACAGCACACTAACCAATCTCAAGCAATATTTATTGTCTGTAGGATGGCAAACAGAAACAGAAACTGAATGTATCATTGATGTGGCCAGCATGACCTTCCCCAGTTTGGGACTTTAGAACTCCTGATAACTCAGTTCTATAGGGTGACCATAGCATTGTCAAGGGTAAAAACAGCTGCTAACATCAGGCATTGAAACATTCATATAAGTCATCAGGAGACTAGCAGCTGTATAAAGTCAGAGTCAGGCACTTTCTTTGACATTAATTCTTCAGGAAAAAAGGGGGGGAAAAAAGAAAGAAAGAAAGGAGGTGGGAAAGCGGGCCCTTCCAAGGACGACCTTTAGCTGAGCTGTCCTACAGTCTGAAAGACACATGTGGTGCAACCTTGACCTTTCCAGGGTGTGAAGCAAAGAGGCAGCCAGGGCAGTTCCACCTGTGCCTGCCGCCTGCTGCAGTTCACCCTATGGAGGCTGGCTGCAAAGCAATGTATGGGGGAAAGAAAACAGACCTCATCCTTAGGACCACTTTGTATTTCCCTGCCTTGCTGAACACTATGCATTTATTAGTTGTTAACTGTGTAGCATTAGCCAGTTTAGGATTCTATAAACAGACTATAGATGTGGAGATTATTGTTACTTTTATGCTAGAATGAGGCATTCTTTGCATCCCAGATTTTAGGAGCCATATATTTTCTTTCAACTCTTACTTTTCTGTCTCTCAGCATTGTTTCTTCACCTTTTCTGGGTTTTACTGGTTTGTGGGGGTATATCATAGGAGGAGCAGGTTTTAAAATGCAATAGTTAGTATAATTCAATATCATTAGATAATGTAATTTTTAAAATTCTGTTTATACTACAAGCTAGAAATCGCAAAGCTCTTCAGAATTTTTGGTCTGCAAGAGTAGAACTGGTCAGGTGCAGAGGCACATATCTGTAATTTCAGGGTCTCAAGAGGCTAAGGCAGGAGGATCTCGAGTTCAAAGCCAGCCTGAGCAACTTAGCAAGGCCCTAAACAAATTATTGAGACCCTGTCTCTAAATAAAATATAGAACAGGGCTGGAGGTGTGGCTCAGTGTTTAAATACCCTGGGTTCAATCCTTGGTACCCCCCCCCGAAAAAAAGGCTATGTGGATAAAGAAGTAATATGAAGAAACAGTTTGGGTCTACAAAAGAGACCAAGTATTTTGTGTTTGATTTGCCATATGGGCATCTCAGCAAAGTTGATTTTGCTGCTAGACCTGATCAGACAAATGAAGATCTTAGAGACTGATACTTCATTCATTCAGCAAAGATTCATTTAATTCCCACTATGGGACTTGTTCCAGATCCTAAAAATCCAGCATTGAAGAATAATGTTTTTGCTTTCATAAAAAGTTTTCCTCTTACAAATCCCACCATTATGTACAACTATAATGCATCAATAAAAATATGGAAGAATGTTTCTCCCTTACATTCTATTGGGGGAGATGGACTATAATAAATCAATTAATAAAGAAGGTTATCTCAAAGAATAATGAATACCAAAGTAACAACAGGTGAGCTCTAGGGCCTGACAATATGATGGGCATGATATAGTTTACAGATATTAAGCATCACAACAGTCCTAGAGGAAAATGCTTTTATTGGTTCCACTTCACAGAATAAGAAACTAATGCTAGGGAGGATGATTAGCATATTTATGCTAGAACGAGGCATTCTTTGCATCCCAGATTTTAGGAGCCACATTAAAGAAGACAGATTAAAGAAGACAGAACTTAAATTTGGGGAGTCTCAATCCACACCCCATGTACTTAACAACTAGGCTATACTACTATGTGGAGTGAAGTCAGGTAAAGTGAAGGAGTGGCTGGTAGGGGCCAGAGACCACTTTAGATAGGAGGGTCACAGAAGGCCTCTCTACATAGAGTAGTGAGTAAGAAGGGAAGAAACAAATGGAATAAAAATGTTTCTGAAGCAATTTCAGTTTAGGATTAAAGATATCTTGCTATAAAGGTGGCCTTAAAGAAATAAAATATTAAAATGCACAACCTTGAACAAACAGTATTGGAAAAGATTTGGGAGCTATTGCAGAACCCATCAAATCATATAATGTTGAAGTACCCATACTCCTCTACCATACCCTATTCAAAAGTCTTTCCCAAGATACCATGAAAGCCCCCACCTAGTGCCTTATTCCCCTCCCCAGAATGGCTGCCTACAAGAATTGATTCATCCACTGTCCCCCAATAAGATGACTCACCCAACAGATATGACTTGTCCCCTCCTCCTTCTCAGTGAACGAACATCTCTCATTAATTAACCTTGTCTGAAATTTGGTAGAAAAACTGATGAGAACCCATGACATACACAACTGAATAACATCCCTACTTATCTGTTCATTCTCAGTAAGTAAATCTAGCAGCTTATAAAACATTCCAATAAAACTGGTAATCACCCTGCCACCACACAATAAACACAAATAAAAGGAAACAGTGAAGATAATTTCTCTGTCCCAATATTCACCCTAATTTATTACTATTGTGTGCATCTCTCTTTTTCCCTTAAAGATCCAAGATGGTAAGCCTAGCTCAGTGCAGGTCACTATACTTCTCTCCATTTTCTCCTGTGATTTTGGTACATGAACCTTTAGAAAGTTCTTCATCATTTTATCTGTTGCTGTTACCACTGACAATAATCACAGAAAGAAAAATACCACTTACTGAGCATTGACCCTGTGTCAAGTACTGTGCCAACCATTTTATATTTATTTTTTTTAATCCACAGAACATTATTATTTGAAAGCCTCCTTTATGCATTGTTTTTCTCATTTTCCATATAGTGAAACTGAGACAAAATGCTTTCCCATGGTCATAACTTTTAGGTAGCTAGTGAGGAGTCAAAATCGAATTCATGCAATATTGATTGATTGATTTTTTGCAATACTGGGGATTGAACCCAATGGCACTACCACTGAGCTTCACCTCCAGCTCTTTGTGTTTTTATTTTGACACAGGTTGATAAGTTGCTGAGGCTATCCTCCAACTTGCAATCCTCCTGCCTCAACTACCTAAGTTGCTGGGATGACAATCATGAGCCGTGGTGCCAAGATTGAATCCATGCCATTAGATTCTAGCATTTTAACCCCTCTCTTCACTGCTTAATTAAGTCCAAAGATGAGCTCAGGATGAGATGGACATCAGTATTTGAAAAAATATTGAATTTAAATTTTTAAAAGAAAAACTTCTTGCCTAATTAAAACCTTCCCCTTGTGGCTCACTAAATCCCATTGCACTGATATAGCCACACTTGTTGATTACAATGCCCCCCAAGGATTTACCTTCCTTCCTGGGACTCATACCTTCTCCCACAAAGGCTGAACATCCCTAAGCTGGAAATCTGAAATGCTCCAAAGTCTGAAATTTTTTAACACTATCATAATGCTACAAGTAGAAAATTTCACACCTGACCCCATGTGACAGGTTGTAGTCAAAACACAAATGCACTAAAAATATCATATATAACTGCCTTCAGGCTGTGTATAAGGTGTCTAAGAAATATAAATGAATTTCATGTTTAAACTCGGTCCCCATCTCCAAGATATCTCCTTATGGATATACAAATATTCCAAAATCTGGGGGCAGAGGGACTGCAATTTGAAACACTTCTGGTCCCAAGCACTTCAGATAAGGGATACTCAACCTGCACCACATAACTAAGACTCTTAGCCAGAGAAATGCCAGTCTCCATCTACTACAGAGTGTCAACTGTTGAGGCTTAGTTTGCTACACCCCAGTCCTCAGGAAAGTTGCCCTCTCTAATGAAGTTTCCTAACTATGAGCTGACATTGGGTTGTTTCTGTCCTCATTTGCTTTGAAATCCACGGTAGCATGTTATCTGGTCCAGCCACTGCTTATGCCTTAGGGGCTTCCCTGTTGTTTGGGTCTCATTGTTGGGTACATATCTTAGCCTAACACAGCTCCCATTTAAATTGCCTCCCATCCCTATTCTGCCTTCCTGATTAGGTCTATGGCTGGGGGAACTCACTAGGTGTAGCACATGGGGTACAAGGAGATACGCAATCAGGGAAATTATAGAAGCGGAGACTAATTGGGTCGCCTCCTTAGCTCCTGTCTTTGGAGGATAGTTTCCTTTGGTGTGGGACTTGCAGTTTCCTAATCTACTCTTAAATGCCCACCAGCAGCACTGTCATTTCTGAAATATTTATCCCCACACATTCTAATGTCCTAACTCTGATGATAGTACAGCAGCCTAGACTGAGAAACAGACAAAGAGAGAGAAAAATCTCTGTCATGTTTTACACAGTGCGGAGAATGTCTCTGAACTCTTTGCACAGGGAAAATCAGGAAATGCTGGGAGTTCCTGTTCTGACACATGCTCAGATTACTAAGGGAGGATGAGGGAACTCAGGATTCTTCAAAATAAACAGTCCCCCATCTGGGATGATTCAGATATGGATTTGCCTGTAGCTAAGTGTTGAACTAAATGACTTCTGAAATTCTATCCGGCCTCCTTATGATATAAAGAATCATAAAAATAATTGGTAGGTTCACTGGTTTATTAGGATTGCTGATAAGCCTCAGTTTTAAGAATAGCTATATCTAGACATGAAGTAACAAAACCAATAAACTCAAAGGGGCAAATGAGCCAAAAGAAATTCTTTTGCCTTCTCTAAACACAAACAAGGGTGTCTTTTAAATTGGAGACTACTTGAGTTCATTTTTAAAATTCATAATTGTATCTGTTCTGTGGGGTGAGGTGCACACATAATCTTAATTGTGATTTGTTTCATTTGGTATGTCATAGATCCCTTTAAAGATTTGATGAAATCTACAGAGACCCTCCCAAGGTAAATTTATTTTGCATCTGTAGGTTCTTGAATCCTTAAAGTTTATCCATTGATCTCAAATTACAAAATCCTATTTAATATGTCATCTTCAGTACTTATTAAGAAACTAAGTCAAAAACACATCTTCACAGATACAATAGCCTTTTCCTTCCACCTCATTTCTTCGTCTCATTTATCCATCTAGTGTTAATACATATTGAAGTCCTGTGGCAAAATACAACTCCTACACTGCAGAAATACAAAACTAAGATTTGCATTTTGATCTCCTCATGCAGATAAGGATAATCTTCTAAAATGGTTTTATCAGCAAATATTTGTTAGAAATAGTATAGCTAATATTTTAAAATTATATCTGTCGTCAAGACAGTTCTTTTCAGTGGCTCCGGATCCCTCCTTCCTGTTCACTTAGGTGTGCATCACTAGAATTTCCAATGTCAAAACCACAACTAGCTAAATTTAAAAATTGAAATCTCTTTATATGCAAACTCGGTCTTGATTGAATGTGTATAGTAACGATCTCAACACCATAGCAGACTAGCAGGGAATTATTACTATTTCAGTCATTTGGAATTTTAGTTCTTGGTTTAATTCTTCAATGAAGTCCACAATACTAAGAAGCTCATCTTTCCCTCTTGCTTACTTACTCCTGTTAATGCATTGCCAAGATGGCCTGAATCCACCTGCTTCTGTTTTCATTCCTCCAGCTTAATGCGTTTTTCCAGAGCTATTGTGGGAAATTTCCAAATTACTTTCCAAGAGACTTTACTTCTCCATTCTATCCTATGAACTACTCCCTTAAGTATCTTCCTGAAGTCTCAGAGATCATTGGATTCTCCACTGCTATGTCGTTAATGGGTCATCAATGGATCACAGTGCCAACATGTTTTAGAATCTGACCCCAGCTTAACTTTCCTACCACCATCTGCAACACTCTTTCCTGGAACTCTAACCAAAGTGTTCTAATCATACCCATCCAATCACTTTTCTTGAAATATGTTTGCCTATTCACATGGCTCTGGTTTTGACAATGCTATTTTCTTTTCCTAAAATGTCTTTTTGCCACCTGAAAAATTCTAACTATCAAATATTGCTTCTTTTTTCATTTCCCCTTATACATGTAAATAAAACTATTCCTTCTCCCCTGTGCTAAAATAGCATCTTTAGGTGCTACTTACACTCAGTATTACACTGTACCTCAGTATTATTATCTATAAAATGAAGTTATTAATAGTATATGACCCAAAGACTTCCTACAGATCAAGTTAGATGACAGAAACTCCATCTTCTCTCCATTTTGTAAAGTACTTTCATATAATTTCATATGTAGATCACGATAATTATTTCTGGAAATTATCTCTATTTTCCCAATTTTGAAGTTAAGTAAAATTGAAGTACAGAAATGTGAATTGACTGTTCTAAAGTCACAAATACAGTAAATGGCATGGCTGAGAGAGTTATCTAGATCTTGACTTCAAATGCCTTCTTCTTTTCAATAATACCATTAGATACTGGGGACTTTCTTATTCTGCTTTCTCCCTTCAGGACCTAGCACAATATGCTGCATATAGTTGCCACTCAATAAATTGTGGTTTAATTGAATTGCATGATTTCTCTTCTTCTGAGGTACAAATGATGTGTTGGGGCGGGGGCAGGATGTTGACAGAAGCTCCATACTGCTAGAGATCCTGCAAGCTGACATCAGTGTCTTTTAGATGTGACCATTGAAATAGCTATGAATTCAAATAACTGTACCATGATCTGACTCCATTTTCTCCATCCCACCTACAAGGATATTGTGAATTTTTATCAATGACTTATCATAACTGAAATGTACCAGATCAGCAGTATTCCCTTTCATGTTCAGTTGAGGATTCCTTTCAGGAAACAAGAGGCTGTCATGTCAGCTTCACTTATTCTTCATGACTTCATATCAATCTCTGGTGATCACCATTTTCTTTCTAAATTATCTCAAAAGTGTTTATTAGAGATTAACATTTTGGGACCCTCCCTCTTTCCTTTCTTTTTCTCCCTCACCCCATTCATTTGCATGTTTCTTTGTGATGATGACTTGGCACCAAATCCAAGACCTTGTGCATGCTAGGTACATGCTAGGTAAGCACTACTTGTTTCAGTCAGCTTTTATGCTGCTGTGACTAAAGGATCTGATCAGAACAACTTTAGAAGAGGAAAAATTTATTTGAGGGCTCATGGTTGCAAAGGTCTTAATCCATAGAAGGTCAGCTCCATTCCTCGGGGCTCAAGGTAAAGCTGAACATCATGTTGGGAGAGGGTGGTAGAGGGTGGCTGAGGGAAACAGCTCACATCACAGTGAACAGGAAGCAGAGAGAGAGAGAGAGAGAGAGAGAGAGAGAGAGAGAGAGAGAGAGAGACTCCACTCTCTAGATACAAATATCTACACCAAAGCTGCGCCCTAATTCCTACCTCCTCCAGCCACACCCTACCACTTCAGTTACCACTCAGTTAATCCCTATCAGGGGATGAACTCTCTTATTGGGTTAAGACTCTCACAAACCAATCATTTCTCCTCTGAACCTTCTTGCATTGTCTCACATGAGAGTTTTTGGGGGACACTTCACACCCAAACCATAACACTACTCCACCACTGTGCTACATCTCCAGCTCCCTTGACACTCTTTCTAAAAATTATGGTATTTGCCGATACCTTACCTTGTGGCACAGTTTCATGATTTCTCAGAGATTGCTAAGGATATATGAAATGTTATCACAAGACTCTAGCTCTTTCTTGACCAAAAGGCTTTCTGTAAGCGTTGAGTTTTAACCCTACCAGGAGAGGTTCAGCACGAAGGTGCACCTAGGTAGTCATGTATTAGTGGTCCTTCTCTGAAGATTTCTAAGAGTATACACTAAACTCATCAATGAGGAGCTGCCCTTTCTCCCAGATGAGTGTGGACATACTAGATGCCATCTGGATCTCTCTTCCAATCTGAGATTCAGAGATGTTCCAGGTGTCTGGACATATCAGTAATTCTCCTGAAGCTTGCTTCAGCTTTGTGTTGTCTTGAAATGATGACTACAGTATTCCAAGCTGCGTAAAGTGTAACTGTCTTGTCAAATCAATAGATGAATTTTCAGAGAGACCAAAAATTCTGTCAACCCATTCAGGCTTTCGAAGGCTAGGCTTTTATTGCCTTTCAATCAACCCAGACACACAGAATAAATTGAAGGAGAAAAAAATTTCCAGGGTAGAATTTACAGGCAGAGGTTATCCTGATGAAAAATGCAAATAGAGGAAAGAACCAATAAAATCAAATTTTTAAAATCCTATTATCTCGTTTTAGTCTCTGCTCACCTCTGCACAATTGTCCATTACAACGTGGTTTCCAGTGTCATTTTAAATACAGCTGACATTGTTTCTGATCTTAAAGAATTTATTTCCCATTACCATGGCATGACAGTAGTTCCGGCTTGGGATATGTCATTTCTGCCGGGACTAATCAGCTAGCTATTTTACCAACTAGAGGCATAATCACTAGCCATTCTGTGAAGTGTCTGTAAATTCCAAGTATGTCAGTGACTGCAACCCAAGTATGTTGCTAACTTACAGGTACTTCATTTTCCATTGTACAGATTACAGAAAGAAAGTAGGAGAGGTAACAGCATTCCCCTTTCACTAATGCTGTATCTTTCCAGGTTGGTTTTATGAGCATTTGCTAACTAAGAATAACAAAAGTAATGATCACTTTGCAAATTACATCACTGATGCAAAATTTAACATCCTTTTCTCTATGTACTTTCTTTAATGGTCTTCAAAAATTATAGCTAATGTCTTTGTAAATATATTCTCAATCTAATAGATTTGTTTATATAATTATTCCTCTATGAGACATTGGCACATTGAAATTAGTTTTAAGGGTCTGGGGTTGTGGCTCAGTTGTAGAGCACTTGCCTAGCAGGTGTGATGCACTGGGTTCGATCCTTAGTACCCCATAAATAAAATGAAGTCATTATGTCCATCTACAATTGAAAATATTTTTTAAAAAAAGAAAATAAGTTAGTTTTAAAAACTGACTTAACAGCTAAAAAGTAAACACAAACACAGTTCATTATTATTTTCAGGCGTGCTGAGATGTCCTATAAACATATGGAATAGCCAACAATATCTGTTTCCCTAAAGTAATCTCTTGATCCGGTAGTCTGCAGTAGAAGTTATTTAACTCTTAACACAGTTTAAGGGCTTCCAGATACATCACCCTCTTTGGCCCTAATTATCTCAAAACCACTTGACTGAGTGAGTAAGCACAGAGGCTGTGATGTCAGATAGCCAAGGATTTGGACCTAGTCGTACATTCCTCACCCTTTGACTTGAAGTAAATTGTTTAACTTCATTAAGTATCTGTTTGCTCCCTTGTAAATTAAAAGTACCAAGAAAACTTCTTTCATAAGGTTACTGTGAAATAAAGTGAAATAATTAAGACAAAGTACTTAATGCAATGGCTGGCCCATAACGAGCACGTAACATATGTCCATATGTGAAGTTTCATATTTATGGAACTCATATTGTGAGTTTGACAAAGGTGAGGCTAGATGATCCCAAACCCTAGCTTCTACAACTCCTCATCTGTACCTGTAACTATGGAAAGTAGTAATTCATCAGTAATATTTCAGATTATCTCCTGGAAGTTATATGAGCTCCAGAATAATAAATTATTTCTTCTGAGTATAGAAAATGCATTTATTTCTGGGAAATTTCTCCTTGCTTTAGTGTCCTGAATAATGATTTGATTATAAGGGACAAAATATGACTGAAATACGTCATCTGTCCCTTTAACAAAAGAAGCACATACCAAATGGTTTTCTCTAGAATTGATTTAGCGTCATGGCAAGACTAATATAGCCCTTTAATGTAAGAAATGAAGTAGGGGCAGGGCTAATTTGATGTTGTGGATCTCTGGAATAAATGGAGCTTCTAGGCTGTTATAGCCCACAGGCTTCAGGTGTGGTTAGAGCATCTACATACATAAATTGAACCCTCTAGGGAAGGCAAAATACCACTGTGGCTTCAGCCTTGCTGCATGGCAGAGATACTGTGCACCATTCCACAGGGGACTCTGTTGACTCATTCCAAATGGAGGAAAAGAGCCAGGATTCTGGATTTCTCATCTTTTCAAGTATTGACTTCTCAGGGGACAAGGAACCAATCATATCATTCCACTCTCTATAATGCTTCCACCAAACTCCACTATCAGACTAGAAAAAATGACCTCATTGCAAAGTTCTTTGAGTAAAGAGACTCTTATTTAAAGAGGAGATTACTATGTTCTCAACCCTCTGTAGTAATATCGAAGGGAGAAGTTTTAGGATGTTGCCTTGGCTGTGTGTGTGTGTGTGTGTGTGTGTGTGTGTATTAATCTGAACTACCTCTGAGCAACATTTATCTCTAACTTACCATTGCTTTTCACCTCTTATTTGGCAAATTCCTATGGAAATGACCCATACACATTGTCACTTGAGTTATAGCAGCATTCATATCTTCCTTTTGCCGGGGCCTTCACACCTGTTTTTTATTCTCCCTGGAGTGTATATTGTCCTGAGATTTTCCTGTGGATCACACATGTACTTCACTGAGATTTCTGCTTAAACATTTCTTTCTTCACCTCCCAATCAAAAACACCTCAAGTATACCCTCTATACCTCATCATATGCTTTATCCCACCACCTTATTGTTCTTGATAGCACTTAATACAGCCTGACACTGTTTTACACATTTATTTGTTTTTCTCCCTCACTAAAATGTAAACCACAGCTCCTAAAACAAGATACATAGAGGAAATTCAATAAACTTTTGTTTTTAAAAATGAATGAATGTAAAAAAATATTGTACATGATTTGTACTAGCTAAGGCCAAAACACATTCCTTCTTTGGGCCAGAGTTCCAGCTCTTCTAAAGGGGATTTAGAGATGAGAAGATGCCACCAATGGACTTATTTAATTTTTATTTTTTTCATTTCCAGGCCCTGATAAGTGTAAGTTGAAGTTTTCCTCCTTTTGCTTTTAAAAAAGCTACACTAACGGTTGACATATTCTATGACGTATTTTATGCTATCCTATTCAGTTTTTAACAAATCAACATGTATTTAACTTGTACCCCACTTGTACCCAATTCTAGTGGCTAGAGCTCTAGAAGCACAATCAAGAGATACTTGATTATTACTTCGTAGTTCTGAATATATTTAACAGTCCTCAACAGCCCGTTATCAAATGTCCTTCAAACTCATGATTCCTTGTAGAAATCGTGAAAACAGAGTGGCTTAATAGGGGCACACCTGGTGGGGAGAATCAGAAAATTCCATTCTAAGACCAGCAATTTTTCCTTACTTGCTCTGCTGTGTTGGACAAGGAACCTAGTTATTCTGAACTTCTATTTCTTTGATTAAAAACCAACAATAGAACTTCCCTTCCATGCTCATTAGTGATGGAGGGTGGAGACTGTATCCCCTTTAACTCCACTGTGTGTACCTTAGGGCTGTTAGGGCCTTTGGGATGTTCTGGGTAAAATGGAATAGAGGATTTGCCTACTAAGGAGCAGCCCCTTATTTGGGGAAAAGGAGATGATAAAATCTGTGGGGAAGTCTGGCAAGAGCCATTCAGAGTAACCAAGAGCTACCATATTTCTTTGTTACCAAAGCTAGTTTGAGAACCTAAATATTGCAGGAAACATTTAACTAAATCAATGCTGCAATGTGTTAGAAGAGGTCTGGAGAGGATTTTGTTATTCTTAGAGGGACTCAGTGAACTTGTGTACCCTGTCTTGAGAGGAGGCTATAGATGGAATGAAACCACCCAAACTCTGGGAAATCAATTGAGATCCTAAATCGAAGACAAAAATAAAGTGGTGATTTGAGAAAATACTCCCCTTGCTTTATGCCATGAGCAGTGGCAGATTTTTTTTCTTCACTTCCTTTAACACAGTATTGTTTATGTCAAAACAATGACTGTATGCCAAACAACATACAGCACCGTGTTCTTATGGAATTTATCTGTCTTCCCCTTTAATATTTTTTATTGGCATTTAGCTTATTGGTAAACACCTGTGCCAGCATTGTCTACAATAGTTGTAAGTTTCCAGTTGAAAGGACCTGAAACTTTCAATATGACTGAAATGGCCTCATAGGCATTTGAATCCTGAGTAAATGCTCTTAATGATGAGTGGAATTAACAGTTTATGACTATTAAGCTCCTCAAAGAAAGACATCACAGAAATGTAAACCACAGTTACTCTTGACTTGTTATTTTATTGTGAACTACTATCTTCTTTATGAAATGTGTCTTTTCTCTCATCATTGGAAAGATCTGGAAAGTGATGCAATTTGCCCAAGGACCCATAGTGGTCACATCCCACCTTGGCATGGTGGACGAAAGTTGAATTCTGTGAATTTGAGCTCCAAGACACAAAAATGGTATCTGTCCCCTCAGGTTCTCAAGCACTCAGAGAACACTCAGCCTGCCATGCTGAATTAAAACCCAAAAGTAGACACAGAGTGACAGAAAGGCACTCAGTAGGCTAAAAAAAAAAAAAAAAAGAAAAAAATAAGAACCAAGAAATCATATGTCACTCTCCCATGGAGGTTTGGCAGACTGGTAAGCCTGGAAAGGACCCTCATCCAATCTTCCTCCCCACAGTACTTGTCTCCTGGGGGAAGACATCAGTGGAGCTGTGCCACAAGAGCCCTGGAGAAATTTGGGCCCTCAAAGAATCTTATCTTTTCCCTTTTTGCATTCATAAATCACCCTCCTAATCATGCCAGCCAGTCCTAAAAACTTTAAGAGGATGGTACTCGGCTAGTGAAAATTCATAGACACCTGCTCTTGATTTACTCCCTGCTTAGAATAATTTTTATACAGCTGTGATATCAGAATGACTCTGTTCAAAGTACCAAACAGTGGGGCTCAGTCAAGAAGGGATACATCGGATGTTTGGGTTATAATGATTTCAGCTATTTCTTTTTTTTTAACAGCATCATTAGTAATCTGTCACTCTAATAATATTAATTCCCTTTTGACATCATGGAAGTAAAAAGAAATCATCACTGACATCAAAAATGAGGTGATATTTCAGCAGTGTTATTTCACTGAAGATAAAATGGAAAGCTTTATTACTCCCCATGCCTCAAAGAAAGCTGAACAAGGCGTATGCTGACCCTAGAGCTTCTCTACCTCAGTTCCTTTCAGACTAATAGGAAATAACTAATTTTAATTGTTCCAGCTGGTTTCAGAATATATTTTCCCCCAAAATCTTTACATCTACATACTAAATTGTTTTAAAAAATAAGCTTTATCCATTTATAAGAACGTGAGAAAACAAAGAGAATCCAGAGTAACCAAGAATAATCTATAATTTTCACTCTTCAACATCACCTTTTGTTCAGAGTATTTAGGCATTGATTTCACTCAATCATGTGGTCAATACTGATTGTGTGCCTCTGTGTATAACACACTGTACTGGGTGCTAGGGAGACAAAGATGGATAAACCAAGTACTTGGTACAGAGAGCAGAGTCTAGACTTAGGCACACAAAGAAATGATTGTGAAAGAGTGTGATGTGATCTACAGTAGAGGTATATTTGAGAGCAATACAATCAAATGGGTAAATCTGTGTGGTGCAAGAGGAGAGGATTCCACAGAAAGCATCATTTTCGCCAACTCTTAAAGGATAGACTGGCTCTGCAGAGATATTAGATGATTAAGAGGTGTGATTTATGAATGCAAATCAGCAGAAAGATGGAGGCATCAAGTACATTGAGAAGAAATATCTCTGACTCATGGGAAGCAGAACTGAAGACATCTGGACTGACTTGGCAAACCTAGACCACAGTAGGAGGCTTCGTTTCATGCAGTACCAGCCCCACGGGATAATCAGTGTTCAGGGTAACAAGGATGAAAATTATGAGTATTTCATGTTAACAAAATTTCTTGGGTTCATTATAAGAAAGAGAACATGATTTTCTAACAAGGATACCATGAAAGCCTTTAAGGTAGGAGATTAAGACTTTCAATTTAAGTAAGTCATTGGAAAATTTCTTTTAGAATTCTTTTCCTTTTTTTTTTGTCCTATCATCCTGCCAATGTGAGTATGTGAGTGCAGGGATTTTTTTTTCCCCCCTAAACTTTAAGTTGCTTGAATAAATAGACATTCTTAGAGGAGGAATATGATATTCCTAGAACTAAACAGGGACAGGAAACAAAAACCAAAAATCCTTATGCACTGAAATCTTGGATTGAAAAATGAATCAAAGCAGGAAGCAAAAACTAACCTCAGTCTCAGAGTACTTGGTCTGTACACTCCTGGATGCTTGGAAATATTCCTATATTGGGCACAATATACATTTCAGGCAGCCTGAGCTCCCCTTAGATATATGATTCAGTGAAACCCCTGACTTTAAAGATGATGACTAACTTCTCGTTAGAAAAATTTATTTGTTCAAGTCATTCATTTCAAATTTTCATTGACTATTCAACCATTATTCTAATTGTAGCAACCTTCAAAAATAGGGTTATCTAAGCACCAATCCCTTTGTTCCAATCAGAACTGTGCATGTTGGATCAGGGGCAACCCATCTGCAATTAAACAACTGTTCTTAATTGAGCAGTAACTGATGACATAAAATATGAGTTTTATAACTACAAATATTCAATATTATAAGTGGGATTTTTAAAGAATCAAATATAGTATCTGAGTACTGGATTTTCAATATGACAATTTTCACCTTTTTTTCCCTCTTCCTCAGGGGGGAAAAAAGAACTTTTATATTCCTGGATTGAATTCTTAAATACTTTTTTAAAAACAAACTTTCAACAAATTTTTAAAAAGAGACCTCTCCCTTTCTGCCTATTTTTGCAGTGTCTGCATATGCTTTATCTTTCTATCAAAGATAATGTGAAACTTTGGTGCTTTGTGTTGCAGGTCATTAGTTGAGTTGCTTTTTATCTACTTGATTTTATTTATTTTTCTTTTTCAAACATCTTTTTCTTCCCCAGATAACCAATGCTCTCAATTACCCTCAAACACATCTACGTCTATCACCACAAAGCTAGTGTAACCCCATGGAGTACACTTCCGAACCATGCAAGAGCCATTTAAGAGTAAATCTTTTTGTTTTAAGTCAGCTCTCAGGATTCAAGGGGAAATCACATCCCTAGTTGGCTCTTGGCTTTTTTTCATTACCATATGCAGAGGCTAGAGAAATGAACTGGACACAAATGGGCTGGGGCATTTTTGGTTTCTTTGCATGTACTAAAGCAACACAGAGCTGATACACAATAAACAAACATGCATTATGAGTTGTTTTCAGTCACTTTATAGACATACGCCTTCATAAATTTTGATATGGTTCTGAGAAGCCGACTTTGATGGGACCAAACTCACAACCAGCTTTCGATCACTGGAGCAACCACACTCTAACTTTATGTTGACAATTTATCAGCCCTTCTCCGTCAAGGAAAATTGTTTTTTAGTGCTTGCCTATTAGCAATCACATGCATAATATGAAATTGAGTTTTGGGGAGGACGGCCTACCATCTGTCTTTCTGATATTTTTTTTTTCAACATTTCATGCTCAAGTTCAACTCTCGGTGTATCAGAATGCTACAAAACAGGATTCACCCATAATACGGCACTTAGCAAGAAAAATGAGCCAGATACCAATGTAATATTTTAACTTGCAGACTTTTAAAAAGGAAAATCATTGATACCCCAATCTGTGCATTATCTTTTGAGTGTACTTCAAATGCTGCCTGTCTCTCGAAGCCAACTTTGGTATGGCTGCTTCTTGTAAAGAACAGTTTGTTAGTGTGCTTTGAGAAGTGTTCAAATATTTTTACAAAAATATAAATATAAAGAGAAAAAATGTAATGTAGTGTGAGATTAAGAAAATGGAGCTCCAAAAGGCTAATATGAAGCATGAAAAAATGTATATAATTTCCCTGCCAAATATCAATATGCTAAATTTTTGTTGTTGTTTTTATCATTAGCATTGTTTTTCTGCAACAATACCTGCCTTGGAGAAGAATTGGTTTTGTTGCTCTCAAGATTATATTTCTTAATATATGCTTAATATAATTCTATTAAATTAATAAAAAAATAAATGAATGAAAAAAATAATACACTCCCACAATATAGAAGGATTGCTCAAAAGAACATTCCCAAGCCATTCATGTGTAACTGCATTTGTGTGGCAGGGCATTTATTATGCTATAAATTCCATCACTGATTTTGGCCAGTTCAGATTGATTCTGCAGTAACTGTAAGTAATGAACCTTCCAGAGCCAAAGGGGGGAGGAAAAGAGAAAGAGGAGCAACAAATACATTTGTGGCCATGGGAATACAAATCGTAGGGTTCATTTAGTCACAGCTTTTATCAGATCATGCAGCCAATACCCTAAAAAGCAAGAAAATATATATGCAGAAAAATCTACAGGTTCCTTGCTTTGACTTCAATAGTCACAATAGGCAAACACAATGAGAATGCTTCTTGAGGAAAGGAAATGATTTGTTTTTCCCCAAACCTTTAATTCACAAATTCTTCCCTCTTATTTTTCCTTACCCCATCACTTAATATAAGGGCAGATGTCTATGCTACAAGAACAATAAAATATGGAGCTTTCTTTTCCTCCTGCTATAGTTTGAACCTTAAATGTCCTCCAAAGGCTGTGTAAGGCTTATTCCCCATCATGACACTGTTGGGAGGTGGAGGAACCTTTAAAGAGGTGGAGCCTAGTGAGAGGTCTTTAAGTAGTTGGGGGGTGTGCCACTGAGGGGTATTGTGGAAAGCTTGGTCCCCTCCTCACTCTTTCCTTTGCTTCCTTGTCTGAGGTGAGTAATTTTGCTCTGTCACACATTTCTGCCATGATGTGCTTCCACAGGCCCAAGACAATGGGGCCAACTGATCATGGACTGAAACCTCTAACACTGTGAGCTCAAATAAACCTTTTCTCTTTATAAATTAATTGTCTGAGGTATTTGCTATAGTGACAGAAAGCTAACTAACACACAAGGGAAGCTTGGCCTTTCAGTTCCCTCCCTAGGGCTGGATGGACTCTCAGCTCAGAAAAGGCTCCCAAGGGAGTTGAGGTATAATAATCCTCTGTTCAAATATTTGTAAAGAGAAAAATCAGCTACCCTGGAGAAGTTGCCTCTTGAGCCTATTAAGAAAATAAGGTAAAAAGTGAGAGAAATAGCAGAAGAAACACACACTCAGAGGCACCCCGTGAACTCCTTGAGGTGATAACTAAAGAAGTGGGTGGATGAACAAAGCTGAGGCAACAGTAACTTGTACCACAGTAAAGCAGCACCAGCTAATATTAGAGGGATTTTTTAGCTGATATTCTTTAAAACTGAGCACTAATGTAATAGAGAGTGTGTTAGGAATGGAATAGTGCATGATTTGGAATCATAGATATTAGCCACAATGGAGTGGAATGAGCATCTTTGGGCAGAAAAGGAAGGAGGAGAATATGGAAAATAATGATGTTAAAGATGCATTTCATGGTGGGTGAGGTAGGGATTACATACCTGTAATCCTAGTTACCCAGGAGGCTGGGGCAGGAGAATCATAAATTTGAGGTCAGCCTGGAAAACTTAGTGAGACCCTGGATCAAAATAAAAAAATAAAAGGGCTGGGGTTGAAGTTCAGAGGTAAAGTGCCCTTGGGTTCAACCCCACTAGGAGATTTTAAAAAAGTTTTTTACCTGCTAGGGAGTAATCAAGAAAGTAATCACTTTATTCTTGCAGTAGGCTGAGTCCAGGCCCAAAGACTGGGCTCCTGTGGACATAGGGAGGCCATGGCTTCTTCGGAATGTGGGTAGGCAACAGTTTATATCAGTTCTAGGATCTGTGTCCCAACCCCATCGCATTACATTTTTAAAAAGACAGAGATACAAACAGATACTCTATTTTAGAAAATGGCAAAGCATCTTCATTTCCTTTTCCCAAGAATACCACACATTCTTCTGAGAGTCTCCCTATATTCTTCACCCTATCCTTCCTTAAAATTGTTGAATTATAAAGCTGAAAGGTCTGAAGCTGTTTGAGAATCATGAGGTAGAGCTGACAGAATGGACCATTTGGGGCCTTTTTGAAACATGCTCATTTCTCATTGAGGTGACTACCATGAAGTGTCTCACAAAAGAAATCATGGATGCAATTGACAGGTATTTAGATTCAGCGGTAAGATTCAGCCAAATAGGAAAGCCACAGTAAATTTTAGGGGGCAGACACTGAACAACACAAGAGAGTGCCAGGCTTAGAGTGGACATTTCCTGCTCCAAAGGAAACATGACTTATGTGTCACTTGTCACAAGTAGCATTATTAGAGCTCACCATGGGTCACCATGACATGACCTGGCTATCTGAGCACAGCATGAAGGAGAAGACAAGTGAAAAGAACTGCCTGGAACAACTTTAAATCCTATTTATTTTTATAATTTTTATTTGTTATTGTTAGTTATACATGAAAGTAGAATGTATTTTGTGTGTGTGTGTGTGTGTGTGTGTGTGTGTGTGTGTGTGTGTGTGTGTGTATGGTGCTGGCGATAGAACCCAGGGACTTGTGCATTCAAGGAAAGCACTCTACCAACTGAGCTAATATCCCCAGCCCTTAAATCCTATTTTCGTGGTGAAAATAATGAGTTTCAAAAGATCATGGATAGTTTCAGCTCCGTTCATAGAGAAGAAGTTGCTTCCAAACTCTGGCTAAGTTTCTACAGTATGCATAACACATGGGCCACCTCTAATTCAGTTCAATCTGGTATTTACAGTGGTCATATTGGAATTTGAACATGTCATTTAGAAAATTTGAATTATTAAGAGGACTGAAAAGTGAGTGAACTTCCAGAACTATTTGGGATATCTTCTGGGCATGAGGGAGGAGATAGAAAATAGGCCCATGGACAAAGAGAAGCATGGTTACATGTCTTTCCAAAATAACTAGGCAACTCAGTAGTCATATTTATAACCAATTAAGAGTACCATAAGGTCACTTGGTGAGTTGCATAAAAATTGACCATTAATTGAATAATAAAATATTTGTATAGAAGTTGATTCAAACATATCATTAAAATCTAAATTCTTGGGCTGGGGTGGTAGCTCAGTGGTAGAGTGCTTGCCTAGTGTGTGTGAGGCACTGGGTTTGATCCTCAGCACTGCATAAAATAAATAAATAAAATAAAATAAAATAAAGGTATTGTGTCCATCTATAACTAAAAGTATATATTTTTAAAAATCTAAACTCTCCAGCTATCAGCTTTGTGATAGTAATTGTTCTAGCCTAATAGAGCTACCAAACAGAAATTAATAAAAACTATAAATTATTAAAACATGAAATTCATGAATACAGTTTTTATAAGTAGTCTGTATATATGTGTATATATATATATACGTATATATAAAATAATATAAAAAATTATTGGATCAATGGCATTTTGAGTAACTTGGTAGAACATACAGACCCCTGGCTTGAGAATCAACAGATGTAGGTTTTAGTCCTGGTTTTGCTGCATGGTTTATATTTGACCTTGGGGAATTCACTTAGCCTGCCTTGGTCTGTTGAAAAAGAATAATAGTACCTCTTTTGAAACATCATAGAGTTATTATGAGGTTAAGGTTAAGATGTTATGAGTGAAAATGTTCTGTAAACTCTAAGTGACTGTGACTAGCCAATAATATGATCTTTATTGGATTATAACTGTAAAGTCCAGGATTTTAGCATTTCAGAAGAATTGGCTTAGCTTACATTTATCACTAGGAATTGATCTCTTCCTCATTTTGCTTCTGTTCTTGAAGCATTTATTTTTACGAAGAAAAAGTATTTTTAATAGAAGCCTTCAGAACACCCATTTCTGAAGAGAGCAAAGGCAGAATGTATGTTCATAAAGTAAGAGGAGGGAGATAGATGGACGTTCCACCGGGGCTCTGTCCCCACAGTAGAGTCTGTGAGTGGCCTCAGGGTAAAGGACTATATACTCATCAGCAATAAATCAAGGTTGATGGGATTAGGCTGCACAAGGACCTGGAGAGCATCATAGACCTCACAGGGCTCCTTGTCACTGTTGCTTACGTTGCTTAATGTTAAAGTTTAGCTCCCTAGTGTCATTATTATCCAACCTTGAATTTGGTATTTTATTGATTAGTGATTGAAGCTTTATGTATCCCTCTTTGTACTTCACTTGGAATAAAGTAACCAATTACTAAAGTCTGTAATTAGTATTGTAAAGACTTTGGTTTCCTGGAGTTAGCCAAACACACCTACTATATGGGAAGCTCACAGAACATTTTCTTTAGTTCCACTAGGGTGGCTTCTTGAAGTACCCCATTGTGTTCAAGGAATAATTAATCCCTATGAAGAATCTTACTGATATAAATCTTTTAAAGGGAAATCCATATTAAGAGGTTTTTGAAGTAGAAGCGGGAGCTGAATGGTTTAGACTGCTCAGGTGGATCAAAATTGGAATTGAGAGTGGCAGGGGTTATAGGTAGACTATGAGAAAGCTTTGAACTTGGAGGAATGTCAGAACTGTATTTTAGCTGTGTAATTATAACCAAACATTTCATCTCTCTTCTCCTTCAGTTCCTTATATCTAGAATGGAGATAAATGTCCATTCAATCTGTCTCCAAGGCTATAGTAAGGATCAAAAGAAATTAAGTTAGAACCTCATGATTCCTCATGCAACAGACAGATATAGAGTCGTGCAAGTTGTCAGTCATCCCATAGTCTAGTGCCTGTGAGGGACACAGAGAAACAAAAGACACATTTTGTGCCTCTGAGGAGAAAATCAGAGACAGAGGCAAAGGCAGAGGCAGGGAGAGAACACTCCACGATAGTAGGTACCTAATGTTGACAAGGTGGGAGAAATAGTAATAATAATTCAAGGGAAGAGGAAAGCTTTGGGCTAACGTGGCCAGAGGGGGGAATGATTTGATAAAGATATTAATGAATAGATATTATTTCCACCAATGGAAAGAGACAGAGGAAGCTTTCCTGATCTGAAAGGTGATATGAAGAAAGAAATGGAGAAGGTAAATACAAGGCAGGTTCAGGAGACACTGTGCAAAGCATGTGGAGTCTAAAGAGGGAAGTCAAGGAAGGCAAGCCAAGTGGTGAAGTTTGGAGCTAAATTGTTGCAAGACTTTCATGATCTGTGACAGCTAAGTTGTGTTACTTATGACATTCCAGAATGGATCGAGATTCTTGAATAGCGAGAAAGGAATGATCATCCCTATTTCACCAGGGGAAACTGAGGCTCAGAGAGTTCACACGGTTGTTCCAGATTTACACAAGTACATGAGAGAGATCATATCACTCTTAGTCTGGCTTTCTTAGTGTAAAGCTATTTTAGGAAGATACATTTGGCAAGAAAATATAGGATGGACCAGAGTGGGGAAAAAGAGAGAGAGGGAGAAAAAGCGAGAGAGAGGCCAGACTGGAGGTATAACTCGATAATAGAGTGTATGTCTAGCATGAACAAGGCCCAAGTTCAATCCTCAGCACCAAAAAGAAAAAATAATGAGAGACTAGTTCAGAAGCTACTGACCAAGGTGTCCACATGTGGGATTTCAATAGTCTTGTGTTGGTGTCATGGTGCTGAGAATGGATGCAATGTCAAGAGTAAGAGAGACAGCAAAGAAAGAGGCCTCAGTGATTGACTGGATCTGGTAAATGAGAGAGGTTCAAAAATGAGTCTAAGGACTGGAGTTGTGGCTCAGTGGTGGAATGCTTGCCTCGCACATGTGAGGGTGCTGGTTTTGATCCTCAGCACCACATAAAAATAAAATGAAGGTATTATGTCCATTTACAACTAAACATATATATGTTTAAAAAAATTAGTCTGAGAAGCTAGGCATGGAGGCACACTCCTGTAATTCCAGTGACTCAGAAGGCTGAAACAGGAGGATCACAAGTTTGAGACCAGCCTCAGCAACTTAGCAAGACCCTGCCTTTTTTTTTTCTTTTTCTTGGTACTGGGGATTGAACTCAGGGCACTCAACCACTGAGCCACATCCCCAGCCCTATTTTGTATTTTATTTAGAGACAGGATCTCACTGAGTTGCTCAGTGCCTCACTGTTGCTGAGGCTGGCTTTGAAGTCACTATCCTCCTGCTTCAGCCTCCTGAGCCTCTGGGATTATAAGTGTGTGCCACTAAGCCTGGCTAAGACCTGTCTTAATTTAAAAAAAAAATTTAAAAGTGAGTCTAAGAGATGCAATACATTCAATAATTCTACCTTTGAACTCCTACAAAATGGAAGGGTTACCATAAAGAATGGTCCAAAGTTCAAGCCTAAGTAGTGAGCACTAGTTCTACCCACATTCATTCCTTACCTTTATCTGGACAGGGAATTGGCCATTCCTTGTATTCATCTTTCTATTATATCCCTGATCACATTCTGATTATGTATAGATAGACAGACTGTGTGCTTTCTATTAACTATGATAGCCCCAGCACCAGCACACAACGGTGCCTGAGAAAGGTGAAACATTGACTGGTTGGTTGATTGAGTGAATGAATGAATGCCCTCAGAGTTTTCTTCCTAATTCTCAAATGCAGTCAAATAATCCTTGCTTCAAAATTCTTCATCGGTCCCCCCCCTTTTTTAATCTTTATTTTTTAGCTGTAGTTGGACACAATACCTTTATTTTATTATTTATTTTTATGTGGTGCTGAGGACCGAACCCAGGGCCTCCACGTGCTAGGCGAGCCCTCTACCGCTGAGCCACAACCCCAGCCCCAGTGGATCCCTCTTGTCTATAAAATAATGTCATGTCATATGGCATTCACAGCCTTCCACAATCCAGCCAGTTTCATGTATCCCAGCATTTCCCCACCTACTCTACTCTGTCCTCTCAAAGCCTCTCAATTCCTAAATACAGTTTCATGTCTCTGTACTTTTGCTTATAATAGTTCTCCAAACCAAATGTCCATCAAACCCTACTTGCTCATAAAAATTCCACACAAATGCGGCCTCCTGCATGAGAGCCTTTCCATGGTGCCTGGTGAGACCAGTCCTCTTCTTTACTCCCCTTATTCAGGTCTTATTCAGGGTTTGACCTACATCCCCATCTGCCTGACAAGTGTGCCCCCATAGGGCCTAGCAGAGTGCTAGCTCCTAGGAGGGTTCAAAGGGAAAATAAAGAAAAGTGGCAAAGGGACTATTTAGAAAGACAGAGATGAGCCTAATTTTCATGTTCTCTTATAAAATTTACCCTTTTCTTCAAATTACCCTCAGTGAAAAAATAAAAATCATTTAAACATTGCATATTTATACAAAGGAACTGCTTTCCTTTCTCTGCCCATTAAGATTCAGGTAGTTTTACTTTAACATCCAAGGGTTTTTCTTACTCCTTACTCAGCGGAAAAATCTCGCTCAAACAAAAGGAAGAAACTGACATATTTTGGATTGACAGATGTCAAGGGACACTACCATCTAATTTCCTTGTTGATTAATTTGAAGGTAATTTCCTGGTAACCCAGGCTTCCAAAAATGTATTTTAAATGGCATGTTGGTAAAAGAAAATTAATTTCTCTGTGTTAAACTTGCCAGCTTTTGAATTAATTGCATGAGCATAACAATCAATTAATAAATGTTAAGCAAACAAGGGAAAATCGGTCAATTAAAAAATGACAAAATTGATTCCAAGGGTAGATAAACCAAAAGATTGTCATAATGCTCATTTCTAAGTGTAGATAGCCTGCCTCTGTACAGCCTACCTCCCACTTTTCTACACAGCATTCAAATTGCTGAAGCTTTATTATAATTTCTTATAAATAAATTACCGCCTAAGCCCTCCTCACTGCTTTATCAGGATTAAGGAAACTAAACATAAGCAGCAGTCCTCCAGCAGCTACCAGGAGAAGGTCATTGCTTCAGGAAGGTGTGCCACCCCCAGTACTCTGCAGACTTATTTTTAAAAGGGGAGCTTTTGCCAAGTGAACCAATGTCCCCTAAATATTTTCCAGTGCACTCTTCCACGAGGAGGCTCTGTATGCTATCTTCCTTTCTCCTGGTCATATATTTAGATGTCTTCCAGAGACCAAACAAGATGGGAAATGTCAGGGACAAGGGAGAGTGTTTGCCACCTTAGCACATTTAAATTAAACCTTTCACCCATACTTTTACATTGGGGGTTGAACATGAACTGGGATGAATGTATTTCCTCTCTTACTCTTCTGGATTTTGAAAACAGAAGTGCTTTGGAAATGAAGTTTAAGGAAAGCATATGAAGAATAAAAATTGTCTAGTGAAAATCCCTTGCAGACCACACAGGCTTTACTGCTACGGGCCATTGTTGTTGTTTGCCTGGTCTGCTCTGTTTGTCTTTAGTCCTGACTCAGTGGCATCTTTTATCAGAAAAAGCATCCCTTCTATTCGAAGTCTGAACTAAAAGGAAGGAAGGAAGGAAGGAAGGAAGGAAGGAAGGAAGGAAGGAAGGAAGGAAGGAAGGAAGGGAGGGAGGGAGGGAGGGAGGGAGGAAGAAAGAAAGGAAGGAAGGAAGGAAGGAAGGAAGGAAGGAAGGAAGGAAGAAAGAAATTCAGAGATTGTGGTATTTACATCATTTATGTCCTTATTTTGTCAAGTGCATTTACCAAAATGGATATGCATAAAACTTCTGGAACTATTCCATTTTAACATATAGAAGATCTCTAAATAAAGTTTGGAAAAAAATATTGACACTAAAGGACATGTGAATTTCTGTGTCCAACTGAATCTTCATTCAAATGTCAAGTTTCTCAGTCATAATATAAACAAAAAAAAAACCATTTTCAAAATATTTGGCCCTCTACCAGCCCTTTCCATTTCAGTAAGTGACACCCTCCATCCTGAGGCTCTGGACAAAAGTTCTGGCATATCCTTCAATCCTCTCTTTACTTCACCTCCCCACCACACACATGCACATTTATTTAATACATCAGCAACTCTACCCTCTGTTAAATTCTGTCAACTCTACTTTCAGAGTTTATCCAAAGCCCAACTATGTAGCACTGTTTCCTCCTGAGCTACCATCTTCTCTCACCTGGATTTATGTGGGATGGGCTCCAAAGCAGCCATTTAAAAGCAGCCAGAAACATCTATCAGGTTATAGCATTCCTCTTTGTCCTTTTTATCACTGGATCCCGAGAGCCTAGGACACTACCTCACAATAGATTAATTGTGTAGTTTGGATGAGGTATATAAAATGACACAGAACATTTGGACATTTGAAAAGCATTATCTGACAATGTAGAGACCAGGAAAGAATAGGACAACCTGTCTCTGAATCTGAATAATTCACACCTGTCAATCAACTACTCACCTCATCCCTCCCTTCCAAGTATGGAAAAGGAGATATTGTGGATGAGTGGATTTACTGCTTAAAACCCCTCTTTGGGGGGTTATGTGTACCTAAACCAAAGTAGGAATTTAAAAATCGAGTGCTGCTTAAACAGTTGCATCCTCACTTGGCAGTCATAATAGCACAAGTTGCTTCAATAATCAGAAGAATCATTACTTATTTTGCTAAAGTCCCAGGGAAATAGCACAAGATGTGATATTTTGGCACTAATGAGGTTGTGCCCGAAGAAGTGTGATTTTAATTATGATAGATTTGGAGAATCCATTGCAGAACTACAGGAGAACAGCATGCTCTGCCCAGTTCCAAGGAAAGTACATTAATATCCCATGTTTTTGTTTTATTTAGTCTTTGCTGGCTGTGTGGAGAATCACCTAAGGTAATGGCAGGGCTACTAGGGACTACATCAAATAGAACCCGACAAAGAAACTTTATTTTCTCCTCCCATACTATGGATGGGGACTGCACTACAGAGGAATATTTGTCTTGAGTTGTCTTACAAGCTTACAAGATTGATTTGCTTGGCCACTGACAGTTCTGATCCTGACACAACCTTTCCAGCAATTTCCATCCTTCCAAGGTTGAAAGTCACTACTTTAAAAGTCCACCGGCAGATAGAGGAAAAGGAGTTTCTGCAGAACTGCAGTTCATTCAAAAGACTGATCTGGGCTGGGTCTAAAAGCTCTTGGTGGAAGTCTGCATATGAGCAGTGTTGCTGATTACTTCATTAGAACCCTGTGCGCTTCAAGAGCCATATGCTTTCAAGTTTCTTTAAATGGTATTAGGGAAAAATATCCTCAAGGCATTATTTTTAAAGGGGACTTCAAACGTTCCCCAAGAAAAAAAAAGTGCAGCACGTTTGAACTCCGGGGGTTGCAGGAGAAATCTTACTTAGCAAGACTGTGAAAACCGAGCCTTCTTTTCAGTTTCAGGGTAAAGAAAGTGTTGGTCGCAATCAGGGAGAAATTTGAAAAGTGGATGGAGAAAGATGCAGAAAATCTCCAAATCCTTGAATCCTTACCATAAAATAGCAAAGAAGATGACTTGAGGAAGGAAGTTTTTAAAAAAATAGTTTTCATTTTTCTATTCAATGGAATCAGGAGAATTGAACACTCAGTCCCCATGTCTCACAGAATGCAAAAGTCTATAAATTCTTCCCATTTCATTCCACACAGGAGACACATCTAAAATGATTCCCCACTCCCCACATGGGTTACAGGGATTCACACTTTAACATTTTAAAGACCTGGAAAGCAAGGCCACAGGTAGGGGGGAAGTGATCCCTTCAGAGTTTCCCTGCAGAAGTTCTGTTCCAGAGGTCAAATCAAAGAGACGCTTCTCCAAGTTCAAACCCTCCTCTTTTAAAATAGATCCCAACCTGATCTCGTTTAATGCATTGATGTCTGGTTTCTTAGGCATTATGGTTGCAGTATTACATATCAAAAGGACTCTTGAGAAATTCTCTCGAATTGATAATTCTAATTTCTTATGTATAACTACTCTATATTCACTCAGAGGACAGCTACATTGTATGCTAAACCATGAATCGTAAAAATTGGTCCCTTTGTATGTAGGTTTGTATTAAATTGAGATGCTCTCCTTTATTTCCCTGTTTGTTCCCACACTTGAGTTCCTGGTGTCAGTTTATATTTGGCTTCTTGAGCATATTAAAGTTGTTCTAGTGCTTATGATGTTTTTGCCAAGAGCACACTTGCAGCAATCTGCACTAAAACAGTCTTTGTGCCAATTACTTCAAAAAGTATTCTTTAAAATAAAAAGGGGAGGGGGGCTCTTTTTTTACTTTTTTTTTAGGGAACTTTCAGGTTATAGTGTGATGGCTTCCATTTTAATTTTTAAAGTCAGTCTACTCAAAATGATGACTTCTATACTGTCTGGACTGCGCATCTTTGTATTTTGAGGCTTTTTTTTTAAGCCTTCCCACAAAATGGAAATCCTGATAAAGACATACAAATAGTAGCAGGAATCGGTGATATGGAGGAAACTGCTGTCGCTACTGACACTCCACCCTCATCTGTTTAAGCAGCTTTGGGAAGGAAACTGCTAGAAGCTTGTTAAAGAGTTTCCAAATGTGTGACTGTAAATGACTATCTCTAATCATGGCTGCATAAACCAAATGCAGCAAATGAGCTGGGGACACGCACAAAAATCACACGAGGGGGGTTTGAATTGCATATATGGAATGGATAATAACCCATGTCAGAGCCCTGGGGTCTTTTGAAGGTTAAAATCCTAGGTTTGATCAGTCACTTACAGATATAGATATAGATACACATGTAGATATAGATGTAGATATAGATATAGACACATTTGAAAAAATAAGAGGAAAATGGAAGGAAATACATCCTCTGAAATGCTCTAATGAATGATTGAAAAAGTATTAGGAAAGTGATCTTTTTTAGGTTTGATGATTAAGGAGTTTTATGGCTACATTTGGGGAATATTGTAGTTAAAAAAAATTTGTTTAAGGAACATATGACCCACCTGATAGCTTTAAATAATTTCAGTGATCAGAAATATAATTATAAGGGGCTGGGATTGTGGCTCAGTGGTAGAGTACTTGTCTTGCATGTATGAGGCACTAGGTTCGATTCTCAGCACCACATAAAAATAAAAATAAAGGTTCACACACAACTAAATATATATGTATGTATATATACATATATATATAGAAATGCAAATATAATTATTATTTGCATTTTTCCTTCAAAGGGATGGCTAGTTTAAAAAAATATTCCACTCAGGAGACAGCTAAACTGCCCCTCCCTGAGAACTGTTCTTGCCTTGATTCTGTAACTCTGAAACTAAGGAAGGGAGAGGTTGCTGGCTTCTATATCTCAGAAGTTATTCCTAAAGAGTTTCATTTATTATACAAATACAATCACAGCATACAGTCCAAGCACTTTGGACTGGAGGAGGGGGTGAAGGAGGCTGCCTGAATGCAGTGCTGCCTCAACATTTTCTCTCAGCACCAGAATGCTCTCTAGACCCACCATCTTCATAAAAAAAGAGCGTTCAGCCCATGGCGCACAGCTGTCTTTGGACATTTGTTGCATTTTTTATAGTTTAGAGTGTCTGTACAAAATTCTGCCAGCAAACTCAAGAGAAACAAAAGCAGAGGGACTAACTTATAACAAAACTGATTGTTAAACTCTAGAAATTTAAGTAAAACACACAAAGATGTTATGCAAGGATGAGAAATATTTCCTTGCATGTATATATTTCCAAACATATCATATATTATATCTTTCCTTATAAGAGCCCATGGGTTCCTAGGAAATTATATCAAAATACTGTAGTATTTCTTGCTGGGTAGAAAGCATAGGAGGTGGGAGATGGGAGTAGGGAGCCAGTTTTTATTCCTTGCCTGGCATGGGGCTAGTTCTGAATCTTCTTTGTTTCCCCGAGTTGTTAGCAAATACAATCGCAGTCTGTTACATTGAGAACTGCCTCCCTACCCTCAAGACAGTGGCACTAAGCCACCAGGGGCCTCGGAGGGACTTGAGGGGTGATACCCCCTCCTTCACATCAAATGATAGAGGAATAAAAAAAGTTGCCCTCTACGGTGGTACAATGGTCCTCTGTCCTTCTCTAGGAGACTTTAATAAAGTAACTGAATCAAACGAAATTTGATCAGATGTGTATAGTTCAGCCTTCTTGCTTTGCCCCTTAACAATTTATCGAGGTGTTTCTACCATGGTCCTGTATTATTAAATGATATTTGAAGTGTTCCACTCTCAGAGAAAATGTGGTTTATATCCTTGGCATACATTTACATAATCTCGTTAAGGAGATCTCAGCAGCTTAGTTAAACTATCCCAATAAAAAATCTTATCTTTAGTAGAAGAAAGACTACTTTCTCCAGAGGGAACAGGAAGCAAATATGAGGTCTGGGCCCATTTTGAGAAACTAAAACTATAATTGTAGTTATATTTTTTAATGTTATGTGTTTGAAGTTTGTTAAAAGAGATGGATGAGAAGTAATTGTTATGTTAGGAGGACACAGTCATGTAAGAAGAGAATGCTGTGTCTAATGTATATTAAACATGGGTTTTTAAAAATAATTTTTTATCTGTTGCCTTAGAAAATATTTCTGCATCGAAAAAAAAAAAATAGATAAAACAAGGGTGATGAATTACCAGCAATCTCTCAGCTCCCCACTGGAGCCATCAAATTAAGGGTTAACCTCCCAGGATCCCCTGAATTAATCAGGAGCTGAGCCAGGGGTAGGCCCAGCGAGGGGGAGGGGATTGGCAGAGCTCAGCCTCCCCCAGGAGGCTCCCAGCACAACAGTGCAGCCCACTATGGCGTGGCCACTGAGAGAATGCAAACCTTCTCACAAAGAAAGGAGCAGGCACCGGAAACATGCCCAGATCCTACGGTAGCCCAGGCCTCCTGCTTATCATGCGCCACTCCTCCATTTTCAAAGAACCCAAAGGCAACCCGTTATATTCCACAGAGTAGAACACTATTTTCAGTACAGATTTAATTGTAAATATATGTTCATCTTCCTTTTCCTGTTTGGAAGGCAGTCTGTGATGTGCCTCTGGGTGGTCTTTATTAAGATCTCTAGATTCATTCAACTGCCCTGCAGAGAGAAGTTGCAGCTGAGTAGTCGATATGACCTGCCAACCACTGCCATTCAGAGCACTTGGATGGTCTGGTAGAATCTAGATTCCCAGGCCCAACCTAAATTTAGAGAATATGAAGTTGTGCAGATGGGCCCTAGGAATCCACATTCTTTATAAGCTTTCCACGTGATTTTTGTGTACATCCTGATTTAAGAACCATTAGAACCCTGGAGGTTGATTTTGTTTATCTCGGTTTTAAAGAAGTCTCTGAAATCAACACTAGGTGGTTCATGCTTTCCATTCAAAGAACGGAATACATTTTCCCTCTTGCACCAGGCCTGTTAGCCATTGTAGGTGTTTGCATGCCGACCCAATTAAGTGGACTTCATCTGTAAGAGTAGGAATGCCCAGGTTCACACACAAGCTTGTGCCTGTTTTCCTTCAGGATCTCAGTACTTCAGTGAGAGCAGAGAAATCAGCCTGGTTTCCTTCCTTTTCCTCTGCCTTCCTCATTCTGGAAAGCCCTTTTGTACCGCTTCAATTTTGTCTGTTTCCTGAATCAGACCAAGCATCAAAGAGTATGCCCCATGACATTGCTCTCCTGTCTACTTCATTTCCATTCAAACCAAATGGAAGATCATGGGGTCCCTAAGAACTAACACTTCCTATGTAATTATAGCCCTGTTATCCAACAAGATAGGTTTCTGTCAGGATTCTTCTTTCTTAACTTTGGCCAGAACTCTCCCTGGTACCCAGTCTCATCTCCTCTCTTCTCTACCACCAAAGCTGCCCTCAAAATGAGCCCATCCAAAACTCTGACACTCTCAGTAATTCTTACTGGTCTTGTACCCTTGAGAGCTGAATCTTACCCCCATACTGCCTATCCAGTATTGAAGATCTCTGATCTTCATAAGGAAATTCTTTGTATCAAACTCCCAGAAAGAATCTTACATACATTTGCTTCCTGAGTTCATAGCTATTAGGTGAGGACCACCTCTCTTGTTGCAACCCCTTGGCCTGGGAGGAGGTCTACCTCATCACCCACTCCCTGTCAGCATCTCCTTTCCTCCTGAATCTTGCCTCCCTCAGTCAGCTTTGCCTTCAGAAGCCAATTTTCCCATTCTCTCTTTTTCTTAGCCCCTGTTGTTAAAGTCCCATTGTGATGATGATGAAGCCTACAGTTTTCCTTCTAAAGTCAACTTCCAGAACTAAAATCTGAGCTCAGGGAAAAGAAAGGGAAATGATATTCTGCTATTCTTCTGCCTCTCCAAGGGCGGTCACAGGCCCTTTTCTCAGGGGTGCTTGCTTCTGTGGACAAGCTGAGGTTTAGGATTGTTGTTTATTTGTTTGTTTGTTTGTTTTCAGACCTTGTACAAAGACCTAAGTGGAAAGAGTCAGACAGAGATAGCTAAAAGACCTATTGGAACAAAGTCTCCAACCTATGAATATGGCCTAAATTCTAGAAAACATACTCCCTGAGAATCAGAATGAAATAATAGATATAAGGTTGATAGTCTCATGCTGATTTAGATTAAGTTGTTATGCTGCAGGCTAGATGTTTGGGTTCATAAGACCCATCTAAGCCCTTATCTTTCAACAGGTTTAGGGCCACCTTAAAGCTCTTCTAAATAATTAGCTGACTCTCCCATGTGAGCTAGAGATTGAATGATCTGTATGCTAAACCAGACTTCTTCAGGGGGAAAAAAGAAAAGAGACCAGAGTGCCAGGAGGAAGGTTAATTTTTAAGGTAAATTTGTATTCCCTTAAAGGACAAGTGAAAAATCTCTGAAGATAGATATTCTAAACCCAGGGAATCTATAGGTTTTTTTTTTTTTCTTGAGCCTACAGCCCTTTCTGTTCCCCTAGTTGCCTAACCTTATTCTGTGCTTGACATTATATGTGGAAAATAATGCACATAATACTTGGCACTGCCTTTTGATAACAAAAAACGTTTCCTATTAGTAGAACTGAGATTTATTCATAAAAGAGAGGAGAATAGCTTCCAGATGTACTCTTCCATCATGGGCCTTCTCTCCGTAAGTATTGACAGAGGGGAGGTTGTATCAAGGTCTTTGTGATGGGCTTGTTTATAATGAGAAGATACTGGGGGAGCACACCTAAGTGTGTATCACCAACAGGCACGTGAAAGGAGCATATGGCAGGAAGAGAAATAGATATTTGTCCAAGCGGCATGGCTTGTTAACACTCCCACACTCGTCCTTAACTGTGCAGACATGCAATCACAGCACCACATACAGCTCCTTGCTGGATCAGAGAAAACTAAGTCAAACCATGATTTTTTTTTTTTATTATGAGTGAGACAATCAAATCATGATAATTTGGACATCTTTTTTTTTTCTCAAAATGGTGGGATTTCAACCCAGAAATTCTTCACATCCTGTTTCATGATGCTGGCATCCAGACAGTTGCTGTGTAAGGAATTTAGAAAAATATGAGCTTTAGCATTTTTGTACATCTCTTTATGATAAGACAAGAACACTGAAAGGAAGTGTGCCAATTGAGCTCTTATATAAAGTTGAGCTCAGGAGCAAAGAATGTCTTAGTTCAGAAAGCTCTTTTGAAGAATATCTGTAGATTAGCCTTAACACCAAACCAAGATGAACCTTTAGAACACAGAGGCAGTTTTTACCTAGCTTTGACGAAAACCAAAGCATGGTTCCAACTCAGAATGCACAAAATCCCCATGAATGAATTCTTAAAATAAACTGCATTTGTCAACTGGCTTCTGCCCCACCACGGGGGTATAAAAATAGAGGAGAAAAATGCTACAACACAGTTAAAGCCCCTCCATTGAGCATTTGGTTATATAATACTCTAGAAGCTATCATCACCTATTTCTTTTCCACCACTTTGTATCTAATGAAATATTACCCTGGCCAAGCTAGATGACCAGAACCAGGACTGAAATCAGAAGTCCTGTTTCTCAATTCAGTGGTGTTGCTGCCCTCCAATATTCCTTTCATTTTAAAGCAGCTGTATTATTTTTATAGTTTCATGACTCTTGACATAGTATAAGAATTTAGGCTTATATATTTGTATTCACAGTCATCTCCCATCCACCTACAAAACTTTAAAAGGAAGCCATACCCATTTATTGGGATGTTACCACTAGGATTGGCAATGGTATGACAAGCTTGGCATTTGTGTTAGAATGTAACAGTAGATGAAGAAAGAAGACCCCCAGTGGCTAGGGATATAGCTCAGGATAGAGAACTTGTTTAGTAGACAGGAAGTCCTGGGTCAGATCCCCAGCATGGAAAAAGAAAATCAAGACCCTCCCCGCCCCACTCCCCCAGTGAATGCCTGAAACTTCAAGTAGTACCAAATCCTGTATGTGCTATTTTTTTTCCTATACATACATATCTATTAGAAAGTTTAATTTATCTATCAGGCACAGCAAAAGATCAACAACAAAATGGAACAATTGTAACATTACATTATAATAAAAATTATGTGAATACAATCTCTCTCTCTCTCTCTCTCTCTCTCTCTCTCTCTCTCTCTCTCTCTCTCTCTCTCCACCTTATTGTACTATACTATTTTTTTCTGACCATGGTCATCTGAAACTACACAAAAACAAAACCACAAGAGAGGACTACTGCGGTTGTTACAGAGCAAGAGAACCTCAACTTAGAGGAAAACAAACAACAACAAGAAAAAGAACCCATAAGTTGCCTTAGGCTTCAGGTACTCAAAGGGACAAAAAAAATGCCTTTGGCACTCTTTTCTTGTCTGTTTTTCTCCATTGAGAATTTCATTGCATTTCTTGATTTTAACTATTACCTCCAGAAAAGAAAAGGGAAAAAAAAAACTTTCAAAAGTATAGCTTCTGCTATCATCTCTTTAGTGCCCAATTCTTGTTTTCAACGACTCCATGGACATCCTCTCCAGGATGTCCCTAGGCTGGTCACTACCCATGGGAAATCATCTTAGACCCCACCCTGGTCAACAGTTCCTTCATTCCCAATTACCATTTAATCTACTGTCATATCATACTATGACACAGGCTCAAAAATCATGGTGCTGTCTCTCTTCACTGGTCCCACTGCCAATTTCTGTGAATTGAACCTGCCATTTTGGGCCCATCTCTGTCTCCTCTACTGCTGTCACCAACTGAAATGCTATTGTTTCCTCTGTTCTAGGTCTTCAATCTGAAAACCCTTTCTCCATTCTATGATTTGATCTTATGTCAACAATATAATGCCAGTTTCACATAGCCTTCCTGATCCATTCAGCTGAAAGTATTTTCTTCCTAGTCCAAACACATGAAAATGTCAGGAAAATCTTATTCTATAGCTTGTTTATGGAACATAGTTATTAGTTAACAGAATAGTCTTTGTTGAGTATGTACTATGTGTCAGACATATACCTAGGCACCTTATATACCTTTTCATTTTATCCTCTCGGCAGCCCTGTAAGACCTGGGAAAAAAATTTAAAAAAATTTTTTTTAGTTTTCAATGGGCTTTTATTTTATTGATTGATATGTGGTGCCGAGAATCGAACCCAGTGCCTCACACATGCTAGGCAAGCACTCTGCCACTGAGCCACAACCCCAGCCGGGAAAAATTTTTTACATATGCAAATATTGATGCCAATGTTCCACTCCCTGGGATCTTAATTTAATTGACCTCAGGTATAACCTAGGGTGATACCTGTGTATAGTCAAGGTTGAGAACCACAGATGTAACTCCAAAGCCATCAGCCAAGTGTTCTTAAACAATATGCATCACCTCTAAAGCTTTAAAACACAAATAAATGCTGAATTCCAGTGCTATCAATTAGAATCTTTGGGGATACAGTCTGGGAATCCACATGTTAACAAAGCTTTATAAGGGACTGTCACATAGCCTGGACTGAGAACCACTTTCTTGATCAGACACTGCACCACCTCCCTCTTAGGACTGTGTTACAAGAAATTACAACTGTCTTGCCCTTCTGTAGAGTCTGAACTCTTTGAGAACAGATTTATATTTTATTCACCTTGGTCAGCACTCCAGCACCCAACAAGATCTCTTACACATGATGCATTTTAGATACTAAAGAACCAAGAACATATCTTTTGTTAATCTTATTAAGAAAACAAAGAACATCTTTGCAGAGTACTATTGGCCCTCCTTATCCATGGGTCCCCCATCCAGGATTCAGATGGAAAATGTTCCGGGGATGGGAGGGTGGGGGAACTGCATCTGTACTGAACATGTACATTTTTTCTTGTTATTTTTCCTAAACAATACAACAGAACAACGATTTTCATGACATTTACATTGTACTGTGTATTACAAGTAATGGAGAGATGGTTTAAAGTCTATGGATGCAGTCACATGCAAATACTGCACTATTTTATAAAAGGGAGTGGAGCATTGTGGGTCTTAGTATCCATAGGCAGTCCTGGAACCAGTTCTCACATATGCTTTTTAATCTCTGATATACTGACCTGAAAACTAAGCAAGTCATCTTAGCTCTCAGATCATCACAGCCACCTGGCTATTAAGTGCCAGGATTAGGATTCAAACCCAGGTTCTCCTAATAATACTCTTTCTTCTACTTTCCAAGCCTTAAAAGCAACTACAGAATGAAAAATTCAGCTATGTGCATATTTGGATACATGCTGCCAGATATGTTTCTAAAATTTGATCATAACCTGTCACATGAGGAAAAGGGCTCTGTTGGCACTATGAAATCCATTTGGAAAAAAAAAATGTTAGTTTAAACCTAAAAATTAATTGTGGGATCCAACAGATTTCCTTTCTTTTCTTCGTTCCCATCCTCCCTTACCCCCTAACATACAGCCAGACACTCTTCTTTCATTGTTCTTTGACATTTCTTAACAACTGTCTAGTTACTGCATTGGAAATTTCTTGAGGTTTTTGTTTTGTTTTGTTTCTTCTTAGTTTGTGCTGTTTCTCAGACTTTTCAAATAACCTGAGCTTCTGGTAATAAATGAAATTTTTGAAGATTCCTAGTACCAGTTACCTAAAGTAATAAATTGGTATCTGATATATATTTCTGTTTCATTCAATATGAATAAGCACATAAATGCATACAGGTATAAAGTCATGATGATTTTTCAAATAAGACATGGAAACCTAAGTTCCAGTTCATTTGCCATTTCCAATCTATGGGACTTTGGACAGGGAATGAACTTTCCAGAACCTCTTTCCTCGCCTACAAAATGAAAAATAAAGGGACCAGGATGAGCACACCTATAATCCCAGCAGCTTGGGAGACTGAGGCAGGAGGTGGAGAGTTCAAAGCCAGCCTCAGCAACAGCGAGGCACTAAGCAACTCAGTGAGACCCTGTATCTAAATAAAATACAAAATAGGGCTGGGGATGTGGCTCAGTAGTCGAGTGCCCATGACTTAAATCTGTGGTACCCCTTGCCCCCCCCCAAAAAAGAGAGGGATAGACCCTCTCAGATTTTCTTCCAAATAGGAAATGTTATAATCCTTTAAAATAATAAGGCATTTATTATTAGGTCTTCAGCCAACACTATATTAATATTTGTTCCTTTTTTGCTTAATATCTTTAAAGGCAAACAGAGACATTGTTTATTTTTTTATTGATTTTATTTTTTTGAATACACGACAGTGGAATGCATTACAATTCTTATTACACATATAGAGCACAATTTTTTATATCTTTGTATATAAAGTATGTTGATGCCAATTCATGCCTTTATACATGTACTTTTTTTGCATTACAATTCTTATTACACATATATACCATAATTTTTCAAATCTCTGTTTGTATATAAAGTAGGTTGACACCCAATTCGAGTCTTCATACATGTACTTTGGATAATGATGTCCATCATCCTTGCTAATCCCCTGCCCCCTCCCTTTCCCTCCCACCCTTCTTCCCTATCTAGAATTTATCTAATCCTCCCATGCTCCCCCTCCTTACCCCACTATGAGTCAGCCTCCTTATATCGGAGAAAACGCTCGGCATTTGTTTTTTGGGGATTGGCTAACTTCACTTAGCATTATCTTCTCCAATGCCATCCATATACCTGCAAATGCCATGATTTTATTCTCTTCTAATGCTGAGTAATATTCCATTGTGTATATATGCCACATTTTTTTATCCATTCATCCACTGAAGGGCATCTAGGTTGGCTCCACAGTTTAGCTATTGTGAATTGTGCTGCTGTAAACATTGATGTGGCTGTGGAGGCATTGCTTAAAAATCGTAGAATTCTTTACGGTTTATAGTGTTCACTGCCATTATCTCCTGTGATTTTCATTACGTAACTACAAAATAGTCAATATTATCCCCATTTCACAGAAAAGGAAATTGAGACACAGAGGGGCTCCCAGGGTAACAGAATCAGAAACTTACAAGTTTAGACCCCTAGTGGACCCCACTTTGACCCCCTCCAATACCACAATAGCCACAGGCACAGAGGTTGAGCAAACCTGACCAGCCAACAGCTCCCCTATGTTTGCCTTCCCCAAATGTGTTCCAGCCCAGCCACCTTTAAATTGCTTTGGAATAGAATACCAAGTGGGGATTTATTTAGCATATCATTTCTGGGTGTGTGTTTTCCTGAGCATTTATAGATCTGTATGTTTCCAAGAAGCTGAGTTTTCCTGATAAAACAAGACAGATCATGATAAATGAGCAGCTATGTAAGCCTAGCTGGGAGGAGGACCAGGACGGCAACACCCCTCCTGTGAAGTTAATCCCGTTTCTTTTAGCTATTTCTTTATTAGTTAATGAGGTCTTGCAAAAATGTGTGTCTGTGATGGTGTTTTAGCATCCTTGCCTCTAGGAACGTTTTCAAATATTCATAAAGTAGCTCATCTGACCAAAGCGTAAAGCAAAGGTGCATTAAGTATGAATTCAGTCAACTTCAAATGTGGGTGGTCGAAAAGCTGCTGCTGAAATAACCTAAATAATCCTCCTCGTTGGTGTTTCCAGATCCGCAGCTCTGGGCGCAAATGTGAAGGGTGACAGGGAAGAGGTATTATTTAGAACAGCTAGGACTCTGAAGGGCAGCCCCGTAGGCTTTGATCCTGCTTCCTGACTGACAGTAGTGTGGCTTGCTTTTGGAAAACAGAATAACTTAAGAGAAACAAAAATAAAACGCGAAAGGAATTGCCAGTGAAGCCTCTGGGAAGGAGAGCAGACTCTAGAGCATATTGTTGAGGCGAGGCAAGAGAAACCTCCTTCCCATTTTGGTTCCTTATGGCATAGAGGGAAAAGTAGAAATTCGATAGATGGTTTGGTGCTCAGTGATGCATTTGGGGAGCAAAGCAAATGTGGAAACTCAGCTACTAAACTGAGCTCCATGGTACAGTGAACCACGGCAATTACCTCTATGACCTGGTTTGGGAGGACTCGTGTAGTGGCAGGGTCCTCAGGACATAGCTAGAGTCTCTCTCTCTCTCTCTCTCTCTCTCTCTCACACACACACACACACACACACACACACACACACATACACACACACCCTCCAAGACTACACACATGCACTCCACTCATTATCTCAAAGTATAGACACACAAATTCTTCCTATTTTTTACCCTTTTATGATTTTGTTTCCCCAAAAACATCATTTCAGGAAGTTGACACTATGGCTTTCCTTCTATATGCAGTTTACAAGGAAAGGTTTGGTGGTCTGGGTGACCTGGGTTTTATTTGATATTCTTTGGCTAAAAAATAAAAAATGACAGCCCAATATTCTCCCTCTGGTTTCTGGAAAAGTACCTCTGAGCTGCCACCAAAATGGTGCAAGTTTTGCAGTATGACCATCCCTAGCTCAAGGAATGAATCATAGACCAACACCCTTCCTCCCACCCCCGGGCATTGCAATATATTGCTGTGTTCCTGATAACTCAGTGCCGCAAAATATCCTTGGGGAAAAAATAATCATGTCATAACCCCTAAATTTTTTATCTCTTGGAGTCTTTGCCTTTTACAATATCAAGACCTGGATGAAGGTAAGCTCTGAACCACCCTTTTGAAAGGAGATGACCATGTAATCCTTCTCAGTACAAATTTGGAGAGAAATTATTAAGAAGGGCTGATAATGCAAATGTTTCCTTCTGCAGCTCAGTTTCACATTTTGGTCATTTCATCTGGTTATGAGTTTCTCCTAAATGTAAAAACAACCAAACAAAAAAGGTCCTTAAAAAAAAAAAAGCAACAACTCTGTAATAATACTGCCTTGAGAAATTTTCAGAGTATATTATTATTTCTCTTTTGTCTCTTGCCATGGGGACATTGAGGGCACACTGACAGTCATTATGATTATAAAAGATAGACACTAATGTTGGTTGTTCCAGATGTAATTTTGCATTTCTCAGAAGAAATAACTATTACATCTAGGATGGAAATTTGACTGGTGTCCTGTACTTAATGTTTTTCTTCCAGGTGATTCACATAACAGGTCGGCTACGCCTGAGAGTGTCGCTGTCCCATGGGAGGACCGTCCCCAGCCAAATCATGGGTCTTGTGGTTGTGGCTCATGCCTTGCCTCCCCCAACGATCAACGAAGTCAGAATTGACTGCCATATGTTTGTCACTCGAGTAAATATGGACCTCAATATCATTTACTGTGAAAATAGGTACTTTGTTTTTGTTTTCATTTGTCCTGTTGCACATTGCTCATTGGTGAGGGTCTGTGTTTTCAGCAATCTGAAGGATTTTACTCTCCCAGTGAGGCTCATTAAAAATCCTGATCTTAGTTTTAATGGCTGCTTGGACTGACACCAAACATGCTTTTTATTTAAAATTTATATGGCTGCCCTGATTTACATTAGGGACAACAATTGAATGAATTAGGATACCCAAACATCCATCCACTATAGTGAATGGATGAGAACCCAAGAACAGAGCAGGGCTGGGGCATTGTTGGATTGACAAAATGATGCAGTAAAAGGTATCTCCTGGTGCCTCCGAGAAGCCCACCTCAACTAGTTCAAGGGCCCAGCATCATGATGGTGAGTGTTCACACAGAAATTAAGCCCAGAGGACAAATTAGAAGTTGAGGCCCCCAGAGGAAAAGCAATGCAAAAGGAATCTGCAACACTATTGAATACAACTTTATCATCCTGAGGATTTCACTAAATTAAGAAAAGATGAGTCATCACATGAATGAGTTGGCAGTTCTTCCTTAAGACTGAGCTTTTATAAAAAGACTTTTCACCTCTGGTTAAAAAGTTCACTTTTTCCATTAAGCACAAAGCAAGGGACAGGAAACTGGGACAGTGCCCCTTCAGACCTTTCACCTAGAAGTCACCAGCCCATCATCAGACTGATTTGAAGAGAGAATCACAGGATGTGGGGAGAGCAGTGAAAAAGAGCCCACATCTCAGCTTTGAGAAGGTAGCATGGTGATCCCGGGCATCCCCTGGTGCCACGGGGAGAATCACAGGGTCAGTATGGGGAAGATGCTTTTGTCGCACAGATTGTTGTCAGGCTTGAAGGCAATATATATTCACTGAGCCCTCTAAGTGTCTTTGGAGGGGAAATGAAAGAGCAGAATGGTCAAGTGTCTTGAGTAATTGACCTCTCCAGAGGCTGACCCAGAGGAAGCTAGGCAGCCCCTGCATTCAGTCCGCAGGGAGGTGGCTACAGAAATCCAGATCAAGTTAGAAATTGCCTACCATTTCCATACAGGGTCTGATTCAGGGGAAGGAATTCACCAATTAGAAAAGAAGCCCACCTGAGCTGTGACTGTTCAATAGAGCAGAAGATAGCATGAACCTCTCACTATTTGATAAATAATTCTAAGTTTGCTTTTCAACTTTTATTAACATTTACTAGAATTTTTATCATCCATGACTATATACTTGGCTACGTCTAAGGTATTCTGGAATGGCCACAGAATATTAGAGAAGACAAGTTAGCCACAGTGATTAGCTAGAGTTGGCAAGTAATAATAAATACAGCTGACATTTAATGAACATTTACTACATGTTCAGCCATGTGCAAATCTAATCATCTGCACCATCTCATTTAAGCTTCAGGACAGTTCCATGAGGTAGGTGCTGCCAATGTCTCTATCACTCTTGGGAAATTTCAGCTTAGAGAGAAAGGATTTCTTGCCCTCGGCCAAGATTCAAAACCAAGTCTGCCAGATTCAAAAGACCATGCACTTGGCTACATTCTGTGGGGTCCAAATGGCAAGGGAGCAGTGAGAATAACCTCTGAGAGGGACTTTTCATACATAGACTCCATGAAAGAACACAATTACTGCCCTCAAAGCTGCTTAATTTTACCAAAATGTAGAATACTGGAGGAGATGCAGCCAAGAGAGGCAAATATGAAGTCAGAGGATGAATATATGATAACTCATTTGGTTGAGATTCACCATCTCCGGACCTTCCAAAAAATGGAGCCTCAGCTTATTTCCCAAATTTCCAGTGATTGCCCTATCCCAAAACATCACTTAATTTTCACTCCTGTGATCAATTGATTGATTCTTCTGACAAGTTCCATAGACCTGAGTGCCTCATGGTATCACTCCAGTAATTGAGATCATTTTCTATGACCTGCTTTTAGCTTTTCCTTTCCATTGAAAAAAAAATGCTTTCCACATCCCCATATTAGCCAATACAATACCGCATTATTTCCCAACTGAAGATGATAGTAATTATGAAAAAGGCCTGTATTAAAGGTAATTGCATATTTGATTGACAGAAAAGGCATACAGTGTGCTAGGCCCTATGCTGTGTTAATTTCATTCCTTTCCATAATCCCCTCTCCACCTTGTGGGGTTACTTGACAGATGAGGAAACTGAGGATCAGAGTAAAAGATGCCTCGGGATTTCTGGTCTGCTGCTTCCTGTGCATTTAAGAAGTCCTTGACCACTGAGCTGCTCACCTTCACCAGGGTGACAAGCACTGTTGTTTGAAGGATTTAATTTGAATAAAGGATAAACTAAAGAAATACCTTCCCTAAAGATGGAGTGGCTTTTTCCTGGGGTTTGCTATGTAATTAGGGAATTGTTAACTAGAAACTAGAGGTTGCTCCTTGAGCTGCAGACCATTCTTGTGCACTTTGCCTAGGACTGCCTCGGGCAAAGCTGACATCTAATGCTTTCAGAGGAGCTGGCAAATTCAGAAACACCAAGGAGGGTCTTTTAATGACATCCTTGTTCCCTCATTTGCAGAAAGGGAGTGCAAACCGCACTTGGAAGAACAGACTAATGATTTTAGGAAAACACCAACTTAATCTATTTTGTAGCACAAAACCACGGAATCCTTAGGAAACACTCCTCTTTATTTCTCCAATTAATCTTATTTCACTAAGAATTCTAGATGGACCAAAAATATTATTTAAATTGTGAGTCATTGAGAAATTTACTTACTGAGTATTGTATTTTAATTATATTCCATAGTATTTCGGTTTTGTTTTTCTTTCTTATTTTTTTGCCTTGGGGGCCAGATGTAACTCCCCAACAGTAATCTCATATGTTGCTTAAATGTGTCATTTCCGAAGATTTATTTTATATTTAAATAGATCAAATGTCATAAACCATTAAAATACACACACACACAAACACACACACACACACACACACACACAATTTGGGTTCTATTTTTTTGTGCTCTGCCTGAGGACATTGACGTCTGGACAATCAATGACAGGGGCTTACACACACGTACCATCCAGCACAAGCCTGGGAGAGCTGCTGAAATGGTTTAAAAGTTTCTGTGTGGAATCTACCACAAAGTACCAGTTAAAAGAGCCAGGAGTGAAAGCTGAGCTCCCAACTGACTAAGACTAAAAAAGATAATACCCCCAGGCATCTGTATGTCTCAGCATTTAAATTATATCCCTTGAAATGCCAATTTGGACTTTGTGCCAAGAAGCAGTTGAAGCCTTTTTTCATGGAAATACCCAATAGAAGACCAATCTGTTTAAATGAAAGGTGTCTCTAATCATTTGGTATAAACATAGCATGTTTTTATTTTATTATGTAACCTTGAATTATCTTGGCCTGTAATAAGGATCTTGCATTGTTACTGATTCTCAATAATTCCATGGAATTATGTTGTCTAAATGTGTATTCTAATGCCGGGGGGGAAAAAAAGAGAAGAAAAGAAAATCCTATCTAATTATTTAAATGTAATTGCTTGAACTAGCACATGTCCTGGTTTTGAAAAATTCTGTTATATGCCAAAGAAATAATCTTACCTATAAGGGGTTTTCCCTCCAAGTGCCATGTCCTCACCAGTACCTGACATGATGAAAGTACATCAGTAGATTTATTATCGGGCAGTCTCTTTATTTTTATTCTTTCCAAGTTCCATCCTGTGTCCTTCTCTTTGTAGGATTAGTGATTATATGGACCTGACCCCTGTAGACATCGTAGGGAAAAGATGCTACCACTTCATTCATGCAGAAGACGTGGAGGGCATCAGGCACAGCCACCTGGACTGTAAGTATCCCTGTGTGGGGGACGAACTGGGCTGTGTGGTGTTTTTAACCTTGAGTTAGACACTCTAGTATAGGAGCAAATTCAATGTCAAATTCTATCTACTGTATCTCTGGGCAGAACTTGCCTGCAAGGCTGCTCTCTGGCACACTCCCCTTCCAACACTGAACCATGTGCCTTGATATTGCACACCAGGGATTTAGGGAACACACTTGTTGCTAAGAGTGAATGGGTGCCGTGTATCACAGAAGCAGATGGCTCTTCAATTAATTGGGGAGGAAAATGATGTTGTTTCCTAAAAGGAAACATCAAGTTCTTTGTTGCCTGGAATTAGGAGGAAATGGAGAAAACTCGGGATCTTTGAAGGAAGCTCTAGATACCTTTTTGGAATGAGATAAGCCTGAAATTCAAACTTTAAAAATGAATATATTGCTCTTAGGATACTTTTGTAGACCATGTGTGTGAGGACCAGATGTATTTTCTCATTTGGGAATCTTAATTAAGGTCTAAATTCAGAAACCTGACACTGACAAAAAAGAACTTTGTCATCCTCTGTTATTATTTGGCAAACGTTATGCTATCTCTCTGGGATTTGATTTACAGCTTGAAGAAACACAATTCCTCAGGCACAGTGAGCTAGAGCAATTCGTTTCTTCCCATACAGCAAAGGTCTCCAACAAATATGTTTGATGCCATTCTTTCCCATCTACTTTTATCTCATTTTCAGTAGCTGGAATAATTTGAGAGTGCTGAAAATAAACTACTCTACCATTCACTATTGTGCACTTCTCCTAATTTTTCTGGTGTCTTGCCAACTAATAAACAGAGAAAGTATGCTTTCAAATTCTCGATTTTTTTCATTACTTGATATTGACATACTGGCTATTGCTTTTTTATGATTTAGCCTGCTAACAATGATTGAGTTCACTCTTTTAACTCATACACATGACTTCTAATTTTGAGTTCTTTTAATAACCTTAAACACATGAAAAACAAATAGAATGAGCTGATAATTCTGCACAGTAAAATACACTTCACATATTTAGCTATCATGCTGTGGAATAACTCCACAATGTCAAGTAGCACACAATTAGTAAAGCTGTAGGGGGAGGAAAAGGAGTGTTTTGATCCTGAAGAATTTTGATCCTAATCAGATTGAAATTTCAACGTTCTTGTAGTGCTTAATATCTTCAATCACACACACACAAAAAAAATCAAACTGATTCCAATGTCAGGTTTTGCATTCTGTGACTGAAAGAAAATGCTAAAATATACAAATGCATCTCACTTTGTACAATAAACATTAACATCATTTTAAAGTAAGATTGAGTCTAAAATTGTGTGATGGAATGTCTGATGTTTACCTAATTCTCGAACCAAAGCCAGCCCAGTAATAAAATGACAGAGCATGTAATAAGTCTTGGTTGTATAAACACTGGAAGAAACGGCAAAAAGCCAGCACAGCATCTTGCTTGTCCAAAGCCCTGGGCTATTACTAAAGGAGGCCCCCACTGTGTCTTGGTGGGAGAAGGTCATGGTGACATAGAATCAGTTCAAGAATAAGATAGAATTCTAAAACAAAGGGGTGGTTAAAAAATAAAACACATTAACTATTTAGCTTTTCTTCCTAGAGCTATTGGCACAATTCCTGGTTTTGTCCATGAAAGACAGATTTAAGACATCTGATAATACTTCTGATATTTGATAACTGTCTTAGGCTCTGGTTTATGGATAAAACCTAAAGACAAAAGGCTCATTCATATTTAGTAACTAAAAATATCATCTTTATCACTGGTATCTTTTTTCCCAGCATAGGCATCTGTAAATCCATAAGTGAATTTGTTTCTAGAATAAGGAACATAAAGGGGAATCTCAGCAGCACCAGGATTTGACAACTCTGATAAACCCAACCAAGACTTGAGACCGTGTACTTCCCACTGGGTGAACACCAGACACCTGGTAGTTCACTGGATTTCAACATAAAGAATCACTAGAATCATGTTATTGATGCCAACGTGGTGGGTTAGTGAAATTATTCTGGGATTCTAAAACCAAGAGAGTTTCAGGGCCCCTTCTTTCCCAATGTGACCAAAGACCTCTGTGATTTCTTTTCTTTAAGCCCAATTTCATTGATTCTTCAGGTCAAATTGACCAAATCAGCATTTCAAGGCTTGAATTTTAAACCACTCATATTAGTAATTATTTGGGCACCTTTCCCTCTCTATCACCTTTCTGATCTCCATCACTCAGAGAGTGCTGACCTAGAGATGAGCAGTCGTGACCTGAGAGTCACTTGCTCATTACCCAGAGCATCTGTGTCACCCTTGAATTATGAGAGGTTTCAGCACAACCATCTACCAATCTACCTCTCTCTGTAGCTGGAAAAATAGAAGGCTAAGCCAAACACAGACGCAGGCTCTGCATTTCTCTTTATTCCCATTTAATCCTGTCTTTTGTCTATACTAGGAGCTGAATCTGTCTTGACACATCCACAGGGTTCTTCCTGGGTCAAATCAGCAACAATTCTCTAAAACCTTAAAGAGTGGCCTAGAGTGTAAAGGGGGACGGGAGGAACTCTCTTTCTCCTTGTGACATTACACTCCAACAGCAAGACTCAAACCTCTGCAGCTGTGGGATTTCAGAGAAAAGTAGACACCAAGTATAGACTTGGTGGCAGCTTTCCCTTCCCAGCACCTTACTCAGGATAAGAAAACTCTGGAAGAATTATTCCAGAGAGAGAAAGCCTTTCAGATTGTCTAAGACACCAGGTGGAGGTTTAAAAAAAAAAAGCATGACCACCCAATGTACTTGGAGGTGAGTGTTGAAAAAAAAAAAATACAGTAGTCTAAGTGTTTATTTCTTAATTACAAACTTCTATACTTCTTAACAAAACTAATACACAGCTACCTGGCATAATGCATTCCATGCTGTTTTGCATCAATAACCCCTACACTTCCCTCCTGAAGGCGTCTCATCGCCAAATGCAAGCAGACTGCTTAATGCAGGACTAATTAGTATATCCCCTTCCAGTCTGCGGGCCCTCCATTGTAATTCCTTCCCAGCTCATTTTTTTCCACAACCGAGCATCAATCAAAGTAAGTGCCCTGCCTGCCTAGGCAACACAAGATGTCCTCCATGCATTTGTCATCTGCCACACAAACAAAGGGGGAATTTAATTGTTGATTTGGGTATGCAGCCATTGCATGCAGCAAAGGAAGCTGCAAGTGAAGGAAGAAGAGTGAAGTTTGGTGGGTGGGCCAAATGCAGAGAGCACCCATGGGCTTTTTGCTATCGCCTGATCTTAGCCTTTCTTCAGAGCTGGTACAGCTTCAGGGATTTCACTGCAACCTGGGCATTGGCTGGACTTTCTCCCAAAGCAAATAATTTTTTTTCACTCCTTCCGTGTGAATATGAAAACTCCCACAGAAGGAAATGCATTTCATAGCCACTCTGTCTGCCTTTCTTCAGAAGCCAAGTCAGCCTACATCATGGTCCTGTCCATTAATTGAAGAGACTGTCACTGGGAGCAAGATAAAGCCAGATCTTTATCCAGGAATGAATTAGTATTATTATTTTATGTCTCCCCCCCAAATTCCTGCCAGCTGCTGATTTGGGTTCTTCCCATCCATGGGCAGCAAGCACAGAGAAAAAAGACCAGCACGAGAACCTAACCCACAGCTGAGTATCCGCTCTACACACTGGTCTGGAACAGCAGTATTGACATCACCCAGCAGCTTACAGAAATGCAGAATTTCAGGCCTGCCCCAGACTTACTGAATCCGAATATGCAGTTAACAAGATCCCCAGCCAACTTTTCAAAGCTTGAGAAATATTGACCATACTCTTGTATGTAGAAGGCATTGTTTTACAGAGTCAATACAACGCAACTGACCATCTTAAAAATTTCATTTTCCTCTGGATTTGGATGAATTCTATTAACGCTAAGATGTGAGTAGTGAGTTGGCTCTGAGGGTGTCTCAGGCAGTGTTCAAATGAGGCGAGTATATGATTACCTGATAACTTGATGTCTTCACAAAGATGTGAAGTTTTAAGGAGGAAGTTAGCAGAGTTTTAAAAGTAATAGTATCCAACTTAGGAAGAAAAGTAGTTCTTTGGTGTTTTCCCCCAGGTCAAAAGTTTTCCTATGCATACTTACTTGATTCCATGTGTTGAATATGAGCAGTAATATTTTCCCAGTTCAAGTTCAGCTAACATTTCTGAGTTCTTATATATACAAAATTTTGTGATATTGCTACGAGGTTTCAAAAATAACTAAGATACAGTCTTTACCTTCAAGACACTTATATAATAGAAGAGAAGATAGCTTCCAATAGTCAAATTCTGAATAGGTAAAAGAGTGTAGACAAAACACAGAAACCCCAGAGGCGGGGGGCAGGGGGGGGGGCAAGCAAGAAAGATAGAAACACCCAGGAGGGAAGCACACTGCCTGTAGACCTTGAAAGATGGTGGCAAGAAGCCAAGAAGGTAGGAGATATGCTGGGGTGTCAAGAGCATTCCAGGCTTAGAAGAGCATATGAGGAACATGGAATACAAACACAGACTCTTTCCTTTCTCCCCAGAAAGTAAGCCATAACTTTGATTTGACTGATAAATTCAATCCTCCTGTGGATTATTTTACCATTACCATTTCAATTAGTAGCTGCTTTTATTATAGTTTTTAAAAACAATAACCTTCTATTTGGAAAAAAAGTAACCCATTACTCTTATAAAACAGGATTAGGAAGATATCAATACTTTTAAATCATAAATTTTAACCTAAAACAATTAACCTAAATAAAAACTTCATCATCTCTTGTAATGGCAATCTTAATCTGGTATTTTTTTAAGTTTTCTAAGTTTTCCTTAAAACATCAATGACATCCTGCATACCTCAAAAAAAATCTCAAATTTTTAAAAATCCAAATAAGCAGCATAGGATTCAATTCATGTATGCGTCTAACATACAAGAGTTTGTCCACATGTGAGAGGTTAGCCAATGATCAGGTTGCTTAGACCTCTTTATGAACATGCATTCTTTGGTGGCTTCCTGGAATTTTTGGGGGGGAATTTCAGCTGAAATGTATTTTGGCTACAAGTAACAGAAAACCCAAGTAAAATGACTTAAGCTTTCTTTGGAATTCTCATAACTTTCTTTTCATGATGAAGATAGCTATAGCATCCGCCAATCATCACTTCCTAACAGGGTAAGGGTCCAAAGTCAGGACATGGTCAGTTGCTGTTGTGTGTTCATTTTTTAAAGAAAGAAAACACTCCCAGAGCTCCCTGCCCAGCAGAGAGAAGCACCTGTGTCTCTTTGTCCAGCGTTTTATCAGATGCCGTAGCCTAAGCTACACACTGCAAAGGAATGGAATTAACTATTTCTGAGTTCAACAATCAAGGTTTTTTTTTTTCTCCTTGGCATTTTGGAGAAGGCCACCAAACATAAAACTCAAAACCAGAGTTCTGTTTTCTGGGAGGAAGTAGCAGTGTCCATCCAGTGGTATCAACAAGGACAGCTACATGGCAGAATCTGTAAGGTTTTTGCCACCAAGTACTTGGATTTCTAAAAATCTGCATAATGGGAGAAAAAAAATAGAATTTGTCTGGGGTTCTTTATATAGTCTTGATTTCATGAAATCCTACTTTTATATACCTATACCTCCCCACTTACATTTTTTTTAAAGATGTTTCATAGACTCAACCAAATGACTGCATCCAGAAACACAAGGTCCTCTTCTATGGCCCTCTTCATCTCTTTTGCCTTTTTTTGGTTCTCCTTACTTCCCAGTCAGCTTAAAGGCTCCAGTGCCCCAGGGAGGGGAGGAATTCACCCAGCCCAAGTCAGGCCCCGAGGGCTTTCCTAGACCTACATGCCATTTTCCATACAGTTGTCACAATTATAAACTTCTTAGTAAAAATGATAAGCCTCTCTCTTGCTCACTCAAAGGCAAGTAGAGGTAAGTCACTACTTCATAGTGAAGAAAACCTTTTCAACCACTTCTCACAGTGGTGACTTACCTCCACTTTCACTGCCAGGCCTTCATCATACTCTAAACCTACCCAATCACGCCCAGGGGGAATGTACTTAGCATGATTGAGACTGAGTAGGAGAACAGGGCCACCACAGAGCCTGTTTGCTATATTTCCCAGTGCCTGACACAGGGTAGGTACACACAAAAAATACTGAGTGGTTGGATAAGTCCATTGAACTTTCCCTAAAGATTTAGGGAAGGTCCTAATTCTGTGCTGAAAAAATTTACTTCTTTTCCTTTTGATAGCAAATCCCTACAAAAATAAAGGTATGTGTCTTTTAAAATACTGTCCTTAACTTTTTTTAAGTTGAGAAGGGTAGGAATGAATAGTACTGAGAATTTCTAGTTGGACTGTGGACAACTTGAAAAAACGTGAGATGTTAGATGTCGCTTGTGCCAACAATTACTTTGATGTTCCGTGTCCTAGAACATGATACTGATACCATCAGTGTTTAAAAGCCTTAGACTCCAATTTAGTACATTATCATGGAAGAAGAAAAGGGGAATTTATTTTTCAAACTTAACAAATTGACATGTTCTAAATCAATGAAAAGTTTTCTGCATGATTCAATATTAACAGTTAATAAAAATCTATCAATTGGCAGTGGTATAGGACAAAACCTCTTCTGAGGTTGTAAATCACACAGATAGCAGTTCAAGCAGGGCCTGTCATTAGTGTATTAGGGGGGAAAAATCCATAGATGATGCAAAGTCATTCACAAAACATCTACAGGTCTTTTGTCCTTAAACTCATAACCCACGTTATGTATCAAATATCATTCAGCTTTAACAAATATTGCTCAGCACATAGACTTACCAAAAAAAAAACTAAAACCAATTTGTGAATGCTTGCTATTTAAGACATCTAGGTCGCTAATTGCAAAATCTATAGGAAAGTCTGCACAGCTTCAAAGCCTCAGTTGATCCTATGAGCAGTTCTAAATGAAAAACTGTCTCTATTGCAAGTAAATAAAGCACTTAATGCAGTCTCTGGCTACAATGCTGTTTCTCCGGTGGGTTTTGAAAATGACCTTCCTGTAAGCATCAAGGACTATAAGTTTTTAGATAAAGAAACTTGTTCTTGTTTTAAGTCTATGTCAGGTTCATTCCCCTATAGCCCACAGTTTTCAAAAGCAGAGGAAAAAGTAATCCAGAATTTTTTTTAAAAAAAGTCTGTTTCCAGAATGAAGTTCCCTGTCAGCCTGCCTTGGGCCTTAGGTGGAGAAGCAGAGATTAAAGAGTCAGTATTCTTTTTCATGTTTCATCTGCCAGTTTTGTGAATGTAGAAAGAGAACCAGTGGCTACAGCTGAGCACCCAACTGTGGTATTAAGTAGAAAGTGTGATTCTAGCACACCCGCCCTCACTTAAACACACACACACACACACACATACACACTCCACTTTAGTGAATTCAAAAATCATTTTTGGGTTTCTAGCAGAAGGCATCCCTTCTCTGCGCTCTGCAGCCACTGATGAAGGTACCTCAAGGGGGGGGGGGGGTGTGAGTGGCGCGGCAGATGCGTCCTCATATTGCCATGACGATAATGAAGCTCTTTGTTCAGCTGTGTGAATGTGAAGTGTGGAATCTCCGATGATCTCACCATTTCCTATTTCTTCTATACTTACCTGAATACACCAAGTATTGCAGCTTTTTAATGCATATGCAAACCACTAAAATGTCCTTTTGTGAGACACTCTGCTAAAAGACCGCTTTTGATATGTGTTCTTCATCTCCTCTGCAAACTGCATTCGACTGCTTCCTTCTTTTTGACACACAACTAACTCACTATTTAGACTCTTTGGCTTTGATTTTGTAGAACAGCCCAACAGGAAGAGACCATGTTCTCTTTTTTCCTTCATATTTCTGAAGGCAAACTTGTACTGATTTGTTTTGATTTACTAACAGAATTATGTTCCCGCCGCAGACACTGGCTTCCTTTATGTCCTTTCAGTCATCAGTCTATGTCTGTGGACAAAGTTTTCCCAAGGAAAACTGAAATCCCTCTGTTGGGAACTGCGTACAGGGCTGTGGGTGTGTGCTACAGCAACAAAGCTCATCGGGTTTGGGGAAGAGTGATTATTCTCTACAAGCAGAACATTTCTTGTATGCCAACCACTAAGCTTGAACCAACAGACCAGGTGACATTTTAAAAGCATATTCAATAAAACTTAGCATCCAGTTGGGTTTTTTTTTTTTTGGGGGGGGTGGGCAGGGGGAGGGAGTGAATGTAAAAAGTCACATGCTCTAAAATGTAAGCACTTTATTTTCTTTGATTGAACAAACTATCTTCTTAGGAGTCAGTAATATTTTGACTAAAAGCCAAAGAGACACTCATGGTTCTCTTAATTGTCAATGAGCAGGACTGGTACAGCGCAACTAAGAGAGAATTTAAGACTTCTTTGTTCATCTCTGCTGTATTCTTCTCCTAAGCAGAAGGTCATCTCTGTCCACCAAAGAGCACAGTTTGTAGGTCTCAGGTACCTTCACCTTGGAGGATAGGGTGACACTAAGTAGCTTGGTTTTCCTTAGGGCATTAAGAGACAAAGCAACCAGTTACACTCTAGATTAATAAGGAACATATTCTTGTGTGGTAGCAGAGGGATGCTCAGTCATGTCTGGTCCATTCAGATGTGAAAACTAAAAAGAGGCTACTTAAAAATTTCAAGATCCTTAAATAAAAACTCATTCCTATCACATACCCTTAAAGACCTAACTCCAGAGAAGTTATCTTGTGATCAGTGAATTCAGTTGAAGGACACACAGCTGCTCCACCCAAAAATTTTGTGACAGCAAAAAGGAAACTTTGGAATAAACCAAAAAGAAGCCATTGTGTGTTAGGAGTACTTAGACCATATCTCATGGGTGTGAAGGTAAAAATATCCACATGTCTATTCCTCTCCGTCTGTTTCCTTCCCTCGATGGTTTGAATTTACTCCTGAGCTCAAAAGTTTGATGAGTGTCTATCTCTTTTCTAGGGACAATTAACTATTTTTAAGGACTTCATGTCAAATAACTGACATTGTGCTTTATTCTGGTTTTCCCCCACAAAAGGGGTGTTATGAAATTGACAAATATTTTCTCATTTCTCTGTGTTATATTAACTTAAAACTTGAAAATAAAACCAACATCCACTGGATTAAAGAGAATCAAAAAAAAAGTTTTTGTGTGTTTTTCAAGTTCTCTAATTTATTACTCACTAAAAATCTCTTTCAAACTGGCACCAAGGTGGCTTTTCTTCTTGAGCTGATTAGGACCACATGAGCTCAGGAAAAGCTGTCAGATCCTGCCTCTGGCGCAGCTGGAATGATCCAACTGATTTGCCAGTATGATTTTTTTTTTCAAGAAATAAGCTTCATCCCAAAGTCATAAATTTATATTCTGAGACCCAAGCAAAAATTATTCCTTGTTCATTTTAAAAGAAGTAAAATTCCATTGTGACTTCTTTTATGAGACCTCCTGAAAAACAACTTGGGCACTGACTGTGGTCAACTTTTTCATGCTTTAGTGGTAGCTAATTTCATACACTATCAGTAGTTATCTAGATTCCTAATGATGCATGGGGGTCTCATTCACAAAACACAAATCTTCAATACAGACCTGTGACCATGCTAAAATGTTTACCCTTTAAGAGTTCTGTTTATCAGACTAGCCCAGGGTAAATGTGGGTTAGATCAAACTTGTCTTCTTCAATGGCTTGAGGTGGGCTCTGAAACCTGCTTCTTGATTGATATTCATCAAGGTAACTGAGGGGCAATCAGGTAGCTCCCTGACTCCCTAAGAAACCCCTTGCCCTTCGATCCTTTTACATCCACCTCCTCACATCAAAACTCACCTGTCCTGCCTCTCCTTCATTCAGGTCTCCTCTCTGCTAGATGGCCCCAGCCTGGGTTTGATAAGGAAGGCTGTGTGCATGCATTCATGGGCCCTAATAAATTAGTATTTGTCTTCTCAGAAAACACAGATGCATTTAAGCACACTGAGTCATCCTGCCTTATCTCTAAAAGGTGACACCATATCAGCCCGTTAGCAAATAAGCATTTCATCCCCCTTTACAGCACATACCTGAAAACCACCAGGGAGGCAGATGTTTTGCAGGATATCCATTTCACAGTTGAGATTTTGCTTGTCTGCTTGCTTTGAGTAAGAGTAAGTATCATTAGGAAAGAGGGCAGAGGTATCTTTATGTGGATTCACAAATTCTAATTTGATTTTACAATCTCTTTATTCTTTTGCCTCTGTCTATACTCTGTATTCTGGGGATACTAAGGGTTTTTGTTGTTGTTGTTGTTTTGTTTTGTTTTTAAGTTTTGCCTGCCTGCTTTTGGTCAAATTCCAGTCCAGAATTCCCAACCAGACTGAGCTGACCTGACCACCATCTCAATGTTTTCTTCATGTGATTCTCAAAAGGAGTTTCTTAGTCTCTTTGCCTTTGTATTAAAAAAAAAAAAAATACTAGAACCATTTGGAATTACCCTTTTTTCCAGATACAAAGCAGATAGAAATATACCACCAACCACTGTTTGGAATGCTGTAAGTTTTCTCTGTGAAAAGAGTGGACAGAATTACATAACCCATCATTCCTTGATTAATAGTTAACCAGGTTGAGAGGCTCTGAATAAAAGCACATCTTGTTGCATGCAACAATGGTTTGACAGAAGAGCTGTACGGCAGAGTTAGTATTTTACTGCTTTCAGCTTCACCACGCAGTTTTGTAGCCTGGGAAGCCATGCATGCAGAATGGAAGAACTTACAATTGCCTACAAAAGGAGAGTACAATGCTACCTGTGGAGCCTTGATACCAAGGGAAGGTGACAGTTCCGGACCTTAGAAATACCCTAAACTGTGCGGTAATTTCAGAATGGAACTTACCACAAATGAAACACTCATAAGTGAGCCTTTTTCAAGCAACAGTGCCGACATAATTATTAAACTTTACAACCATGCATTTAGTGTATTGGGGGAAAAAAGGGGAGAGGAGAAGAAAACATGAAAGCAAGTATATTCATAGATGTAAGAAGAGGAGGTTTGAATTGAGACCACTCTCAGAAGCAGGAGAGTGGCTCAGGACATGATGGGAAGAGTTTCTACAGCCTGAGACACAGCTCTTTTCCAAAGTGATTCCCCTTCACCCATCCACCCCCCCCCCCAAAAAAAATCAAAATGTACTTCATGAAACTATTGTATATGAAGCACTTATTAGCCGTAATTAAATGGACAATATGAATTTACTACGTCTTTAGGACTCTGGCTTGTTCTGGTTTAGAGCAAGATGATTAATGCAAATACATATTACTTGAGATAACCATTTAGCAGCTAATTTAGCCAAATTTATTACAGCAGTTAGAGGTTTTTCATTTTAGCAGACGGAGACAAGGACATGCCAAAAGTGAGCCACGTAGACGAGTGCACACTGCCCTCTAGTGGCCAGACGGCCGGTGAGCTTTTGGGGGGGGGCGCCGTGTTGCCGCTGTCCGTATCCAAGTCATAACAGCAGTTTTTGCACATTTCCGGCATCCTTTTAAACCATTCCCATCCATAGCACTTTATTTCAAAGGATGATTTACTGCACTTTCCCCTTTTACTAGCTCAGGACTACCCAGATACAAATCAAATCAATTTCAACTTGGCAAGATTTTGGTTAAAGTATCATTTTTAACATCTGCATTTTAAAGCTCCCTTTCAGTGGGTATTTAATGGCACCGTTTCACATTAGTGATTGTTTTTACTTGTTCCTTCATTTTGGGCCATATTTCAGAGTCTGTGTGGAGCTGTCACTCTGTTTGGCTCTAGCCAAGTCAATTCTGTGCCTCCCTTAGGCCAATGTTTTTCTCTGACTCAACTGGGGGATTTATTTTGTTCCAACCTTCAGCGGTCTCACCAGAATTTCCCCTGACTGACCAATGTAAATTTAGTTCACCCAGGGACTATAAATGCTGTTAGACAAGATCAAAGGACCAGGTGTAGAAGGATGCCAGTTGATACTGCTTGCACTGAGGGCAGATGACCAAAGGAGAGGAGTAAAACGGCTTTGGAACCAAATCTCCAGAACCTCAAAAGAGCGCTATCTTGAAGCTATGAATAAATCACATACAAATTTGCCTTCTTACCATTTGACATCAAACCCATTGACAATATCCACACCACATTAGGTATTCTTCGAGCCAAAAAGATTAGTGGTCCTTTTATGCTTCCTTTCACACCATGGCTGCCCCGAATGGAATAGAGTCTTGCTACTAATGCCAGTAACCCTGGCTCCAGAGCTACCGCTCCACTGAATTGTTGATTCCATTTGTCCTACTAATGGGATCCTACATTAAGTACACAGAGGAGCACCCCTGGCTTGGTACAGGACCTTCTGTTTTGAGACTTAAGATTTTGCAGGAATGAAAAATCATTTGGTCCCAGTCTTAATATGATGCCTCTATCTTGCTTTTTCCCCCCCAGTGCTGAATAAGGGTCAGTGTGTGACGAAGTATTACCGTTGGATGCAGAAGAACGGAGGATATATCTGGATACAGTCTAGTGCCACCATAGCTATCAATGCCAAGAATGCAAATGAAAAGAACATCATCTGGGTGAATTATCTCCTTAGGTATATTTTCTCCTTGTTTTATTTCTGTCTCAATTATAAACTGTGCAGCCCTATAGTTAATAGCTGGCATGTTGTAGAAAGTATTATCTTTAGATTTTACTTGGTATGGAATTTCATGGAAGTTCTGCTCTTAGTTCCATGAGAGTCAAAGAAATGTAAGACCAAACTTTTGCAAGGATCTTGCAGAGAAGATTTGCAAGATGCTCAGTAATTCTTAGGTTGTCGACATATGATCAGCTCCAAAGAGGTTGCTTTGATCTCCTCACAAATGCTCAGACCAGAAAAAGACTATGGACCTTTGTCTGCAACTGAAGCATTAAAAAAGCACCTCCTTATCCTCCACCACATACTCCCAGCCTTGTGAGAATTAAGCTCAAAAGGAGATGTGGGGAGAAGTAGCAGGGTAGAATATATTCTTCTTGTATTTCATCCTTTTGATGCTCCCAGCCTATTTCAGAGCATATGATTCTCTAGATATTGAGGTAAAGTGAGTGGCTTTGCCAGAATAATGACAATCTCAGTATAAAAAAAAATGAAGACAATCTTTTGCCTACTGCTCTGTGAACTCAGGAAAGCTTTACTGCTCTTACAATGTATCCTCAAATTTATATCCATGTATGAGTTCAAGGTCAACTGCCTCCTAAATTCTGGTATGAGACACCTTTTCTCTCTCTTTCCCTATCTATACTCTGCTTTTGGATCCAAGCAAGTGGAAAAGGAACCAGTATCAACAGACAGGGTGGTCTGGGTTTGGGGGGAAAGCCTTCTGGGAGATGCTCTAATCCTGTCATGAAGCTATCACAATGCTTGGCTTGGCTCTCTGCCACCACTGTCATTCCAGTCTTTGGCTTCTAAAGCCACCAAGCAGGGCCCACATATGGTTTGAGGAGAAAACATCCAATAGGTCTAATGAGCAGAAGTTGGTGCCCTGTGTGGATAATGTTGATTGGGACTACCTGAATCCCCATTTTTCTTTGAGACAGCCAACTACACCTGAGATGCTAACAACCATGGCTCACCAGCATGCTGGCCTGTCAGTGTTTCACATACTTTGGTGATGACTTGAAGGCATGAATGTGCTTGCTTCCAAAGACATTAGTGTCAATCAGACACTAATGATTATTGCTCTAGAGAGGACCTTAATGGGTACCACTTAAAAGAATCTTCATTTATCTACTTTCTTTTCCTTTTTTGACCTTTGCTGCTCTGTATTAATTCCCTCTAAAAGTAAAAGTATGTGTATTTAATGCCATTTTCTCCAAGACTTGATTTTCATGCAAACTATACCCTTTAGAAAGTTATAAAAGCTTTTATAACAAACAGAAAATAGAACAAGGTATTGTGGGATTGACATTCTTTTGGCTGAGCAAAAATGGTGCTGTGCCAATGACACCCACTACTATTAAGAAATAAGCATTGATGACAAGAACATTATAGGCTGGAAAGTGTCTGTCTTCCATGTTAACATAAGGTACTGAAGTCATCTATATGGTGGTTATGCCCATTCTGTGAGATATTTTTCTATCTAAATCTTTCCTACTGTCTCATCAGCCTCATGACTTCCTATTCTGTCCACAAATGGAGGGAGTAAGAAGAGTTAGGAAAAGTCAATCTATACAACCGTGGATCAACACCATTGATCTAGCCAAGAGTCAAATGGTACATAAGCCTTTGGTAATTCTGTTTCACCGAATTCCATATAGATAGGGGGCAGTTTGAGTATCAGGCTTCAATCTTCAGAGCCTGAGTCTCAGATGTGGTAGACCTACCCTGAGGTTGATGATATGAGACAGTAAGCTGAAGGACACTGACCCTTGAACTCCCATGGTATCTGGAGTAAAGAACACTGATGTTGATGGATTTTTAGCAGAGGAAATTCCACCAAGCCAGCATCCATGAAGGTCATTCTGTAGGCTGGAGATCTACTTAGAAAAGGACGTTGCCTAGACAAAATAGCAACTACTGAAGTTTGGCTTTCTTTCCCAAATTCTGATCTTTTGTTCTTTCCCAAGCAATACTTTCCTACTGTCTTTTTTTCCAGAATCCCTTACTTCTGGGTCCCATCCTGGCTCATCCTTCTCTATTCTGAAATTACCTGCCTAATATTCTTCCCATTCCCTTATAACATGGAATAGAATTATAGACTCAGAGTATTCAGAGACAGCAAAGTGCTAAGTCCACCTTCCTACCATTAGTCTCATCTGATTATCAGGAGAAAGTTTTGTTGCTGAAGCTAATTCACACTAAGGAGTAAATGCCTGATAATCCATCTTTGTGAATTAATTCTCCCAGGGACATCTGCAGTTTTTAAAGTAGTTACTGAAATAGTGACTCTTTAACATAGGAAATTCACTACAGGCTAGCAAAACAAATCAGTAATCATCTGTTGTAAATCTCTGCTTGGCTGGCCATCCAGGAAGGATAGAAGAGGCATTTCCTGTTCCAAGGCAGGATGCCTCCCTGTGCCTTCAGATTTCAGCAGCCTATGTTGCTCATACACTTTCAGGCCAGCTGGAAGTGGCTTTTCCAGAAGACAACTAGCTCTGGAACTGACCGAACATGCTCTCTTTTCCAGAAGAGGCTTGTTTCTGAATTAAAAATAGACCAAAAATTAAGCACATTTGTGCAAATGGGGTTAGATCCATTCTGTTAGGGCCTCTCTCACACTGGGACTCTCCCCACTGCAATCAGATTCCCAGCTAACAAGCCACAGGTGTACACCACATGAGCAGATGAAAATGTGATTGTAATGGGTGTGTTGACAGTTCAGTAGCCATAATCCATGCATCCCAAGGTACACCTGTGCATCTGTCAGATCGTTAGGCACTGAAGATTCTGCCCCCCCCACCCCCACCAATAGCTTTGGAACTATCTGAACAGCTGAGAAGTTACATCAAGGGGCCAAGACAAGGGTACTGAGGCAATGGACTCATTAAGAGCCCAAGAGAAGGTAGGGCACACCAGGAGGTATGGGAATGAATTGTTGAGAGTACTTCTCATCCTCCCAGCCCCCCAGGGGTTATACTGGGAGGAATGTCAAGCAGCACAGTTCCCTGGCCTCCAGTGGTACCTGATTATTTAAAAGGTTTTTAGTGGCTTTCATGCAGCATTTGGGTATTCAATCATTGTCGCAGGGTGCACCTGTACCCTGGCTCATGCAATATAGGCTTCTGTAAAAGTCCCATGAAGAGCTGAGAAATGATTTCCTCTTTAGTCTCCTAAACTTTCTAAACTCCACAATTTTGGGAGAAGGTGGTCCAAAGCAAACCATTCAGAAAAGGTGACTGCAATCCTGAGGAATGTCTCCCTCCCCCACAGTAATCCTGAATACAAGGACACGCCCATGGACATCGCACAGCTCCCCCACCTGCCAGAGAAAACTTCTGAATCTTCTGAGACATCCGACTCTGAATCAGACTCTAAAGACACCTCAGGTATTACAGGTATTACTTCTCCTCCATGTTCTATAGTTATGACTGCCTTGTCTGAAAGGAAGGGTGGGCAGTAGTCAAGGGCCATGGTCAAAGCCAAGTAACACATTTAAATTTTAAATGTGTACATCAAGTTATTACTGAGTCTCCTCTCTCTACATATACAAATGCATATATTTACATTGTATATAAATATGTGTGTGTATGTTGTGATATATATGTGTGAGAGAGAGTGTGTATATATATAATAACATAAACATACAGAGGGCAAGAGACTGATTTAGCAATCACTTATGTAATGTTAGACCTTCCTTGACCACGTAGAGGAGCTATGCTATAACCCCATAGCTCTGTGGCCTCTTTACTGGAAGCAGGCACCAGAGAGCTTCCTCCAAGAGTGTCTGACTTTGCACCACAAATGTTCATACCTTCACCAAGTTGGGATTGAACTCCTAAAGTAGGATACTTAATGGCATCTATAAATGCCTGTCACGCTGTTAGAATATTACTTATTTTCTTTTTGTTTGTTGATGCTGTTTTTTGGTTTGTTTGGTTTTTTTTCCTTGGTACTGGGGATTGAACTCAGGGTTACTTTACCACTGAGCTACATCCCCAGTCCTTTTTATTTTTAATGTTAAGATGGGGGTCTCAGTAAATTGCTGAGAGTCTTAGTAAATTGGCAAGGCTGGGCTCAAACTTGCAATCCTCCTGGTCAGCCTCCCGAGTCACAGGGATTACAGGCATGGGCCAGGACACCTGGTCTGTTACTCATTTTCTCAATTATCAGAACAAATCCATGCTTTCCCCTTTCTAGGCAGTTTGACAAGCAAACTTTGCAAATAGTTACTTGGAGTTCAGGAAAATTAATGCAAAAATTTGCTTTTCCTCCTATCCCCAATTCCATTCCACAGATGTTCGAGAGCCAGGGAGCCCAGAACTGGCAAATTTTTATAGCTGCAAAAATTGCTAAACCTTTTCTAACCCCATCTCTTCTGCTACAAAAAGGGAAGTGAAGGCCAGAGAGTTACATGATTTGCCCAATGTTCTAATCCCAACCACATCCAAAATGGTCATGGCAAAGTGGTAAAAATCAGTATCATCCTTGAATCTTCTAAGACTGTTTTTACTGGTACAATCTAATCTTCCTAAAATGTGGGAGGTTATTAGAGTTCCCCCACACCCCCTATCATCAGGGCACCTGTGCTCCAAGTTTATCAACTGGAATGCCTGTACTTTAGACATAGCCTTGGAAAAGCAAGAGAAAGTGAAGAGTACTCATGGAGAATCTTGATTGTTTTCCTACCTCCTAAATTGTATTGATTTGAAAGTTCTTTACTATGGCAGAAGTTCTAGAATAGTCTCTGCTCTTATTTATAACAGTGAACAAAACAGACAAAAATCCCCTACCACCATAGGGCTTATATTCTAGATGGGGGAAGAGATAGAAGCAAATAAAGTCATACAGTGAATCAGATGGTGAATCCTAAGTGCTATGGATAAAAATAATTTAATAGAACAGAGTGTAGTTTTCAATAATGAACAAAAATATTCACCAGCGGAAGGTGCAGACCTCTCAAAGTGTCACTTTGTATGCCTTAATTTTTCTTTGATACTAGCACCTCATTGCTGGTTACTCATTCTCTGGGTATCATTATAGGGCTTCTCAAACTATAATATGCCTTAGAATCTCCTGGGGAGCTTGTTCAAATGCAGTACATGATTCAGTGGGTCCAAGAGGGGCTGAGATTCTTCCTTTGTACCAGGTGTCCAGGTGAGGCCCATGCTGCTAGCCCATGCCCAACCCTCCAAGAAAACTTCTGCTAATCTAGGCCCTCAACACAGAAAGTCCAGGCTTTAAGTCACCAGAAGATGGTACCTTCCCTGCCCCACTGTGGTTTCTGCCCTGCTAACGGGATGTTCTCTCTGTCTCTCCTTTCCCCGCACCCACCCTGTCACCCCGGCCGCTGGCCCCACGCAGAGGACAATGAGAACTCCAAGTCCGATGAGAAGGGGAATCAGTCTGAGAACAGCGAAGACCCAGAGCCCGACCGGAAGAAGTCAGGCAACGCGTGCGACAACGACATGAACTGCAACGACGACGGCCACAGCTCCAGCAATCCGGACAGCCGCGACAGCGACGACAGCTTCGAGCACTCGGACTTTGAGAACCCCAAGGCAGCAGAGGACGGCTTCGGTGCACTGGGCCCTATGCAGATCAAAGTGGAGCGCTACGTGGAGAGCGAGTCGGACCTGCGGCTGCAGAACTGCGAGTCGCTCACGTCCGACAGCGCCAAGGACTCGGACAGCGCCGGCGAGGCGGGCGCGCAGGCCTCCAGCAAGCATCAGAAGCGCAAGAAGAGGCGGAAACGGCAGAAGGGCGGCAGCACCAGTCGCCGGCGCCTGTCCAGTGCGTCGAGCCCTGGCGGCCTGGACGCAGGCTTGGTGGAGCCCCCGCGGCTGCTGTCCTCCCCCCACAGTGCCTCGGTGCTCAAGATCAAGACGGAGATCTCGGAACCTATCAACTTCGATAACGACAGCAGCATCTGGAACTACCCGCCCAACCGGGAGATCTCCAGGAATGAGTCTCCCTACAGCATGACCAAGCCCCCAAGCTCGGAGCACTTCCCGTCCCCGCAGGGCGGCGGGGGCGGCGGGGGGCTGCACGTGGCCATCCCGGATTCGGTCCTCACCCCGCCGGGCGCCGACGGCGCGGCTGCCCGCAAGACTCAATTCAGCACCTCGGCCACCACGGCCTTGGCCCCTGTCGCCTCCGATCCGCTGTCGCCCCCGCTCTCGGCGTCCCCGCGGGACAAGCACCCTGGGGGCGGCGGCAGCGGCAGCGGCGGTGGCAGCAGTGGTGGTCCGAGCGCGTCCAACTCCTTGCTGTACACTGGGGACCTGGAGGCGCTGCAGAGGTTGCAGGCGGGCAACGTCGTGCTCCCGCTGGTGCACCGGGTGACCGGGACCCTGGCCGCCACCAGCACGGCGGCACAGAGGGTCTACACCACGGGCACCATCCGCTATGCGCCCGCCGAGGTGACCCTGGCCATGCAGGGCAACCTGCTGCCCAACGCGCACGCTGTTAACTTCGTGGACGTTAACAGCCCCGGCTTCGGCCTCGACCCCAAGACGCCCATGGAGATGCTCTACCACCACGTGCACCGGCTCAACATGTCGGGACCGTTTGGCGGCGCCGTGAGCGCGGCCAGCCTGACGCAGATGCCCGCTGGCAACGTGTTCACCACGGCCGAGGGACTCTTCTCCACGCTGCCCTTCCCGGTCTACAGCAACGGCATCCACGCGGCACAGACTCTGGAGCGCAAGGAGGACTGAGGCGCCGCCCGCCGGGGTGCGCAGGGTCCGCTCGGAGGAGGCATCGTTGGCGTTTTCGTTTAGACCTTTAATTCTAGCACTTTGAATTCGAGCAGGTCAGCGTCTTCTTTCAACACGATGGTCCCCATTCCATCCCCTCTTTCTTTAACGTGACTTATTCTTTCCTGTAAAGATATGTTTATTTTTTTGCCTTCAGAGGGTCAGATGACCAGTTGCCTGCCATTTTGTCTTCTTCTAAGATGTGTGTTGGGTTGTTTTGCTTTCCTTTGCATCTTTATTAAGATGTCTTTAATGTGTGTATGCCTCTGCCATAGAATACTCAGTCTTGTGGTCAAGAGATTTCTCAAGTGACAACCATTGGGTTTTCTTCATAAAGATCTTGATATGATCAAGATGGAAAGAGACAAGCATAAACAATGTGCCCTGTTTGACTAAGTCAAATGAAATGGGGTGGGTTTTTTTGTTGTTGTTGTTTCTGTTCCTAATTCCTTTAAAAATAGGGAAATAGTATTTTAGAATTTTATGCAGAATTTAATTCTCTTTTTATGGTTAAGATTTTAAGATTTTCTTACTTGCACATAAAAATAATTTGGGTTCTTAAACTTAATTTCTGGCCTGTGACTAGAATGTTTTAAAAAAAAAAGTTGGACTAAATGTTAATTACTGAAACATTAACTTAATTTCTAAAACCATGGTGCTATCATTTATTAATCTGTAATGTCTTCATACAAAATGCAGCTCCTGGGCTGGGTTTTTGGGGAAAAAAAAATGTGTTCTGTCCTGGTCTGGAGTCCGTTGCTGCAGTCTCCTTGGTTAGTTAAGACAAAGCCCTCATTAACATTTGCTGCAGGACTTAAAGTTTTTTACCTCCCAACTAACAAACATAGCCTCACATTAAATTTAATGGGTCAGTAAAGCCCTTTTAAAGGGGGGCTTTTGAAAAACTCAATCAAACTGATTTGAGGAGCAGTTTAGGTACATACTGCCTTTTATTGAGCTTTTTTTTCCCCCTTACTCAGTCTAACTGAGGCTAATTTTGCAACTTCAATAACACTTCAGAGTAAAGGAAGGAAAAGTATTTAACATGTTTTTGGTTTGTTTCATTTCTTGCTGAAAAAAAAAAAAACGGTTTGTATTTTGGGGGACTGACTTGATGGAATTTATTTCCCTTGGTTCTAATTTCTAAGTTGAAACCAATAAGTTTTAAAACTAAAGAATGGGTTAATAAGCTTCAGACAGATAACTGCAACTGAAAACTGCACATTAAGTTAAAAAAGGAAAAAAAAAAGAAAAAGAAAAAGAAAAAAATATCCTATTTTGTCTTTGTTGCCAGAAATCAGTGTGGTGTCAAACACTCCAAATGACTGTCAAGTATAAATTCTTCTTCCACTTCATTTTTGGCAGCTGTTTGTTAAGGCATCTAATAACAGATGTGAGAACTGTAATGTGTACGGTGTGTACGTGTCCTTGGCTGTCAGTTCCATTGCAGTTTCAATGTGTGTTTCTATATGCAGTATATACTAAGCTAATGTAGTTGTTTTGTCCTTTGTCTTCTCTGTGCTCTATCTCTAGTCCGGAGTGGTACAGTCCCATTCCTGCAGTCCTAGTGAATCAGTGATTCTTGGGGGTTAGTGGTTTTTGTGTGGTGGCCTTCCTCTGTAATGTCACCCTATACTGCTTCTACTGTCTGTGAATCTCCGTTTTACTTTTTTAAATTCCTGCTGTTGCTTTGCTGGTGTATATTCTCCCTATCTCTCCTTTCTTTCCCTCCCTTTCCTGTCTCCCTTTTCCCCCTCCTCTACTTTCCTTCCCCTGTCCCCAAAATCTTTTTCATTCTCAGAGATAAAAAGACTCTTAACTAGCTCAAGGTTAATGGAGCCATTTTCCCACAACGGAATTCTGGGTATGCCTCTCTCTCTCTCTCTCTCTCTCTCTCTCTCTCTCTCTCTCTCTCTCTCTCTCTCTCTCCTGGAGTGCTACGCAAAGCACTGAAGAATAATGCTCAGATATATTAAATAAATCGATGCCATACAGCCTCAGTTGTTAACATTCCCAGAGTCCCTTGTGCTCTACCTATAAGCAGTGGGTGCTTTTCTTTGGTTTTCTTTCAGGTTGGCTGATGGAGCAATATATAAAGCAATTACCAGTGAGACAGAAAATTATTTCAAAGGTCAACCAACATTTTTAAAAAACAAAATGGGAGGGGGTAATGGAATATAGAATTGTCATATATATTTGTTTATTTGTGCAATGCTAATATAGTAACTCGGCTGTCCTTTGAATATCACTGTGTTGAGTGGATTCCTCTCGAACCTTTGATTCTGTGAGTTGGGCCCACACCATGCTGGAATAATAGCAGAAGGAAGTTAAATGCCACAACTTTTAGTAGTGAACTTCCCTGAAGGACTTAGGTTGTATAGAAGGTGAAGAAGGCCGATCGAGAAATTTAAAGATTAATTTTGGAAGCTCTACTCTAGCTATCAAACAATCAAAGGAATGCACCTATCAGCTACAAAGAACAGCTAGACAGCTGTTTTATTTTTTCTTTTATAAATGTTTCTGTGTTGTGTCAAAATGATTTCTGGTGATTTAAACTAACAGATAATCACAGCTGCTGTCTAAATCCATAGTGTTTAAAATTACAAAATGAAAAAAAAAATACTTCATTACCTGTGAAGACTGTGTCTGTGTTTTTAACTATTTCTTGTACAAATATATGAAAACTTTTATGAGGAGACTGGTGCCAAGTAGCTGAATAATGGGGAAAGGGATATTCTGTTCGTAAAAAATCTTAGCAGTGTTACCAACTCTACGATATATATATAAAAAATAATTAAAACGTTACAAAGCGACAGCGATGGTACATTTGTTTTGTGTGAAGCTAACCGGACCTAACTTCCTGAGTGCCTGGCTTATTTTGAAACATTTTTTTTTCATTGACCATTGATAATGCTGCAAATCAGAAATGTACATACTTCATTTACAACAGGGTTCTTTTTATACTTTTGTAGATTCTCATACATGTCACATACATGGTTGTCTTTTATGTAACTTAATTTTTTCATCCGCAGGTGCCATTTTCATAATAAACTTCTCTTGGATTTGTTACTATCTGGCATCATTTCTTTTACATGTAACCATCCTAACTAATGAATGCTGGTAGTATTTGTTTAAGCAGGTACCTTGGTCATTATTCTCTATCTTTAAAAAAAATATATATTAAAAAAATGCATCCTTATTTTTGCTAGTTTTGGAAAAAAAAATACATAGCTTGTGTACTGATGAGGCTGACAAGGCACAGATTAAGATGCTAATCCAAATACTACACGGAACTTGCAACCATCCTAAATTTTCAGCTACCCCAACTCATTGTCATACTGAGCATTATTATGCACATTATCAAAGCTGAACAATGGGCCTGCGACATTACCACTATGTGAAGCGTGCATTTTTTCTTGATTAATGCACCTTAAGTGATGACAGTTTTCATACATTAATCATTTAAAATGCACTCGATATTTTCATTTATTACAACTTATATAACCAACTGTTCCATTGCTTATATCTTCTCTTTATACTAAATATGTATTTTCTTTCTCCAGACAGGCTGAGTCATGTTGTGCTGTGTTATAGTTAGGTCCGTAGGTGGCCTGTCCCATTTCAAGGCAGATTATCTGCTAACTCTTCTTTTAAAAAGTGTCAACTGTTACCTCAAAGTTAAGGGTAAGATGGGTCACCTGTTAAGTCTGTGCTCTCCAAAAAAATGAAGATATGTAAATGATCGAGCTTTTAAAAAAAAGAAAAGACAAACTCTTCTGTCCAAAAGCTACAAACAATAGTAAATATCTCCCTAGTTTAAGTCTTCAGTGATAGTGGCCAACTGAGGGGCAGTTTTTAATAGTGGAGGGGAAGTGTGGTTAGGGTTGTGGGGCCCTAGATTTCTCTATTGTGCCCTGAGTTCTTGAAATAGGTACACAACAATAGCGAACATGGAGAAAGTGAGAACACAGAACTGAGCTCACCCAACTATCTTTTATAAAATTTCTCTAACCCAAGCTCCTGAGAGTCAGAGGATATAGTATAGCAAGACTAAGAAGTCAAAATTTGGTGAAGTTAGAAACTCAATCCTGAGCAGATGAACTTGAGTGAGGAGACCAAGGTGCTCTCTGGGTGTTGGTGAAACTGCTGTTAGTGACAGCTCTTGGGGTTTTGCATAGGGCAGGGTCCAGTCAAGGCAGAGGGGCAATTGTAGGAGTGTGAGAGTAGATGATAGTGATGGTCAGCAATAACACTTTACTTCTGGATATTCATTCAGCCCTGGGATCCTAGGATAGCAGTAATGAGGGCTGAAACGGGCAAGCTAGGCATGGTGGGTTAATTGAAATCCTCAATGTTTGGAGCTCCTGCAGTGGAAGTGGAAGAAATCCTGGATTCCTAGCCAAGCTCAAGCCTCTCTTTGCATCAATAGTTCCCTGTCTTTTATGTGTACCCATCAATACTAAAATGGATCACTAATGAAATTAAAAACATCTCTCAGCCAGAAAGTGTGAGTGAGCTCTGGGCTCAGACCCACAGATAATCAGGAAGCCATGCCACTTCTCCAGCCCCAGGGCTGGCAACCAAGCCAGAGTCCCCAGTTCCCCAGAACCACAGGACCTCTCTCTTGCCAGGCTGTCAGCAAGTCAACTTGTCAAGACTCCAGTTTACATGACCAACAGAACAGGAGTCAGCAGCCCGCTCTCTATACCTCCTCCCCTCACCCTCCCAGCCGATACTGATGTAGTTTATTTGGCATAAATAACAAGAAAAAAATTTTAAGTAAAATCAGCAGTAACAACAAGAGGGAAGATTTGTACTCAGCTGAGCATTAAAAAAAAAAAAACTGGTTTCAGTCCTAGTAGATTGTAATTCTTGCCCTCCTTCTCCTACTCCTAGGGGCATAGTCCCTATTTACATTGAGAATGTTTAATGCAACTTGAACTCAATTTGGCCTATGCATTGCATTGAAGGTAGGAGGTAAGGTGTATTAAGCACAGAAGATAGTCTTCGTGCCAAGATTATTATCCAGTTTCAAAAAGTAGAAAGAGTGGGGGACTTGGCAGAGAAAGAAAAGTTATCTTTGCCAACTCTTCAAATCACATAGTGGAATAAAAAGACAAATCTTGTTCTGGAGTATGATTCCGAAAAGCTGATGACAACTAGCAGAGTTAAGAAACCCTTCTGGGACACTAAGGTAAGCCAACATCCTTGGCCCACTTCTGCTTTCTTGTGTCTCCTAGGAAACCACTATAAAGAGGGACTGACCTGGTAAACTCCCAGGGGCATGAATCATTGACTCTTCATCTTCATGTCCATCCATAGTACCAAGCTCAGTGATTGACCAAGATCTGCTGAATAACAACAATGAACGAAGACATGTAGAAAAAGAAAAAAAAAAAAAAAAACCAAGAAGCAGAGATTCCACTGGAAATGTTTCTACGGTTTGGCAAGCTAGCTTGAGTTTTTATTAAGAAAGGAATATCAGAAGGGATAAAGCAGCAAGTTCCTTCATTCCTGCCTCCTTGGGCAATTCACATGGCTGGCAATGTTGCCCAGAGAGAGAGAGTGCAGTATGGTTGGGTGTGTGTCCACAATCCTTGTCTATTTATATATAGTAATAGTTTAGGTAAATCAATGGGAGAGGAAGAAGAGAGAACCTAACTGGTAATAAATAAACTATGATTTAATAAACTATGACATTGTCTCCTATGGACACATAAGTAAATAGATCTTAGATCCGAAAGCATAACTTACTACTTTATTCTCACAGACGAGCATTAAGCTGTATAAGCAGTCTTTCAGAGAATCTCAAAAAAGAGGAACCCTCTCATGTATAAGTCACATTTTCATTGTTTTAGCGTTGAGGGTCTTTCTAGCCCACTGTTGGATGATTACAATTTTAGAAGGTATTGCACTGATATCTATCTCTGGAGTTAAATGGACGAAATCCAAAATCTTCCATCTGAACATCCTTCAAAGATGTGAATGTAGATACTAGAGTTTCAATAAATCTCTAGGCTAAATGTCACTTTTTATTTTAGTTGTTCCCCTAATGACATTATGGCTGTGCTTATATATCCTAGTCATCCTTATTTGAGTGCAGCAGGATTTTTCAAGACCCCTCTATTTGTTTTCTAGGGTTCTCACCCACAAACTGGGTGTCTCACAACAGCATAAATTTCTGGTCTTGAACAGAGAGACCAGAAATCTGAAAGCAAGGTAACAGCAAAGAAGGCTCTAGGGAGGGCCTATTCCATGCTTCTCTCCTAGTTTCCGGAAGTTACCAGAAATCCTTGACATTTCTTGTAGCTGTATCTCTACCTTCATCATCATATGGCCATCTTCTCCCCATGTCTCACTGTGTTTTCACGTGGAATTCTTTCCCTTGTGTCTCTTTTTTCTCAGGACACCAGTCATATTAGATTAAGGACCCAACAGCCAGGTGCAGTGGCACATGCATGGAATTCCAGCGACTTGGGAGGCTGAGAAAAAGTATTGCAAGTTCAAACCCAGCCTCAGCAGCTTAGCAAGACCCTCAGCAACTTAGTGAGGCCCAATCTCAAAATAGAAAAAAGGACTGGAGACGTAGCTCAGTGGCAAAGTGTCTGGATTCAATCCCCAGTACCCAAAAAAGTACATAGAAAATAGATTAAGGACCCAGCCTATTCCATTATGACCTATTATGACCTTATCTTCAGTAATCGCATCTACAACACCCTATCATGGAAAAAAGGAATGGCAATAAGGTCACGTGCTGACATACCGGAGGCTAGGACTCCAACTTTCAGAAGAACACAATTCAATTCCTAACAGCCCCTACTGAAATATGATACCTTAGACAAATCACACAGCTGCAGCTGTGATCCAGTATCTGCCCAATACAAAGGTCCCATTCCATCTCTTTTGCAGGACTCAGAGTTCTTAATTAAACCTGTCCTTGACTGCAGTCATTTCTTAGCAGCCAACTTAAATTGTTATCTCATCTTAAACCACTGGACAATCAGAACGCTTTGGTCTGATCTGTGGAGCTCCCACCCTCCTCTATGTATATGGTCTTCACATAATGCTGGGCTGTGCCTCGGTGACAAGACAAGGGAAGAAGTTCGCTAGACATGGAATGTGAGCAAGAGCCTGTCTCTTCGAAAGCACTTTCCCATTTTCCTTGTATTTCACACAACTATGCTGGAGAGGAGAGACCTAGTATTTGTGGAACCCCAGGATACCAGGCACATGATATACCTGTGACAAACATTGCCAGTGGGATACTGTCATGTAAGTGAACAGAGACATAAAAAACCAACCATGAGAAGGCAATGGAAAAAATTATGGAGATAATCTATGGTATCAGCCATTTTCTGGGATCAGACGGGGTGGGCAAGATGTCAAGACCTCTGATACATATGGATAAAATCCATTCAAAATTCAAATAACAGTTATGAACCAGATTCATTAATTTTCTGAAAATGAGTAGGCCTCCTTTAATTCTCTTTTATGGATCAAAATCAAGGAGACTAGCCCAGATATATTCACTGAAACTTTGTTTGTTCCACCTGGAATTAGAGCTTACAATCCCCAAATTTCCATCTATTGTCTTGTGCTTTGGAGCCAGGGAGGGGGGACAAGAAATAATTGTTTTTCATTCTTGCATTCACCTCTCCCTATTTGTAATCGTGAAACACAGAAAGACCCAGATAATGTTACTATGTTAGAAAAATAAATTTCAGTTTTTGAAAATTATACAAACTATTAAAACCACTTTAAGGGGGGGGGGAAATGGAGCAGAAGGTGAGGAGGTGGCTCTGCCTGGTACTGAGGAGTGCTTAGATTTATAGCGGAAGTGTCAGAAACAGGATGTAATATCCATGTGACCCCCCCACCTTCCCCAAACAAAACCATTATACCCTTGATGAATTATTGGCTTTAGAGTTTTATCTGTGCCATGAATAATCTCAAAGTTGGGAGTCTCGGGGCACAGTTCATAAACAAATAATTATATCACAATGATAATTTTTCAGGAATTGCAACATCAATCACAGCCATGTTATTATCAAGTACATTTTCTGGTTGCCTCTATTCATCAAACCCTCCTCCCTCTCCACCCTTCCGCCCCACACAAGCAAAACTCATCACCAGATTGCCTCTTATTTACCCATCACTCAAAGCAGGATGGAGCAGGCACACACAAAATGGGCCAACCCAGCATTTATGAGAGATGAGTTTTCATTAAGAAAGTTCAAATTAAAAGCATTGAGAAAGATGGAGGGGGGAGATAATTAATTATTCCAGACTCCCCCAAAGAAGCTGTCTTTGAAAAGATCTTATTCGGAAGATAAAAACAGAAGGTTTATTCCATTTCAGGCAGTACTAATAAAGAAAAAAAGGAGTTAGTCTCAGAAAGCCAAAGAAATAACAGTAGTGTGTGTGTGTGTGTGTGTGTGTGTGTGTGTGTGTGTGTGTAAAATTCTCACGTACATAAAGCTTGGACCCCATTCTGCAGTTTCCACCTACAGATGGAAGAGGCCAAGAGTGATGGGTATGGAACTTGGAATGGTATTAATATTTTATCCAAGTCTACACAAATCAGCAACAGAGCTGCCCAGGAGGGTCTGATCTAAACCACTTCACTATGACTTTAACAGAAGGCTAATATTTCCAAACAAAACAACAGCACAAAAGCACTCTCGCTCAAGCTACTTCTGTGAGTGGCTTAACATCACTTAAGGTCATAGGGCTACTCCTTGGATAATGTGTTCATCTTGCAATTCAAAAGAAAAAATAAGTGACTAACAAAGCAACATAGAAACAGCCCCTCTTAAGATATAAGCTTGTACAATCGTTAGATCCGTAATGCAGTGGTGCTTACCATTAACCCCTTATGCAAGAGAGATTTCTCAGTGATCTCTGCTTCCTAATTGGGAAGCAATGCAGAAGAAGCAGTGTAGTAACAGGTAGAATATTAAAAATCCTCAATGAGAGGCACTAACCCCAGGCATCCTACATAATCCAGTCCCCTAGGAACACCTCACTCCTGAGGACAGCCCTTGGATTCCTATGGTCTGGGTTAGATCAAAATATGACCAGGAAAAGGGGCTCAGCAGTGTGCACTGGAGGTTGCAGGGAGATCACTGCACTGGGTCTAGACCTATGGGCCCCAAAACATGCTACCCAAGCACTCAGGAGGAAGCTTGAGGTTTCAAGTACACTGTCCTACTGCATCTAAAACATTGTCTTCCCTCTCTACTGCTTGTGTTTGAAAATCCTTGCTTTTCTCGAATGGACTGGACTACTGTCAGCCACCCTGCCTTAAGGCTGATCTCAATTTATAAACTCATTTAAAGGAAGAACACACCACATTCATACTCCATGACCCAGTAAAACTTCTAAATATCCTCTTCAAAGCATCTTCTCCCCATTTAAAACACTGTTTTGAGGGGGCTGGGGATGTGGCTCAAGCGGTAACGCACTCGCCTGGCATGCGCGGGGCACTGGGTTCGATCCTCAGCACTACATAAAAATAAAATAAAAATGTTGTGTCCACTGAAAACTGAAAAATAAATATTAAAAAAAGTTTTCTCCCCCTCTTTCTCTTCTCTTTCTCTCTCTTTAAGAAAATAAAATAAAACACTGTTTTTAGAAACAGGTTTTATCTCTCTCCCCTTCTCTGTTTCCCCATACACTAAAGCTCCCAGCCAGTGTGGCTGTTCTCCCGGCTCTGGCCGGGCTCTGGCCCAGCTCTCCTCCACCATTTGCCTTTCTTCCTTCCTCCTATACCCAAATAGTTCCTCTTGTGTCTATGTTATTTTTTTTCTCCAGGGTTGGAGGGCAGTTTTCCCCCTTGACTATCCCCACCCTCCTCTCCATCCATCACCCCATTCAGCATGATAATCCCCCTCAAGTTAGCCAATAAATCAAAGGTCCTTATAAGCAGTCTGTCCTTTTTAGAAAGCTGAGGAAGGAATTTCAACTTTTGGATCACATAAAGTGACCTAAAAAGTGCACATACACACAATTTACCCTCCTCCCTAACCCCCATCCTCAGATGGAAGAACTAAGAGTCCTGAGCTGAACTTGCACAGGGCCCAGCCTACCCCCTCCCTGGTCAGGGACTTCTCTGAAAGAGAGAAGCTGGGAAGTGGGGAGAAAAGAGGAAGAAATGAAGAAGGTCACATGTGCCATAAGTGAACAACCTACTTCAGTGAAGGAGACCCCTATCTACACTGGCTACATCCTCAGGGTTTCATCCAGTAGACCTGGAACTCCCATGTGCCTGGAGTTCACTGATTTCAGCAGACACCTCTGCTATGAAGTCACATGGAAAAATAAAAGACTTAAAATCATTTAAAGGACATTTTTTGAAAGCATACATGTAACTGCTATTTCCTTAATACCTAGGATGAGGACACTAGCAATTATTTTTCATTTTGAACATTATGAATAAATTAAAAGGAAGCTCGGATTTGTTCCTATAGTATTTCCACCTGAGTTTCCTCCATGCCGCTCTGGATATTTACATAGAGGTGCCCAAGTTAGAGACATTTTTCAGACATTGATTAATCTATAATTCTTTGAAGTAGGGAAACATTATTATCTCCACTTTACAGATGTAGAAACTAAGACACAGAGGTTAATGACTTGCCCAGAGGTCAAACATCCAGTCAATTGCAAGCGTGGGTTTTAAACAGAAGCTCCCCTTTCTGCTCTCAGGCTTAATTCAAGTCTGTTCTTAGCTCATCTGCCCTATTCACACCATAGCCGCATCTGCGTCTGGCCACCTCTTAAATTCTGCCTTAAGGCCCCTAATGCACTTCTTGAAAGACTGATGCCTTCCCTGCCTGCCCCCTTCCTTTTCATGCCTCTGCTCATAAATAAGAAATGACAATTCCTTTCTAGAATATTTTGCAATGGTTTTGCATCACTAAATATATCTATTATTTTCTATTTTTTTAAATAATAAATAGAAGCCTTATAGTTCTATCTAAACCACAATCAGGAGTTTTGCTTAATTTCTTGCACTGGTCTACAATTAATTTACTGAAGATCTATCCAAGCCAGGCCAAGAGTATAAAGATGAATAAAGCATTACCCTCTGCCCTCTAGTTGTTCACAGAGTAGAAAGGGAGACAAAAATGTAAAAGTTAATCATTACAACAGTATGACAAGTGACACGACAAACATATCCCCAGTGTTAGAGGAACACTGAGTGATGGCAAGTAATTCAGGACATGAGGGCAGAGGAGCCTCCTGGGAGGAGGTGACACTTAAAATGGCACTTGGCAGATAAGATGGAGTTAATCATGGATGCTAGAGGAAGAAGAGTTCCTAGAAAGTATAGGCACCTTCATAGAGGTGGGAGTGAGCTTGGAAATAAGTCAATATACTGGATCCAGGCTACACCCAGGAACATGGGTAGAGGTCAGCTGGCAAGTCAGGGAACCCAGAACAAGCTTAGGTAGCCAAGCCCTGTCCCCTAGGCTGATCTTCCTGACAAGAGTTACCTTATTCTCACATAAATCCATATTCTGCTAATTAAGTCCTCCTTCTGCACTTGGTGGGCTGCATATGCCCAAAAGAGGCATTTTTTCTTATTCACACAAAGGAACCATGTGCCAGGTATGTTGGCACATGCCTGTAATCCCAGCAATTCAGGAGATTGAGGCAAGAAAATCACAAATTCAAGGCCATCCTTAGCAACTTAGCAAGAACCTGCCTCAAAATAAAAAAGACTGGGGTTGTAGCTCAGTGGTATAGCACACTGGGTTCACATCCCCAGTACAATATATATATATATATATATTTTGTTCTGGGGATATATATATATATATATATATATATATATATATATATATATATCCATATAGACAAACAGCAGCGCTGTGATGTACATATCCTGAATGTTATGCAGAGGAGTTTGGATGGTGTCTAATAGGTGAGGGGAAGTTTGGAGAATTTTAATCAGAGAAGTAACACTAAGGTTTTTGTATGGAGAAGGCAGAACAGCAGTTGGATGAAGCAGTATCCCAAGTGATCTAAAAAAATAAAATGATGTCTTGGGTGAGGACAGCAGTGAGTGTGGCAGGAAAGGGGTGAAGTTGAGGGATTTAAGAAAGAAGTCTTGGTGATAGTTTGTACATGAAAAGAGAGATTACGGAGAGGAAGGAGTAAGAGACAACTCAGGGTTCTGGCTTGGGATATAGATGTCACTGAACAAGACAGAGAAGACAGGAGCAAAGAAAGACATCAGAGAATGAGCAGAGAAGTTGAAGAACTCCATTTTAGATATGGTGAATTTTAGGTGTTATGGCAATGTCCAGTGAGTGCTTGGAAAAATAGTTCTAGATCTTTGGAGAGAAATTTCCTAAAGTTATAGGGTTTGAGACATCAGCACTTGGACAGTAGTCGGAGCCATGGGTCTAGATGGCATTCTACAGGAAGGAGAGTATGGAAGGAGGAAAGGGCCGAGAATGGTGTGCTCAGGAATGCCAAAAGAGTGCCCACAGAAATTGAGCCTGTGACAGGAAGTCACCCAAAGGGAAACCGGGAGAGATGTCACAGAAGCCAGTTAAGGACAAGGTTTCAAGAGGGCATCAATAATCATCACCACTAAAGGATACACAAAATCTAGGTAACAAACAAGGTGTCAGACAGACATGGGGAACAAAAACAGCATAAGATGGCTACTCTCTCAGAGATTCAGCACTGAAAGGAATGAAAGACTGCATCCCTAAGGAATGCCAATGACTTTCTTTTTTGACACTGATTGGCATGATCTTTCTTTAAGAAACTATAATATCTTCATCGCTCACATTAAGTGAGTGTTAAACAGGAGGACTTGAGGCAAAGTTTTGCTCTTTGGAATCTCTCTCACCTTCTTCCTATGTACATCGTGTTAATTCACCCCACAGCCTGGGCTCCAGACCAGCTTTTCAGCCACAGAAGATATTCCATGTGCATAAGGTGCTATGATGTATCAAGGGTTTTCTATACTCTCAATTTCTACCCAGAAAAATTGACCTCGTTTGGCATGACCTCTCTGATATCCACAGTGGCTCTTTTTTGATGTTATTTTTAAAAAGAAACTCCTTTCAAAAAAGAGAGAGAAAGTAATGAAGTGTATTTGCTGATAATTTATTCTATGGAGAAAGGATGAGTTTGATCCCAAGTGTGAATGAGACTGAGGTTGAGTCATATGGGATCATCAATCCCAGCTGAAGCCTTTAGAGCCAATTCCATGGTAACTATCCCAATTCCATTCCTGTTTTCTTCTTGGTAACAGATCCCAAAATTTTAAGTAAGCACAGTGCTTCCCAGAATAAAGCAGATTGTTTCCCAGCCTCCCTTGCAGCTGCATACAGCCTTATGGCAAAGTACTAGCCAGTGAGATCTGGGCACAGGGTAGGAACTTCCAAGAAGGCAGATGTACTGGAAATAGAACCTTTCTGCTTTTATCTTTCCTCTTTATTTGAGCCTGTAACTCAAACATAATGGCTAGAGTTCCAGGAGCCATACTGGATTATGATGTGACTTTATAAAGGCAAGCCATGGGCTAAGATAGGAAAGTAGAGCTTAGTTCCTTGAGGATCATTCCATGCCAATCATAGACTACCTACTTCTGAGCCTTTTTTACATGAAACCGAATCAGCTTCCAACTCATTTAAGCCATGTTGTTTGGAGAGGGGAAACTTATTTTGTTACTGAATTTAATTCTTAAATTATTGTTGTTCACCAGTTATTTCCATAAGGGTTGCCTTTTGGCCTGCATTGCTTCTTACATATTCTAGCACAAAGTTGAGAAAGCATGAAAAATCAGACATGAGGAAAGTAGGAAAGTTGCAATGAGGTTCTTTTACTCTTCAACAAATGGTTGACAAGTGGGGATTCTTGCTAACTCCATATATCCAAAGAGAGAAAGAATCCCACAGAAACAGTAAGGTACTTCACAGTTTCTGGCTGTATGAACATTGCAAGGAAGTTCCAAATCCCACTTGTTGTGGAGTATCTTCTGTGAACCATTTATCCCAGAAACATCAATGTGAACTATATTTAAACACCAAGCACTATCAAAATTCAAGGAAACAATTCATACATTAGGCCAAGAAATGTATCAAATGATCTTTCAATATCAGATTCCACAAAGTAGACTCGGCATGAATAGAATTGAGAAACCTTCTTAATGGAAGCTGGATTAACCAATGAGAACACAAAATGAAGCTACTGAGCAGCCACTAGTTATTTGGAGACATGGCATACTCCTAGCTGGGTGCTTTAAGTATTCTCTAACACAAGGAACTAAACTTTTTATTTGTTTTGGTGGTGGTGGTGGTGGTGCTGCTGCTGGGAATTGAACCCAGGGCCTTGTGTATGCTAGGCAAGCACTCTACCAACAGAGCTATATCCCCATCCCCCAGGAACTAAAGTTTTTGAAGACAACTCTAAAGAAAACAAACATCAGGTCATCACAAGAAGGTAATCATAGCTACCATCTACCACATGCCAGGTCCTGCAGTAAGCACTTTACATTCATTCTCTCATTGCATCCTCATGGCCCAGTAATGGTAGCTCCTAGTATTATCTCCAATTTTTTTTTTTTGTATTTTATTTAGAGACATGGTCTCACTGAGTTGCTAAGTGCCTCGCTAAGTTACTGAGACTGCTTTGAACTCATGATTTTCCTGCCTTAGCCTCCAGAGTCACTGGGATTATAGACATGTGCTACCACACTCAGCTTTCCATTTTACAGATTTAGAAGGAGAGAATAAGAAAAGTTAAGTGGCTTATCCATAGACTCATAAATAACTAGGGATAGCACCAGGATAGTACTATAGGTCTCCCTGGTTCCAAAGCTTGATTTTTTTAAAAACTGCTATGCTATGGGGTATCTCCTCCACTAAGGGTCAAAAGGGTAATTGTTTCTGAAAGTCACAACATCTATTTTTCCTTTTATATCCTTTGTAGAACAAAAATTTTAAGATGAGAACAAAAAAATATTGAAGATAAAGAGTTGCTTCATATAAAATGTTTGGTTCACTAGAAATTTTTTTAAAATTTACATTTACATTTACATTTGCATGATATTATCTAAAAACTTACAAAGTCAAATAATTTAGAACTGTAAGTTTGAATCCATTATCATGTTAGAAAATTTAAGCATATTTTTCTTAGAAATTCTTGAAACAAGCTGGAAGAAAAAAGTAAAGCAGGAAGGTTATAAATAATTTGAACATAATAAATATGATCTAATGTACACACACAGAACACTGCAGTTAATAATTTAAATACATGATTATTCTTCAAGCTCATATACAACATTTATAAAATTGACCATATACTGGACTTCAACAAGTTCCTAAGATTGAAATGATCAGATTTAGAATTCTTAGCTGGGTGCCATGGTGCAAACTTGTAAACCCAGTAGCTCAGAAGGCTGTGGCAGGAGGATTACAAGTTCAAAGCCAGACTCAGCAATTTAGTGAGGACCTAAGCAATTCAATGAGACTCCATCTCTAAATAAAATTCAAAAAAGGGCTGAGGATGTGGCTCCGTGGTTAAGCAACCCTGTGTTCAATAAATTTAGTATTCTTTAACCACAGTACATTTAAGCTAGAAATTGTTAACAAAGGAGAACTAAAAACATCATCTTGTTTGAAAATTAAGATTCAGTGTTATAAATAAAAGAGAAAGTTAGAAAATAACAATCATGAAGATACTTCACATCAAAACTTGTAGGATTCAGCAGAAGCATTCCTTACAGGGAAATACAAAACCCTAAAATGTGTATTTGAAAAGAAGAGTCACTGAAAAAATTAAGAATCCAATATCAAGAAGTCAAAATAAGAATGATCAAATTGAATGAAGGAATTAGAAAGAATGCAATCACAATAAAATTAGTTAACTTAAAACACTCCAAAGAATGCAAACATCAGGTCATTGCAAGAAGATAAAGACATTCGTTGACAACAGACTGAAGAATTATACCAAAACTTCTTTATAAACTAAGCAAAATAAGGAATATTTTTTAAAGTCTTCATATCAAAGCAATGAACAATCATAGGATCCTAAATAAGGAATTAGAAAAACACAAGTCTGGTGTTTGGAGATACTTTTCACCTGAAGGCAATGGTTAACTCAGTAAGAACAGGTGAGAGGCTCAGAAGCTGAGTGAGACTTTGATAATCCTTAGTGGCTAAACTGGATTTCAAGGCTCATTACATAGTAAGAGAGAGTGTGGATTCTTCAGGCTTTCTGTTAGAATCCCAAATAATTAATTAATAACATATACAACACTAACAGGAGGAATAAACTTGATAGACAGCTGTTCACAGCTGCCTGTGCATCCTATTGAAAGGCCTTGTACCCATACCCTTACCATCATTCAGAGGCAAATATAAATCACCCTGAAGGTAATCTCATCAACCAGATCCTCAAATTATCTACCACAACTGTAAACATTCTGTGGAGCATCCCATCAAAATTAGTCTTTTATATGAGGAGGCAAGATAACAACGTGATATAAAATCAAGAGAAACAACAAATAATATTAATAAGCCTAAAGGAAATTCAGAGAATGAAATTATCAAATGTGAACCATAAAAATAATAGTAATTAATATTGGAGGAATAAAAACAATATGAAGAATTAAGAAAATGTTTTTAAATATAAAAGGACTGAATGGAAAATGTTGCAGCAAAAATAACAACAGAAATTAAGAACTTAAAGGATGAATTTAAGAGGAAATTAGACATGTTTGAGGAGTGAATTGGGAAACAGAAAGGATCTGTAGTAAAGCATGAAGAGACAGGAAGAAGTATAAGGAGAATATGGAATAAGACGAAAGGGCCTAACACACATTTAATTCCCAAGAGAGAAGACAGAAAATATCAGAAGAAAATGTAAGGTGATAATGACTAAGAATTTTCCAACACTGTTGAAAGACTTCAAGTTGGAGATTCAAACCCAAGAACAATGAAATAAAATATACACATCACAACCTTTAGGTGCATTTTGGTAAAATTGCCAAAAACCAAGAAGAGACCTTATGAACAACCAGAAAGGAAGTAAAGAGACATCTCTCTTTAAAAAAAAAAAAAAAAAAGCTATACAAACAACAACTAAATTTACCAGCAAAGCCTCTAAACCAGAAAACAATAGAATATCTTCAAAATACTAAAAACATATTTCCTCATCCAGAATTTCATTCGCTGCAGAAATGAAGATGAAATATAGAATTTTCAGACACCAAACAAAATGTATTGCCAGCACAACTGTAGTATAGCAAACACTGAAAATATTTTCTAAGAAGAAAAATGACCCCAGATGGAAACTAGAAAAATACAGGACACGGTTAAAAGAAAAGAAAAGAATGAACTATGGATAGATTTAAATAAATTTTGGTTCCACAAAGCAGTAATAATACCTACAGGGTTTAAAATCTAGAGAAAACAAATGCACGCCAGTATCTACCATGGTTGGGAGGATAACTGCAGCGAAGGTGATCCAAGTTTCTAGTTCAGTCAGCACGGTGAAATGTCAGTAGGATTCATGCGTGGAAGTGGAGCATGCCTTCTTTTGTGGAATAATTCTAATGCTTGGAAGAACTGTCAATAGAGCTCATTTGTTTTGCTGTTAAATATAAAATTGCAGCTCTCGGCTCTTAAGAAGTCTTAACCACAAGCCTTGAGAATTGCATCTACTGATACAAAGAACATATTTAGATTAAATATGGAAGAAAACTTTTTTAAAAAACATTCAAAAGGAATCACCATAAAGAATATCAAGGGGATCCAACATGGCCGCCGGCGAGGAAGCAGTGATTCCAATGTCTCCACATTAACGGGATCAGAAAGACCCATTGGAACAGCTGCAGTCTACCTACTGAGGAACTTCTAGCAAAATTCCGTGAAGAGGGGACCTGCCAGGAATTGGTAGGTTTATTAGAAGTGACAGTTTGTCCCAAACAAGTGGATCTTGGCCGGCCACGCGGGCGCAGAGGTCCAGTCCCGCAGCCACCAGCCGCTTCTGCAAGCGGCCGGCAGCCCAGCGCGGCGCAGCCCACCCGAACCTGCAGAGGGCACCCGCCATCCCGCCGTCCCAGGGAGGCCCTGCTCTCGCTCTGCGAATGGCCACCCCGCCTGCCAGGCTCTTAGCCACGTGGCCACAGCTGCCCGGCTCTACAGGAGGCCCCCCGGCGGGTGCAGAGGTCCAATCCAGAGGTCCAATCCCGCGGCCACCAGCCGCTTCTGCAAGCGGCCGGCGGCTCGGAGAGGCGCAGCCTGCCTGAACCGGCAGACAGCACCCTCCAGCCTGGCCCTCCCGGGAGGCCCCGCTCTTGCTCAGCGAATGGCCACCCCGCCCGCCCGGATCTTAGCCACGCGGCCGCAGCTGCCCGGCTCTACAGGCAGCCCCCGGCGGCCTGACACAGCGAGAAGTGTCCCCGCCTGGCCCAGCAGACAGCCCGTGCCCTCCCAGCTCTACTAACAGCCCCGCCCACCCAGCGAACGGCTCCCCCCCCCAGACAGCGTGAAGGGAATCTAACCAAGCCTTTACGAAATAGCGAACTGGGAACTAAAACCAGAGATTGTGTCAGACCAGAGACAAGCCAGTTCCACCCCTCCCTTCGGACACTCCGGCAAGGAGCCAGGGGCCCGCCATAGCAGAGAGGGGAAGTCACCAAAGTTCGGCCAAAGAGATTCCTTCCCAGCGGAATCTACTTTAGCAGGTGTGTGACTCCCACCCACATCAGATACAAACAACCGGGAAACTTCAAAATCTCTCCGTGAGCGTGACCGTAAGGGCCAAAGGACTCTCGACCACCAACTCCCCCTATTGCCAGTGACGTGGGCGTGACTGTAGGGGCAGAGGGAAGCAGAGAAGACTCCCCACCCCCAACTCCCCCAACCGCGAACTGAGAGGGTGTGACGGTAGGGGCGGAGGGAAACAGAGGACACTCCAGACCCCCAACTCCTCCTACCGCCAGCAGAGTGGTTGTGACTGTAGGGGCTGAGGGAAGTAGAGGGGATCCTTGACCCCCAACTCCTATTACCACCAGCAGCGACACCAATGGTCTTAGCTGCCAGATTCCAAAGGTGTGCCCACCAAAGGGGTCCGGAAAAATTAAACAATTGACTCCCAGACCACAGCCCCACAGCACTGGGGCTTAGATGAATGACAACGAGAGTGCTCAGTAGTTAGGGAAACAGAGCACTCTGTGGGGCTGAAAGTGTAACCAAATCCTTGGGGAACTGCCTCCGGTGAGCAGGACCTGGCTGGCTGGCAGGAGGAAGGGGAGGAGGGGCCGTAGAAGTGAAACGGCTCTGGACCAACAGGATTGAGAGACTCCCAGGAACCGCCTTACAGGGATTGCTGTTGACACATTGAGGGCAAAACTCAGCCCGGAGGGCACAACTTTGCCTACGGGAAGAGAAGAAAATGGATCTCTAAGACCTAATTTTATTTCCTATTTCATTTTATTTTTTTTCTCTCCCTTTTCCCTCTCTCTCTCCCCTTCCAAGTTTTACTGCTCTTTCCATTCTCCTCTATGCTATCTATCTCCCTCTCCTTCTTTCTTTTCAAGAGCACTTACCTTCCCCTTCCCCCCAACTTTCATCCCAAGCATTACGTCCTCCATTTCACGTAACTGTCTAAATGCAAATAGGTGTGCAGCCTCCCCCCGTGCCTGCAAGGTAGGCGGACCTGCAACCCACCAGCAGGTCAGGCCCAGCAACCTGGGAGTGGCAGAGCCGCCCCACGCGCCTGCAAGGTAGGCGGACCTGCGACCCACCAGCAGACCAGGCCCAGCGGCCTGCGGAGGGGCAGAGCTGCCCCCTCCCCCCGCGCCAGCAAGGTAGGTGGAACTGCGACCACCAACAGAACAGACTCGGTGGCCTGCGGAGGGGCAGAGCTGCCAACCACGCCTGTAAAGTAGGCGGACCTGCGACCTACCAGCAGAATAGGCCCAGCAACCTGCGGAGGGGCAGAGTAGCCCCACGCGCCTGCAAGGTAGGCGGACCTGCGACCCACCAGCAGATCAGGTCCAGCGGCCTGCTGAGGGGCAGAGCCACGCTCTCCACCCACGCCTGCAAGGTAGGCGGATCTGTGACCCACCAGCAGAGCAGGCCCAGTGGCCTGCTGAGGGGCAGAGCTGCCCCCTCCACCCGCGCCAGCAAGGAAAGCGGAACTGTGACCACCAACAGAACAGGCCCAGTGGCACACGGAGGGGCAGAGCTGCCAACCACGCCTGCAAGGTAGGCGGACCTGCGACCCACCGGCAGAATAGGCCCAGGAACCCGCAGAGGGGCAGAGCCACCCCACTTGCCTGCAAGGTAGGCGGACCTGTGACCCACCAACAGAACAGTCCCAGCGGCGTGCGGAGGGGCAGAGCCGCTGCCCGCGACTGCAAAGGAGGCGGAACTGTGACCACCGACAGGACAGGCCTAGCGGCCCGCAGAGGGGCAGAGCCGCCGCCCGCACCTGCAAGGTAGGCGCGCCTGCTACCAACCAGCAGAACAGACCCAGCGGCCTGCCGATGTGGTAGGCACATTGCCCCAATTGGAGGAGGAGGAGAGCCCCTGCCCGCGCCTGCGCGGGAGACTTTGCAACTACACAAGAGTAATACAAATATATAGGGGGAAAATTCAATAACACAACAGTCACAGTAAGCAGAAAGAAACGCGAACAGTATGAAGAGACAAGGAAAGAAAGGACCACAAGCAATGCAGGTCAACTCAACGTTAGAAGAGGTAATATCTGCAGCAGATGGAATGTCAGATAAAGAATTCAGGAGATACATGCTTCAGATGATCTGGAGTCTCAAGGAAGACATTAGACAGCAAAATCAGACAATGAAAGATCTCTTCAACAATGAATTACATAAACAAATCCAGGAAGCAAAAGATCAACTATACAGGGAGATAGAGGTTATAAAAAACAAACAAACAGAAATCCTAGAAATGCAGGAAGCAATAAACCAACTTAAAAACTCAATTGAGAATACTACCAGCAGAGTACAGCACTTAGAAGATAGAACATCAGACAATGAAGACAAAGTATTTCAACTAGAAAAGAACATAGACAGCTCAGCAAGACTGTTAAGAAACCATGAGCAGAACATCCAAGAAATATGGGATAACATTAAAAGACCAAACTTAAAAGTCATTGGGATACAGGAAGGCACAGAGCTCCAAACCAAAGGAATGAGCAATCTATTCAATGAAATAATTCGAGAAAACTTCCCAGACTTGAAGAACGAGACAGAATCCCAAATCCTAGAAGCCTACAGGACGCTGAATGTGCAAAATCATAAGAGATCCACACCTAGACACATTATAATGAAGATGCCCAACATACAGAATAAGGAGAGAATTTTAAAAGCTACAAGAGAAAGGAAGCAGATTACATTTAGGGGTCAACCAATCAGGATAACAGCTGATCTTTCAACACAGACTTTGAAAGCTAGAAGATCCTGGAATAACATATTTCAAACACTGAAAGAAAATAGGTTCCAACCAAGAATTGTGTATCCAGCAAAATTAAGCTTCAAGATGGAAGATGAAATTAAAACCTTCCACGATAAACAAAAGTTAAAAGAATTTGCAGCTAGAAAACCATCTCTCCAAAAAAATCCTTGGCAAAACATTACAGGAAGAGGAAATGGAAAATAACAATGAAAACCAACAGTGGGAGGTAGGACAGTAAAGGGGGGAAAATAATCAAAGAGGAAAACAAACCATATTCAGTAACATAAATAAACAAATATGGCTGGAAGGATAACCCATATCACAATAATAACCCTAAATGTTAGTGGCTTAAACTCACCAATTAAGAGACACAGGCTAGTAGAATGGATCACAAAACATGACCCAACAATATGCTGCCTACAGGAGACGCATTTGATAGGAAAAGACATACATAGACTGAAGGTGAAAGGTTGGGAAAAATCATATCACTCATATGGACTTCGGAAACAAGCAGGAGTGTCCATAACTCATATCAAATAAAATAGATTTCAAGCCAAAATTAATCAAAAGGGATAAAGAGGGACACTACATACTGCTCAAGGGAACCATACACCAACAAGACATAACAATCATAAATATATATGCCCCAAACAATGGTGCAGCTATATTCATCAAACAAACTCTTCTCAAGTTCAAGAGTCTAATAGACCACCATACAATAATCATGGGAGACTTCAACACACCTCTCTCACCACTGGACAGATCTTCCAAACAAAAGTTGAATAAGGAAACTATAGAACTCAATAACACAATTAACAACCTAGACTTAATTGACATATATAGAATATACCACCCAACATCAAGCAGTTACACTTTTTTCTCAGCAGCACATGGATCCTTCTCAAAAATAGATCATATATTATGTCACAGGGCAACTCTTAGACAATATAAAGGAGTAGAGATAATACCATGCATCTTATCTGACCATAATGGAATGAAACTGAAAATCAATGATAAAAGAAGGAAGGAAAAATCATGCATCACTTGGAGAATGAACAATAGGTTACTGAATGATCAATGGGTTATAGAAGACATTAAGGAGGAAATTAAAAAATTCTTAGAGATAAATGAAAACACAGACACAACATATCAGAATCTATGGGACACATTGAAAGCAGTCCTAAGAGGAAAATTCATTGCATGGAGTTCATTCCTTAAAAAAAGAAAAAAAAACCAACAAATAAATGATCTCATACTTCATCTCAAAATCCTAGAAAAAGAAGAGCAAAACAACAGCAAAAGAAGTAGAAGGCAAGAAATAATTAAAATCAGAGCTGAAATTAATGAAATCAAAACAAAAGAAACAATTGAAAAATTTGATAAAACTAAAAGTTGGTTCTTTGAAAAAATAAATAAGATCGACAGACCCTTAGCCATGCTAACGAAGAGAAGAAGAGAGAGAACTCAAATTACTAGCATACAGGATGAGAAAGGCAATATCACAACAGACACTTCAGAAATACAGAAGATAATCAGAAATTATTTTGAATCCTTATACTCCAATAAAATAGATGATAGTGAAGGCATCAATAAATTTCTTAAGTCATATGATCTGCCCAGATTGAGACAGGAGGATATAGACAACCTAAACAGACCAATATCAATTGAGGAAATAGAAGAAACCATCAAAAGATTACCAACTAAGAAAAGCCCAGGACCGGATGGGTATACAGCAGAGTTTTACAAAACCTTTAAAGAGGAACTAATACCAATACTTTTCAAGCTATTTCAGGAAATAGAAAAAGAGGGAGAACTTCCAAATTCATTCTATGAGGCCAACATCACCCTGATTCCTAAACCAGACAAAGACACTTCAAAGAAAGAAAACTACAGACCAATATCTCTAATGAACCTAGACGCAAAAATCCTCAATAAAATTCTGGCGAATCGGATACAAAATCATACCAAAAAATTGTACACCATGATCAAGTAGGATTCATCCCTGGGATGCAAGGCTGGTTCAATATACGGAAATCAATAAATGTTATTCACCACATCAATAGACTTAAAAATAAGAACCATATGATCATCTCGATAGATGCAGAAAAAGCATTCGACAAAGTACAGCATCCCTTTATGTTCAAAACTCTCGAAAAAATAGGGATAACAGGAACTTACCTCAACATTGTAAAAGCTATATATGCTAAACCTCAGGCTAGCATCATTCTGAATGGAGAAAAATTGAAGGCATTCCCTCTAAAATCTGGAACAAGACAGGGATGCCCTCTCTCACCACTTCTGTTCAACATAGTTCTTGAAACACTGGCCAGAGCAATTAGACAGACGAAAGAAATTAAAGGCATAAAAATAGGAAAAGAAGAACTTAAATTATCACTATTTGCAGATGACATGATTCTATACCTAGCAGACCCAAAAGGGTCTACAAAGAAACTATTAGAGCTAATAAATGAATTCAGCAAAGTGGCAGGATATAAAATCAACACGCATAAATCAAAGGCATTCCTGTATATCAGCGACAAATCCTCTGAAATGGAAATGAGGACAACCACTCCATTCACAATATCCTCAAAAATAATAAAATACTTGGGAATCAACCTAACAAAAGAGGTAAAAGACTTATACAATGAAAACTACAGAACCCTAAAGAGAGAAATTGAAGAAGATCTTAGAAGATGGAAAAATATACCCTGTTCATGGATATGCAGAACTAACATCATCAGAATGGCGATATTACCAAAAGTTCTCTATAGGTTTAATGCAATGCCAATCAAAATCCCAATGGCATTTCTTGTAGAAATAGAGAAAGCAATCATGAAATTCATATGGAATAATAAAAGACCCAGAATAGCAAAAACAATGCTAAGCAGGAAGTGTGAATCAGGTGGTATAGCGATACCAGACTTCAAACTATACTACTGAGCAATAGTAACAAAGACAGCATGGTATTGGTACCAAAACAGGCAGGTGGACCAATGGTACAGAATAGAGGACACAGAAACCAACCCACAAAACTACAACTTTCTTATATTTGATAAAGGGGCTAAAAGCATGCAATGGAGGAAGGATAGCATCTTCAACAAATGGTGCTGGGAAAACTGGAAATCCATATGCAACAAAATGAAACTGAATCCCTTTCTCTTGCCATGCACAAAAGTTAACTCAAAATGGATCAAGGAGCTTGATATCAAATCAGAGACAAGGCATCTGATAGAAGATAAAGTTGGCTACGACCTACATACTGTGGGGTCGGGCTCCAAATTCCTCAATAGGACACCCATAGCACAAGAATTAATATCTAGAATCAACAAATGGGACTTGCTCACACTAAAAAGTTTTTTCTCAGCAAAAGAAACAATAAGAGAGGTAAATAGGGAGCCTACATCATGGGAACAAATCTTTACTCCTCACACTTCAGATAGAGCCCTAATATCCAGAGTATACAAAGAACTCAAAAAATTAGACAATAAGATAACAAATAACCCAATCAACAAATGGGCCAAGGACCTAAACAGACACTTCTCAGAGGAGGACATACAATCAATCAACAAGTACATGAAAAAATGCTCACCATCTCTAGCAGTCAGAGAAATGCAAATCAAAACCACCCTAAGATATCATCTCACTCCAGTAAGATTGGCAGCCATTATGAAGTCAAACAACAACAAGTGCTGGCGAGGATGTGGGGAAAAGGGTACACTTGTACATTGTTGGTGGGACTGCAAATTGGTGCAGCCAATTTGGAAAGCAGTATGGAGATTTCTTGGAAAGCTGGGAATGGAACCACCATTTGACCCAGCTATTCCCCTTCTGGGTCTATTCCTTAACGACCTAAAAACAGCATGCTACAGGGACACTGCTACATCGATGTTCATAGCAGCACAATTCACAATAGCAAGACTGTGGAACCAACCTAGATGCCCTTCAATAGACGAATGGATAAAAAAAATGTGGCATTTATACACAATGGAGTATTACTCTGCATTAAAAAATGACAAAATTATAGAATTTGGAGGGAAATGGATGGCATTAGAGCAGATTATGCTAAGTGAAGCTAGCCAATCCCTAAAAAACAAATGCCAAATGTCTTCTTTGATATAAGGAGAGTAACTAAGAACAGAGTAGGGAAGAAGAGCATGAGAAGATGACTAACATTAAACAGGGATGAGAGGTGGGAGGGAAAGGGAGAGAGAAGGGAAATTGCTTGGAAATGGAAGGAGACCCTCAGGGTTATACAAAATTACATACAAGAGGAAGTGAGGGGAAAGGGAAAAATAATACAAGGGGGAGAAATGAATTACAGTAGAGGGGGTAGAGAGAGAAGAGGGGAGGGGAGGGGAGGGGGGATAGTAGAGGATAGGAAAGGCAGCAGAATACAACAGACATGAGTATGTCAATATGTAAATTAGTGGAAGTGTAACTGATGTGACTCTGCAATCTGTATACGGGGTAAAAATGGGAGTTCATAACCCACTTGAATCAAAGTGTGAAATATGATATATCAAGAACTATGTAATGTTTTGAACAACCAATAAAAAAAAGAATATCAAGTATTAAAATGAGTTAGGAAATAGAGGCATTAATAGTAGCTACCGACCCTAGCAAAAATAAAAACAATTGTGACCATTGTTCACTTACATTGTGAGAGGTCACTTAACCTCTCTAGAGACTGTCTTAACTCTGGAATAAAGTTTGCACAAGACAATCTCTAAAGCCCAGGTAGGTGAAGTTCCCTATCTGACTTCAACCTGCCAGGTCAAATGAATTCATGACATACTCCCTCCCTAATAGTCAATCCCCCCTGGGGATGTTTTAAAACACTGATAGGTTACTCTCTGGCTGTCCATGCCAGGGTCAGTAGAGTTTATGCAAACCTGTTGTGTTTGTTATTCTAACAGTGTATTTTATTTAGTATCATATAAATATTTCAAATAGAAGCATGAACAAACACTGTTGTTTCTATGAAAACTGGGTTTAGTAAAGATACTAATGTAATATAATATAAAGTTTGACTATAAATATAATAAAATTCCCAATGGATTCTGCTTTCAGATTATATTAGAGACATCTTTATATTTGTACTTCTCTTCACATAAGCTAAAATTTGGGCAATGAAGAGAATGCACTTGAAATATTGTTTATGCAAAAAGATGACTCAGGACTAAAATTAGTAGTAGTCTTGCCTTTGCCCCCGCCCCCCCCAAAAGACTGAAATCTATATCAAATCTAGGTAGAAAGTGCTTTTAGACATCTTAATTTAACATGAAATATTGTAGGTACATACACATTGGTTTTTATGGTTAGCTTTTAAACAAATTTCATGCTTCATCCAACTTTTTGATTAAACTATCTGTCCTGATCTTGTTAGACAACAAAGCTTCTGTAATTTCATAATTAGGATTCTATTTATATGAATTGAACACAGTGGTCTCTATGATATGCACCCAACTTCCATAACGTCTCCTTCTCAGCATTCTGAAATGGCTCAAATGTTGATTCTTCAACCTTTGCTTCTGTGATTTTTATCACTTTATATGGATCTTTTAAAGAATCTGAGACAAATAACCCCACAGTAAGAAAAAGCATTTGAAATGTCTGAGCAAATAAACAGGAGAGCTCTTGACCCTGGGTCTTCTCCAACACTTCCATGTTCCATGCTTGCTTTATTGCTTCACCTTTTGTTTCTACTGTGCCTCAATGACTTTAGGTTGGATGGTACATTTAGTAGAAAGAGCATTACATTTTTAAAAGAGGACACAAAGTTTCTCAAAATAAAAATGAGTTTGCAAGGCTATTGCAAGAAATGGTCTCGGTTTCCCATGACACTTTTTTGTTTCAAAACATTGAAGTAAAGATGAATGAGGTCCTAAAAAATCTGTCATAAATTTTCTTAAGGTATTTTGAATTTTATCTGGTCTTAACACATTTTATTACACACGAATTGACCAAATGCACAATAACTGTGTTTGATGTAGAACTAAATAAAGAATGCAAGATGAAAATAGAATCAGAGTTTTCCAGAAGTCCGGCTCACTCTTGTCAATGTCCAGGGGCAATTAGATGTGAAAATACTGACTCACACTAACTAAAATGAACAGAGGACCTGAGGAAGGCATCAGGGTGGCAATATATTAATTTAGAGTGAGAAATAGAATTGTCACACAGACTGGAATTATTCAGGTTGGCATAACAATCTCCTTTTCTCCCTGTAGTCAGGAAAAGCCAAATGGTAATCAGAAGCCACTCATTACCATGAGAAATCACTGTGAAAGACTCAGAAATATTTAAAATCTGTGTGTTTCTGCATTCTCTTGCTACACAAGCAGACCTGCACTGGAAATAGAAAGCTGCTCCAAGGACATGGACTCAGAAAAGGTGATCAGATGAACATGTTTGAACTTGAAGCTCACAATAAGGACACTCTTCACCCTTGCCTTTGGGAGTAGAATTGCTGCAAGTCTGATAATGAATTCTCCCATTCTTAGGGACAGGGCTGGTATTGAAACTGGAGTTTGGCTGCCCCTGAAAGTGGTGGGGTTCTGCACAAGCTACAGTCAAGAAGTTTATTGCAGCTCTTAATGGTGGGCCATGCCTTCCAGTGTCACAGCAGACCTCAGCAGCTCACCCTCAATTTCTTCTTTCTAGATTTTTGTCTCATGAATTTGAAGAATGAAATCCATGGACCAGGAAAAACAAGTGTAAGTAAGATTTTTCCAAGTATGCATAGAACAAAAACAAAGCTCTCATAGAATAAGAAGGGAACCAAGAAGGGTTGCCTCTGAGTTTGCTAGTCTAGGGGTTTATGTAGCATTTGGGGCAATGCTATTGGTCTATACTTAAAGCTAATCAAGGTTTAAAAAAATTGTCAATGCTATTGGTCCAAAAAATGCTAATTAGAGTTGGAAAAGTACTTAGGCCATTGGCCCCAAATTATGCCAATTAGGGTTTAGAACAGTACTAGCTATTGGTTAACTCTTGAGTCCAAACTACCATATAGGTCTGCCCCACTTCCATTTTTCTAACCATTCATCTGCAATTACAGCTTTCAAAACAGATTGCAGTCAGCAGATGGTTCATGCTCCAATTCTGGAGCTGCAACAATCTGTGGAGCAGGCCTCTGCAGCAGGTGTCCTCACTGGACCTGGGCCGGGCTGCTGCAGGATGACAGGTCAGTACGGCTCAGGCTCACCTAATCACTGGCCTGCCACATCTCAGGCCCACCACACCTTAGACCTGAGCTGGCTTGGCAGGCTCTGCATGGTTGTGCTTGCTGTCTCTGATCCAGCCCACCCTGCCCACGGCTCTGCTGCCACCTCTCATCAGGGACCAGTGGGCTAGCTGTATGGCTTGGCAGCCATGCCATGTCATTATGGGATAAAAGAAAAGGGATCCTTGGTAATTCTCTTTTTACTCTGCTTCCCACAACTAATGCCCTCTGCTTTCAACATATCGTATCTTCAAGTATGTTAATATAATTATACATGCATACAAGGTTGCAATCTTGCAAGCCTGGGTACCAGTCTCTCTTCCAGGCAACTCTACTTATCTCTCCTCTGCTCCATCTCCATTGTATTTCCAAGGTAACTCTACTTCCCTCGCTCCTTCTGCTGGGAGAGGTACCATGGCTCCCAAGAACCAACCATACTTGACACTCTCTAGTGGAAGACACGAACCTGCTTGAAATACAGAATCAAACGGATCCAGGGCTTGACTTTGATGTTCTTACTTAATAAACTTAGTCAGTTTATTACCAGATAAATAAATCTGGATTTTTTGGAATAAAATATCTAAATTTATCAAAAATAATATGGTTTTACCGTTCATCAGAATTTGCTGTTTTGTCAAAATATTTTGTTTCCCTACATTTTGTTTCCAAACATTTTTAAGTGGCATTGTTAAATACACAAATTGTTACAATCATTTTTAATAACACATTGTAGGTCTACAAATTCACATATGACCTCACAGTGACCCAAGTATCTTTTTATCCTCTCCTCATCTGCAAGCTTCTTAAGATAAAATTATATTCAAACCAAAGTAATAGTGAGTCATGTCGAATTACTGAAAAATTACCAGGTGCCATGTTAAGATGGAAGATCAAAGGTTCTGGCTCTATTCTTATCCCCCCACCAATAACTAAAAGAATGAGAAAAAATATATATTAAAAGACAAAATCATTTTCACGACAGCAAACAAGTATAGAAAGGATCATAATCTAACTTAATAAACTTCAAAACAAGACATTTTTTAAGCAGAGAGAGGAGGCTCCACAAACTCATACCTGAATAATTCCCCCAACCTCTCTCTCAAGAATTTCAACTATTGATTTTAATATCAGTGACAGTTCTCACTAATACTTTTGTACTATGATTTGGATATGGTTTGCATATGTTCCCCCGAAGATTCACATGCTGGAAGACTGGCCCCCAGTGTGGCAGTGTCAAGGTTGTGGAACCTTTCAGAGGTGTTTCCTAGTACAAGGTAATCAGGTCATGAAGGTACCTTCCTCAGAAGAGACCAGTGCAGAATTTCAGAGTTAGTGAGTTCTCTCAAAAGCAGGTTGTTACCCAGCCTGCTTGGCCTTTTCACTTAAAGCTGTTTTCCCTTCCTGATTCTCTGACCATATGACCCAGGGCCCTTCACCAAAGTCCAAACAGGGCTTCTAGATCTTGGAATTTGAGCCTCCAAAACCGTAAGCTAAATAAATTTATTTTATTTATAAAACACCTAGCCTTGGGTATTTTGTTATAGCAACACAGAAAATGCTAATACACTCGGATCTGGAGAGAAGCACACTGAATGATTAACTTTTTCCTCTCCTGAGAGAAGATATTGCTAGGAAAGATGTATGAAACAGAAAAAATGAACAGCAGGGTAAACTTTAATCAGCACCTTGAAGCAACACTGCAGTTGAAAAAGTGTTATACATAGCCCCAATGATGTGCAGTGAATTTGGTAGAGAAATAACAAAATCTCTTAGTTTTTATAGTATAGGTACATAGTATAAGAAAACACATAAGCCCAGCATTCCCCTGCTTTCTCGTATTATAGAAAAGTACAAACTCAGCCTCATACTGTGGCTGAGAGGGAAAACAAATTAATTTGGGATATTGTGGGAAAAGAGTTAAACAGTCATTCAAACTATACCAGAGAAAATACAACATCTAAACAAAGCTTCTCAAGCATAAGTAATATATTAACAAATGAAAATAAACCATTTTAGAAACTATGCATAAAAATATAGGTAAACAAACCAAAAACAAGAGGATCATCCCATAAGTGAAGTTAATAAGTACTTTGAAAATCAAGAGTTTAAAGAGAAAACAATAATAGATTGGGGTGAAAGAAAGTGTGTAGCTCAAAGAAAACCAAAGCAACGTTATTATAAAACTAATGCAAAAATTAAGAAAAAAAAAAGAACAGGCAAGATACTTGTGAAAATTCGTTTCTGATACAGAGAGATAAATACATTAAATGCATAAAAAAAATAAAGAAATTAATGAAAAACTAATAGATATGGAACAAATAAAAAGACAACTCAACATAAGGGCAAGCATGGTTCTGAAGTATATGCCCCTCTCACACTGGAGCAGATGGTACATTCAAGAACATGATGCATAAGCATTCTCCCGAAATGAAAAACTAAAGCTGTGCATTATTTTATGGCAATATATTACATAAGAAAAGTCAAAATTGAGACAATCAAGTTATTTTATTAAACTTCAAGAATATTTTTTAAAGACAGTCTTCAGCATCAAGGAAACCAAATACAAACACATTAAAGAACACAGAAAAGGCCTGATTGACTTCCAACTTCAATGCCAGAAGACACTAGAGCAATGTCTACAATGTTCTAAGGGTAAAACTATGATTCAGAGATATCCAGTCAGTACTTCACCTGGGTACAGTGAGAAGACAGTTTGAAATATGAAAGAACTCAAGGATGCATGGGTAGTTTCTTGAAAAGTTTACAGTCATGAAATGCAACCAATTAAGAGATGCATCACAATAATTAATTTGAGAATCAAAAAGTCACATAAGAAGGTCAGGTGAAGAAATGCAAATCCATTTAAACAGTGACTCAATATTACAGAAAATATGGGTGCAGAAGGTAATGTGAATGTTGTAAACCTATACAATAAAAAATATTGAGAGGTATAGAAGAGATGAAGAGAAGGGTGAGAGTAGGCATATCTTCTTCTTTCAATGGTAATGTCATTTATAATGGAATTCAAGTTTAAAAACCATGAATCCACACAACTGGTTGTCATTATTAAGTCATTATTAAGCTTTAAGAGACCTTTTAGAAACTACCTCTAAGAGCAGAAAAGACATTCATTCAAAATTCACCATTTATTTAGTTTTACTTGTATATTTTTCTTTTATCAAACACAGTAAATTTGAAGTAGGTATTTATTTAAAAGAGTCTTATGATTCCACTTTTTAAAGTTTTTTTTTTTTAACCTGGAAGTTTTCAAGTATTCCCTTAGTAAAGTCCCTTTATACCCATGCATTAATTAGCTCTTGTCTCTATAACAAAATACCTGAGGTAATTAACTTATAAAGAGAAAAGATTTATTTTGGTTCATGGTTCTAAAATTTCCAGTCCATGACTGAGTGGCTCCATAACTTTGGACATCCTGCAAGACTGCATGTCTTAGCAAGAGTGTGGGATAGAGCAAACTGTTCACTCGTGAGCCAGGAAGCAAAGCCATAGAAAAAGAGGAAGACCAGGATTCCATAATCTTTTTAAGGGCGTAGTCCCAATGATCTAAGGATCTCCCTTAGGGCACCACCTTCTAAAGGTTCCACCACTTCCTAATAGTGCCATCCTGGGAACCAAGCCTTTAGCACATGGTTCTTTGGGAACACTCATCCAAACCTAAATCCAAACATAATCTAACTTCACAGGTATTAACATTTTATCAATCTTGTTTCATCCATAGGCCACATACACACCTGGAATTTGCCTGCTCCTAAGAATAACATACAGATAGTGGAAATTGGGAGTGACATAAGTTTTATCCTTGTGTTTTCTGCCTTTAGAATATGTCTGCAAATACTTTTGAAAATAGGAATAGCAATTTTTCTCCCCTGCTAAAATTCTGCCTTTCTAAAATAACTGGAAGCAAATAGGCCAAAATGCTAACAGATTGATTTTGAGTGATAAAAAAAAAGGTAGGTATTTTTTTAATCATTATTTTTTTGTGTAATGCTGGGTTTGAACCCAGGGCCTTGTGCATGTCAGGCAAGTACTCTACCACTGAGCTACACCCTGATTCTATTTTCAAAAAATTTTTAAAAAGAAATAGTAAAATTACTTAAGAGGCCTATACACAATGAAAGCCTGTACCCAAGAAGACATAATATACAACTTAATAACTTCCCATTAGATAGTTGTTCCTCTGAGGACTCTTTTCATCAGTACACACTCCCAGGGAGAGTATCTCCCACCTCCACTTTAAATTATGGTCAAGATAAAAACCTTGTGTACACCATCTTATTTCAGCTTCAGGGGTTGATAACCTTGTACTTGATATTTCTGAATATTCTAATTACAGATAAGGAAACTGAGGCATAAAGGAATTGGTAAATTGTCCAGTTCAGCCACCAACAGGTATTGGGGAGCTGGGCTTTAAACTCAGACAGAGGCCCAGGTTCTCTCTTGCCTCCATTTGCTGGCTGGAGAAAGAAAGCCCAAAGTTTGCTTGCCCCTGCTGTCAGCTTATCAGAGCTCTTTTCCATAAACTCAGTTCCTACCAAGAAACTCTTTCATCTGCTGCTGAGAGATCTCTTTCCCCATGATAACATTCCTTTGGGAATAATCCCAGTGGCCCAGATAGTGTCTAGTCACATATTATGTCTTTCACTGACTACATGTTTTTCACTGGACTGAAAACAGTTTAGTAAATGTGATGACTTCTTGGCCATGAATTATAGCTAATAAAACACTAATTCTCCTTTATCACTATTTACTCTCACAATCTAATGTGTTGAAGAGTTAAAATCCCTTTTCTAAAATTATCATGCATCTCATAGGATTTGCTTCTGACAAATACCATGCCATTTTCCCCATTTTACATGGAAAGTGTTAAGATCCAAAAGTTATTTGTTCAAGGCAGAAAAAGGAAAACTGAGAAAAAGAAGAATAGTCCCCAAGTTCATTATGCAATAAACAAAAAATCATATTCATGCTTTGGAAAAAAAATTCTCTCCAGGACCAGGACCAGCCCTTTCTACACGGCATGCTGGGAGCTGCATGGTAGAGACATTATGAACACATACTTTGAAGTCTGACTTGGATTTTAATCCCAGCCATATCATTTTCTAGCTTGGTTACTTCTCAAGCCCCAGTTTCCTCCTCTGTAAATTTGGGAAAGCAAAGGTATTAACTTAGCAGGTTAATATGAGCACCAAGGAAAATGTAAAGCCTTTTGCAAGTTTCTAGTACATAATAAGTTCTCAATAAATGATAACTATAGTACATGTCAAAATAACAAGATGCTTAATACCTCCCTGAACCCTGTTTTTTTTTTCCTACAGTCATGACTGGTTTATATAATTCTTGATCATTTGAAGTGTTGGGCTACCTCCACATAAGCATTAACCTACTTGGATGATGAGATGCATATACTTGAATGGATAGAAGGAATACCACCTTCATCTCTGTTTTGGTTTGGAGTTGGCCAAACAGAATACCCTCACAAGATTTACAGAACAGAGCTCCACAAAGCACATTAACTCCATGGAGGTTTTCTGGGAGGCAAAGCATGCATTCAAAAGAATATTCTGAACCGAGTAATAGAACGCATGAAAAACTAAACAACTCAACAGAAACCAAAACAAAGCTGGAGGTGTCCACAGTTATTCCTTCTTGAGTACAACATGCCTCAACATTCACCCTTGAAGGTGATGACCTCCAGTCCAGAATGCCAGTTTACCCCAAGATACAGTGAATATTACCATTATCTATTACTACCTTGTGGTATGAAGGGTTGAGAAGCAACCTTGGATAAATTCAGCACTATTTTCCCAAGGGTTAAGAATTAGGACCTATGGTTGAGAAAACTATTTTGCCAACGATTTGATTAAAATTTCAGGATTATAAGCCATTTTGGTTATGGAATGTTAGCCTCCCAAACTTAATAATCTATCAGAAAACATTTGCTATTTTTAAAGACTGTGGCAGTTACCAAGGAATAGACCCTAATTAGACCCACAACATTGTACGGCTTCTTCCCCCAAAGTATACTTTGATATGCAGCCATGATCCCAACTTCTCTGCCAACCCAAAGCTACACTAAGCTATGATGCTCCCCACAAAGCTGGCAGAAATGGCCAGAAGCTACAGCATTCTGAAAACACACCCAAATGAAAAGCTCTTTCCCATCAGATCCGTCACATTTGACTGGGAAAACAAAACAGTTTGTCGCTTCTAATAAGTACAGAGAGCCTGATAAGGTAATGACTTTTTTCTCCCCAGGCACTAATCTCAAATATAATAATGCCTAAGCCCAATTTTTATCTTTAGACGTTCTGTTACTGATTCAAAGCTGAATTCTTGGACTTGCGCTCTTAGTTCGCATCCCTCAGTCTCTGACTCAGAAATAAAGATGAACGGGATACGCCGAGCGAACCGCACTCCTGCCTGAAATGCTTTATGACAGATGACGATATATGATGAGAATACAAAACCCTGATGATAATAGCTTTATTTATTGATTGCAAATAAAATTCACGAAGTGTGAAGCTTCAAACTGCACTGGGGGGAATTGAGCAAGGGGCCCACAAGGAGAAGCTGTGTAACACAGAGACAGAGCTGAAAGCTGCCTGATGGAGGCCGGGCTAGACTGGGAGATGGAGACTGGGTGGACACTGGACAGTGCTGCTGACCTGCTGATGTCCTTGGGCAGGACACACAGTTCCCTTCCTGCCTCTACCTGCTTGATGGTGCCTCCTCTACTTCAGGCCTTGTGCAAGGACTGGAAGATGAAGCAGAAAGACATAGGAATTCGGAAAGCTGGTGTTCCAGAACCATCTCTGCCACTAACAAGTTATGCAATTTTGGGCAAGAGTTGGAATCCCAACTGGCTCCGTTGTCTTTCTCTGTAAAATAAAAGGTCTTATTCATTCAAAAAACACTATGACATACAGCACTGAGCCAGATATTGCCAAGATGGTAAAGTGAGGTGCCAGATTTCCCAGGAAGAGCAGGTCTGTAAACAACCACAGTACTTATATGAAATCTGTGGCCAGCACAGAGCTGGGTCTTGGAATCCTCAACATTCTTCATGAGTCTCAATCCTATGACCTAAACTCCAAACCATTTTTTCTAAGCACTTAAAGATGCTGGGCTCAAATGTAGCAAAATATGAGGGGGTTTTAACTCCCAGGCAGAGCCTTGAAGACATGGAGGAATGGATTGTAGACCTGAGCAGTTGTCATATTGTTGGATGATTGACATACCAGAGAGAGTCTGCAATCCCAGAAGTGCCTTGCTGTGCTTTCTCTCACTGACAACACTGATGAGATAGCTCAAAAGCCTACAAAAAGGTTTTTGCCCCATGTACATGGGAATCATCTTTCCATTTTTAACAAAATGAAACCAGAAGACAAACATCTCTTTGCTTTATTTATCTTCTGACAGTCCCCACAAAGCTCACAGGATGTCCTTAACGTCAAAGCTTCTTTTTTTTTTTCTTTTGCAGTTCTGGGGATGTAACCCAGGGCCTCATGCATGCTAAACAAGCTCACTACCACTGAATTATATCCCCAGCCCATGAATGAACTTCCTAAGAGGTGATTTCCAGAGTCAAAGCAGGTAGTGATGGAAAAAGAGAATAACATGGCTCAATTGAAGTGACAATAAAGTCCTGATGATTGATGTCCTCCCGAAGATCTGTTGAGATTTCACCTGAAAAACATAAGATCTGTATTCATTTCAATTGCTGCCTAGCAATTACCACAAACTTAGCACTTTAAAACAACACAAATTTATCAGCTCACAGTTTTCATATGTGAGGACACTGAATATGGCTTGGCTGAGTTATATGTCTAGGGTCTTACCAGGTAAAATCAAAGTGTTGGCCAGGGATGAGATCTTTTTTGAGACTGTGAGTTTGGACTCTTCAAAGCTCACTGATGATTGGCAGAATCCAGTTCCATGCAGTTGCAGGACTCAGAATCTCAGCTCCTGCAGGCCATCTGTGGAATTCTACCATGTAGTGCTCTTCACACATAGAAGTTTGCTTTTCCAAGGCCAGCAGAAGTGTCTCTCTTCTTTTTGACCTGTAGATTCTCTTTTAAAGGATTCACTTGATAGGTGGACCTGGAAGAGCTCCCTTTTGGTTACTGTCAACTCATTAATGACCTTAATTGCACTTGCAAAATTCCAGACCTTTGCAGTAACAATCATGGGAGTAATAGCTCATCACCTTTGCCACATGTCATGGGTTAGAAACAAAACACCCACAATTAAGGGGAAGGGATTGCATATTCTGCCTCCTATAGAATCTGTCTTTGCTTTAGTTGGGTTGGTTTCATTAAATCGGCTTTTCTTCCCTTACTGAAGGGAAATCTTCCAAAAATAAATCTACCCAAATTTTGTCATTATTGCTTCTGAAGTTGGGAATCGAGGATCATGGGAAGGTTTTTACCTCCCTACCCTGGCAATTTCTTATTCCTTTCTCTCTCTCTCTCTCTCTCTCTCTCTCTCTCTCTCTCTCTCTCTCTCTCGTAAATAAGTAAGCAGGTACAATATAGAGAATTTACAGTCAACTAAAAATCCTCACAGGTGATATGAAATGATCCCAGGGAATGCCACCTCCTATAAGAGGATTTTTCTGTTGAAACCATTTCAAGCAGAAGCAGTGTTTGGCAGAAGAAGACCCCAGTGGGGGTTCAGCCCCCAAATACTGCAGTACATGTAGCACCAACCATCCAGCAACACCACCTCTGTTTCAAAGAAAGCCAGCTGCTTACCTCTGCCCCTCTGGGGCTTTACCATATGCCTGCCACCCGAGCCAGCAAGCCTCCTGACCTTACCCCACACTCCAGCAAGGAAGGACTTAACTTCTCCACATTACCTTTGTGCAAAAAAAAAAAAAAAAAAAAAAAAAAAAAAAAAAAAAAAACATGTTTGAGGTTAATGTAAAAAGCAATTTTTTTATTAAAAAATGTTTGTCTCTACATACATTCCTGGACCTTTTCCATATACCTTCCCCTCCACCCCCCCCCCCATCCTGCTATTTCCAACTCTTTTTCTGCATCCCTCCTACTTTGCTGGATGGTGTTCAGCCATCACTTAGACACATCCCCCAAGCCTTTTGCCATCCCCCTCTGGGCCTGCCTCCAACGCCCTCCTTAATCCATGATATAGTGATTTTCTAACAAGAGAAGCCCTTTGCACTGATAAATAAATGGTGCCAAGTCATCCAGCAAAATTGAGAGAGAACGCTCTTTATAGGGAAAGAAGCAAATAGCATTACCACCACACGACAGCAGAGAAATCAACTGAATTCCTGTAACAAAACTTAAGCCCAAGACTGAATTTGACTTTGGGTGAGGGGATGTGGATCTAGACCTAACGCTTCCAACTAAAACATGTTATTGATTACATTATAAAGACCACATTGTTGACAGCAGTCCCATGGGCCTGAGTGATATAGATGGCAGAGCATCAACATCTCCAGATAAAATCCGAAGAAAAAGATGTAGTTGTCTCTGGGCATGGCCTAGTTATTAAGAATGTGGGTAAGAGGGGCCTGGGTTTGCATCCCAATGCTGTTGCTCACTGACCACAGGATCTTTTTATTTTTTTTAATTTTTTTTTTTTAGTTGTTGATATGCCTTTATCATCTATTTATTTATATGTGGTGCTGAGGATTGAAGCCCATGCCTCACACGTGCTAGGCAAGCACTTTGCCACTGTGCCACAACCCCAGCCCCTGACCACAAGATCTTTATCAAGCCACTTTTCTGCTTTCTTCTGTTTCTTCTTTGTAAAAAAGAGATAGCAAGTATTGCACCCTGTCACCATTGCTATCATAAGGATCCCATGGCATATAATCTGTTATATAGACAGCACAATACGTGGCATGTAAAAGATGTTCAATATGCATTGTTGTCACTGTCAGTGAAGCTCCCTAGACCAGGGAACCAATGACCCCAGCTTAATACTACTCAACTTGACCTTCTTGTCTCACATGTTGTAAGCAGACTGGGTATTTTCATTTGTTTTAGCTTTTCCAAATTAAGCACTCTGGAAGTCAATCATTCAAAGAGTCACCTGGGGAGAAATGGGGAGATGTTGCTTCTAGAGTATGTCATTTCAGTCTGAATAGGTAAGTTCTAGAGGAATATTCCACAGCATGGTGACTACTGTCAATAATAATGCATTAGACACTTGAAAATGGCTAAGAGATCTTAAGTGTTCTCATCACAAAAAAGTGGGGGTGACTATGTGGGGTGATGGAGGAGTTAGCTTGATTGTAGTAATCACTTCACAACCTGCATATATATTCAAACTCTCTAACTATACACAATTTGTCAAGTATGCCTCACTAAAACTGGAAAAAAATGTCACTTGAGGCAGGGGCTATGGAAATGTTGCCATAGAAATCTGACATCTGCCCCCAGCTTCTCATGAGTGGTTTCTTTAGCTATGGAGTTCTGCAGAAGCATATTGGCTACTTGACCCAGAGGAAAGAATGGGCTTTTCTTCTGCATATGTACAACTGTTGTGTGACAAAAGCCAGAAGAAATAATCGGGAACATCATAGGAGCAGCCTTCCTGGAACTACAGCAAGCCAGGCTAACTGCACAAGCCATCTGCAAGTCCTGAAGACACTGGATCAAGGAGAGCATAAGGACACAGTGGGGGGCCATGTGTAACTAAAAGACAATTAAATAATCTTAAAATATTTGGATCATTAAAAAAAATGTCGATTTGGAAAGACTTCAAGCACACAGTCAGCAAGTGAGATGCTGTCTTTTCTGTAAAAATCCTCTAAGCCTACACCAAGTTCAAGTCCTTTAAAAAAAAGTTTCCTGCATTAAATAACACTCTATTCCATAAACACACATATTAATGCTTTTCACAAAAAAACTGGTGGTAGGTCATGAGCTCAGTTTTCCAGCTAAAGCCAAAGGTCACCAGATTTGAAGCAAATTACAGAGAACAAAGACAAAGCCCAAGTTAATTCCTATCCATGGCTTGACTCCTGTAAGAGAAACTTCTAGAGTAGTTCTCAAAATTTAGTGTGCCTAAAAAATCATTTGAGATGCTTAGATTTGGAACTGACATATTTAGTTTTCATTAATTTAGCAAAGATTTATTGAATGGCAGTGGAGATACCAACAAAATCTCTATCTTCACCTTATTGGCCAGTGGATGATATGAATAATAAATAGACCATTACAGTAGTGCAGCATGGCTAAACTATCATAAGAGACAGCTCTTACTTATTCTTCAATGGTCATCCCAGAAATTAGGGACTAAGGTCAAAGGAACATGAGATCCAGCATGTACTGGCTACACCTCAAGGTTTAGCCATTTACACATACTTGTCCATTTAATCCTCGGGGAGGTAACGTTATCCCCATTTCCCAGTGGGGGAAACCAACAGTTCATGCTGGAGGGTTTCTGCACTGGTTCCTGCACTCTCTGCTTTTGAAACCCATGATCATACCAGTACTTCAGTGACAGACTCTGCTCAAGACTTATGCCTATGAAGTGGCATTAGAGTATGGGTCAGCTGGATTTTTCAATTGGTCAGTGCATCATTGTAGGTATGGAGACAGAAACAACTGAGTGAAAAGGTCACAGAAATGCATGTAGGGAAAGCCTTTGGAGAAAGAGATTGTGAAATACAAGGCAACTGCCATATCACTTCCCTGCAGGGTCTAGATGGATGCCCCTTGGGTTGTGGGAAAGCTTGGCCACTAGAGGGCAGAGTGTGCACTGAACAATCACAAGATAAGTCCCTATACTCCTTTGTGTCAGAGGCCAAATGCTTCATGCCTCATTAACTCTTCCAGGACTGATAAATATTTGCTTCATTCTTGCACAGATGCAGAACAGGTAAGAGATTTTTACACTGAAATATGGCATCTGAATACTGCATCTCAGAACATAATGGGAGAGAGGGATCTTTCCTTTGATTGGCTCTATTTCCAATATTCTTAGAATTTCAAAGCTGCGTGCAGTTCAATTAAGCTTCTTTGGTATACTACAAACTTTTCCAACAGAATGAAGTACACAGCACAGTTTTTAAAAAAAGAAAGGAAAATAAAATTTAAAAAAGAAAAGAATGAAAAAAGAAAAAAGTTGGCACCTAATGTCAATATAATGACAGCCATACAGTTTTCACAGTAATAGTAATAGCAATAACAAAGGTTTGGGGATCCGATTCAGGTTCAAATTCTGGCTTTCTTACTTACCAACGGTGATTTTGTTCAAGTCACTTAACCTCCATGAATCCCAGTTTCCTTGTCTATAAAACAGAACCTACTCAATAGGTCTGTGGTAAGGATGAAATGAGTTACTGAATATAAACACTTAGCATAGTCAGCAGTCATTACTGGTAGCTTCTACATTGTTGGTAACTGTTACTGCTAATAGCAATAGAGCTTTAGCTGCACATGAATGCCACCAAGAAATTAAAGCCTTTTTAAAGGTCACCTTGCCTTCCTGTTGTCACAAATCCCCTGCACTGTCCCCGTTGTCTCCTTTTTCTTCTCTGTTATAAATGAAGAGGTTTCCTTCCTCAGACAAAAGGCCAAACCTTCAGTCTGCAGGCTGGAGTGATATCTCCCCACCTTCTCTGGGAACTTGATGCCTTTAGTCATCATCATTCATCATGCCTGGCTTATGCATCTTCATGTTCTCCTGCTTCCCTGACCTCTTTCATCCCATATTTAAACATGTTCAAATCTCTTCTACCTTAAAAGCAAAAACAAGTAAACAAAACAAACCTCCCCCATGTCCCATATATTCCTTGAGCTACAGCCTCCATCTCTCCCTGCTTTGCAATGAGACTTCTCGGTGGAACTTCCAACCACCCACCATCTTCCTTTCCTCTGTCTAGTAACTACTGGCTCCTTCCCATCACATTCCACACCCCAGCTCCCACTAGGGCAGCTGACATGGTGGCACTACATCTAGTTAGTGCTCTTCAGTTCTTACTTGACCTCTTAGCAGCTTTGACACAAGTGTCCCTGAGGCTTCATTAACCACCAAACTCTTCCTCAGTGTCTATGGCTGACTTTGCCTTCTCTACCCAGCCAGTAGATGCTGGAATGTTCCAGGCTCTGTCTCAGGCTTCCCTTTTCATATTCCATTCCCTTCTTCAGTTCACTTATCTATATCCAGGGATCCAGTGACCATCTCTGTATCCTTAATGCTCCACATCTCCCCCTGAATGTCTCATAGACATCTCAAGCTCAACCTGTCCCTGGCTAAATTGCTTCTTCCCTCTCAGCACCTCCCTCTTATTTTGAACCTACTCAACAGTCTCTCATTATGAAATTAGTATCACCACGAGGCCTAGCATTTAAGTAAGAAATTGTTCAAATACTCCTGATATTTTCTTTTCCTTTATCCCTTGCATCCAATCAACCTTTATTACTACACATTCTGCAAGATAGTTTTCAAATACCCCTTTTCTCCATCACCTCCAGCTATCTGTGTTACCATCATATTTTGCCTGTCTCTCTTCATTCCAGTCTTCATACCAGCCAGAGAAATATTTTAAAATGTCCATTTTGCCCATGTCATTTCTCACAGTTGAAATCTTGTGCCAATTACAGTTTTTTGGATAAAATTTAGAACCTCAAAGAATTCTGAACGACTTCTTCATCTGGCCCTTTCCCATCTCTATATGTCTCATGCCATTCTTTCCTTTTCTCATCCTTTAAGCTTTCGAAAGTCCTCTTTCCTCCCACTGCAAAACCCATGTTTGAAAATGGATTAGGGATTGAGGGTACAGTGGTAGCATGCACAAGGCCCTGGGTTCAACCCACAACCACCACCCCCCAAAAAAGAAGATAAATGAACTCATTAAGCATCTATGGTGTGCCCAACATCGTACGAATTTCAAAGCTGTATCAATCACAGTCCTTGTACTCAAGTTTACATGTGATAAACTACCAAAAAGTGACTGGAGATACAATGCTCAGGGAAGGTTGCTCAGACATAATTTGTGCGTGCCCCGGTATGGAAAGGGGCTGGACTCTCTCCATATTGCACAAGAAGATGAGGGGTCAATGGAAGGATGAATGAAAGCAAATGTAACAGCTATACCAGGTCATTCAGAGGGAAATGGTATTGAGACAGAGAGGCATTCAATGTCAACTCCTGCAGACACTCAGAAAACATAGGCACTCAAATATGACAACCAACCAGGCATGGTGTGGTGGTGTATACCTACAATCCCAAGTGACTTGGGAGGCTGAAACAGGAGGATCATAAGTTTAAGGTTAGACTCAGCAATTTAGCGAGACTGTGTCTCAAAATAAAAAAGGGCTGGGGGTAACACTCAATGTTAAAGAACCTCTGGGTTCAATCCCCCGTACCACAAAAAACAAACAAACCACACAAAAGAAATTTTGATAACCAGAGGCCATTGTAGATCTTTGAGAAAGCCAGGAAGCCCAATGCCAAAGGAAAAAGCAGTTCATGAGAACGTGAAGACACACTATAATAGTCTATTATTTTAAGAAGGTTAGTAACAAAGGAAAAAATTACAACAGGAAGAAGCTTGAGAATTTAGCATTCATCACCACAGGTAGGACCAGGCGAGCAAATTCCCAAATGAGGTTAGGTCAAAGCAGTAGCTGATTGCCTCACATGGTAGGCAGGAAGCGGGAAAAGGGGTTGTTTCTATCCTACACTCAGCTCTAAGTGCTTTCTGGGTCCCTGGAAGCAGCCTTAGGGACCAGCAGGAGGTAGGGACACCGGGTCCTGTCTCAGCACCAGCCATAAGAGTGCAGAACAACGGGAGCTGGTTGTAAAACTTAAGCAGATCAGACACTATAAAATACTTTGTAATGCGCCATTGAGGCGACCAAATAAGAGGCTTGAATAAATTTATATTCCAATTGCTAAACATTACAGTCAATTTAAAAACCCACAAAAGTTTTGCTGAACAACTGTATAAATTAGAATGGATCTGTCGCATTGTACAGTACCTAATAGACTGAGACATAAAACAATCGCAGCTAACTCCCTCTCACCTGTTAAATCATCTTGAAATAGATCTGCTAGCTCGACTCTCCATTTTTTTCCCTCTCAAAAAACACTGTAAGTAATTCTCAGGTTAATGTAAATTTTATTTATTTATTATTTATTCACATTTTCCCCCCCTAAAGTTAGAAACTACTAAAAGCTGTCAGAACCAGGAATTTATAGTACCTGAGTCTGCCTTCCTTTCTTGGAAGCTCTCTGCCTGATTTGGGGGGGGGGGGTATTTCTCTTTCATTAAACTATGATGAAAATTACCAGCTGGTGGCTACTTTGTAGAAGTTGAGATTGATACGTGTACATGTATGTGGCAACACGGTGATATGCACACATGGTATGCACACACATGAACATGTGTGTACATTTACACACATCCATGTTCATGCATGGGTTCATGTGTACACAGAGGTATTACAATGTAGAGCATAAAAAACTAGGCCAATAGCCAAAGAACATTCTGGATATGTTTCTGTCATAGATGTGCTATGGGAGTGTAGGCGGGCTCCTTCCTCACTATTCCTCCAAATCATTCCACTGACTACCAATTGCAAAACACACATTGAAGCAATGGAGACATGAAGAAGAATCCTCTTTCCCTCAGGTATGGATTCACATATAAAACCCAAGAGTTACACAACAGAGCAAAAACAACACTCAACAACCCTGTAAGACAGATACAACAATTATTCCCATATTCAAAATGGAAACTGAGATCCAGAGAGGTTAAAGCAATTTGTTCATTGCCACTCAGAAAATAAGTGGCAGTAATAGGATCTGAACTCAGCTTTCTCTGAGCATACCTCAGAGAGGACAGCTGAAGTGCAGAAACTCAGAGAGGATGTGGGGCCAACTCCCTCGTTCCCTAACCAAGTAGAGGAAGGTGGTCCTGAGGAGGGGAGAGGCTGGTGGTGGGCTCTTGTCTGTTTCTCCCACTCAATAAAAAGAATCATTTTCACTTCCATAGTCTAGAAGTTATGTTTTCAGAATTCTGTTTTCAGTTAAAGCAAGATGATTGTATAGATGTTCTGTAAGATGAAATCTTAAAGAACACCCAAGAATAGCAACGAAGTTCAGCTGAGCCTTATGAAGTGTGGACTCTCTTCTGTCCTTACTGAAAAGTGAAAATTTCCTTTAGGGCTCCTTATTTCAATGTCTGCCTCCCCTTCCCTCGCCCCCAAAAAAGAAGCATCCAGTTCATCTTCTTAGAGCCTCGCCACAGAGATACTTATGAAGTAACTGTCCTTGCAACACCAAACTACCCCTGGACCAATAAGGAGAAGTGGATGGGGAGGGTCCTCTCACATGTGAGACATGGCTGCCTGGGCAGTGGGAACTGGTCCAGCTGTGGGTTTCCTTCAGAAATGGAGACAGGTGTGGGAGGGTGGGCTAAAGTGGACAATGTGACTTATCTGAGAGGTGAATAACTTGCTCAGGAGTCTCTACATTCATTACTATACAGCTGAGGAAAATAGGGCCCAGGAAGGCAAAGGTCTTGTCCAAGGTTACCCAACTTAGCTATGGCTGAACTAGGACTGAAAGTTAACTCTCTTGTCTCCAGTATAATGCTCTATGTTCCAGAAATGAATCCATCATTGCCCAACAGGGTAAGAAAAAGAAAGGTCTAAGGACACAACTCAGAAGAGCACAATACCATGAAGATAAAAGGTAAAGTTGCTAGGTGCAGCCATGATAGATAAAGAAAAAAGCTGGACAACCCCCTGCAGACCAGGCCCTAGGTTAAAACCCCCTGGAAGGGGGCTGAGGAGAATGGGACAGAGCCCGTGGCAGGAGTGGGGGTAACTGCCAAACCCCAAATAACTATAGATATGAGTTCCCCAATTTACAAATTGAATGTTTCACTGATGTCATTTTTAAAAACCCTACCACAGTTAAGTCTTCAAGGGCCCATTATTAGAAAGTGATAGCTGGAATCTAATCTCCTTCGTGCCACTTGGGGGCAACACCTTCATGTTTGATTTATTGAGAACTTTCTACCTCTGTTTGCCTTCTATAAACTGAGAGAAATTGCAGTCTGAAGGCTATCTTCTCTTTTTTTTAAAGGGCTGCAGCAAACTCCCCAACTGCCTGGTTACTAAGAGCTCTGGACATTTTAACCTATGTATTTATTTAAAGTCAAATGCTTCCCAGTTATGTCGGGACAGGGCAAGTTGAATGTCAGCTACACAGACTGGCTTGTAGGTACCAGGGGAGCTTCCCACAAGAGAGAAGGCATTAATTAGCTCAGGCATTCATAAGCTTCTGAGACTGTCTCCACAGACAAAAGGCAGTAGAGGCCAGAACTTGACTATCAGCAACAGGAAGGCCTAATATTTGCTGCCTGACTTTTCTTCAAGGTGGGTAGAGTACATTCAATATCAGGGAACACTTAGAAATGGGAAGCAGCAGCAGGCAGCCATCACAGAGATGAAGAATAGGGTAGCAAGGCAGTGGCTACCATGGCAAGGCACAGGACAGAACTCCAGGCCCAGAGTAGGGAACTAGCAAGGACAACTAGGGTCCTAGCTCCCAGTCTCAAGGACTTAGATCCAAGTCCTAAGCCTTCCATTCATGGGGCTAGTTCCAGGCCTGAGCCCTTCCCAAGAAACCTTAAACAACATCTCCCTGGACGTTCAGATCCTGTCCACCCATAGGCTTTTCATCTGAGCATTCCACAGCTAACTCAAGGCAACATGTCAAAAGGGGCTCGTCATCCTCCCTCCAAAACAGGCCTGTCTTCTTTGAGTCCTTCTTCAGAGAATGGCACCACCATCCACTCACACAGGCAGATGAGAATCCTCAAAATAGTAGGGACTCTGTCCTCTTACCATTTATGTCCCATTGGTCCCAGGCTCCTTCCTGTCCTCCACTGCTAGGGTGAGGCCCTCATCATCTCTAACAACTATGCTAATAGCTTCCCAATCAGTCCCCTGACTCTGATAATCCCTCTCCAAAGCATCCTTCATGCTGCCACCAAAAAGTTCCATCTGGTCACATCACTTCTCCTACTTCATAAACCTCAAAACAACAAAGTATAAACCACATAGCATAGATTCAAAGGTCCCTGTGCTCTTCCTCATGCCATTTCCCATTTGCCAGCCAGGAAACTCCTAGTCATTTTAAAAACACAAATCAAATGCCACTTACTTCCCCTCCACTGCTCTCCTGGGCATAATTAATCCCATTGTCTTCTATTTGCTTTCTGTACTTAGCCCATAGGCTTCTACTGCAGCATTCATACCACGGTATCAGTGGTATTAGTCTGACACTTTCCTCCTCCGTGAAACAGCAAGAACATTGGGAGGCAGACACTATTTTTGTATACCCAGTAGTTAATATGTAATAGGTACTCAGTAAATGTTGAATTGATTCAGGCAAAACCAGTTACTAAAATTTATAGATGAAGTGGGTTGATGTCGATTACTGAGCTAGAGCTTATGAAATGCCTCTTTAAAAAAAAAAAAAACTGGGGATTGAACCCAGGTTTACTTTACCACTGAGATACATCCCCAGCCTTTGTTTATTTTTTATTTTGAGACAGGGTGTCACTAAGTTGCTGAAACTGACCTCCAACTTGCAATCCTTCTCCTTCAACCTCTCAGGTTGGGGGATTACCAGCATAAGTCACTGTACCTGGATGAAATAACTCTGAAGTAATAGTGTTAATGGTCCTAGAAAGCAAGTAAGTATTCAGGTAAACTGATATAGTTTTGCTTTCTCTTCTCAGAAAATTGTACCCTGTCTGTAGCCCCAGCTGAATTAAGAGTCTGCAGGTCAAGTTTGTGCACATAAACATTCCTCTGTTCGCAATAGCTCCTTGGGCCAGAAACAACCATATATTCTGGAGACCAGTACTCAAAAATCAAAAGTAAAGTATCAAGGCCAGCAATGGCTTTATATAAAACAAAGCTACAGGTGAGAAAGTTAGGACAGAACTCAAAACAGCAATGACACAATAACAGGTAACATTTCTAATACTTTCTATGTGACACGTATCATTCTAGGTGACTTTTATCTAATAGATAAATTTTCATAATTTCATCCTTTCAACAAATCTGTGAAATAGCTACCTCAAGGTCCTTTCCATTAGTTCCTCAAGTTTTATTTTAACCTGAATCAAAGCTGATTTCTATTGCTTGCAACAAAGAACTCTGACCAGTACCATTACGAATCCGTCTTATAGATGGAACACCAACCACAAAGAAAGCAATAGAAGTTTCTAGCTCATAAAGGTAGAAATGGAGAGAACTAGGATTAGAATATAGTCCCTCCATCTCTAGAACCTAAGTTCTTAATGCTTTATTATTACTTGTGTCTTCAGTTTTCAGTAGGCCTTTCTGCATTTTATTTTTTGCAATAACGGTATCCTTAATTGGAGATAGTTCATAAACTATCTCTGTTGCTATGTTCCAAATGAAATAGCGGAAGCTGGAACGAAGGAAGAACAGGCAGATGGTCATAGAAGTAGGTAGTCAAATGTCTGCTACTGTGGGGAGAAGAATGAGGCCAAAGACTGAACCCAACAGAACCTGGTGCTCCCCGCTCCCTCATAGTTATGGGTCAAGTCTGCAAAGCTGTCCTAGTTTCAGAATAGTAGGCATGGATCAAAATGAAAAGAGGCATTACGACATTTCCCTGTGTCCCCAGTACAGAATGGGCATGGAGAGGGTGCAAGGCAGAGAGGAGCTGAGAGGCAGAGCATTTGTTGCCATATCCCAAAGCCTCCCAGACCACATCAGACACTGGATCCTGGGACCTGATCATCCTTGTGGGGGCACTGGGTAACTGGGTTACTGTTCACCTTGGATGAAAAATGAACACTCTGGAAACTGCTCCAGCTGGATACAGTTTCCAAATTTAGTATCTAATGATTCAGAACCCTGAGTCAACCACAAGAAATTTTTGTTGTTGTCATTGGGTTTTTTGTTTAGTTTTGTTTTGGTTTTGGTTTTCACCCACAAATCTTCCTTCCCAGCTGATCTGGTTTTCCTAGAAGTGCCATTCACATGTGTTACCTCAAAGCCTCCGCAGTCAGGGAGCCACTGTGACAAGTTTAACTCTCCCAGCAGGGCTGCTTTCCTATGTGCTAGCAGCACTCTGCTCATGACTGAGAGAAAATCCCCCCAGGGATCTAGCTAGGGACAACCAGTCTCTGTCCTCTTCTGAGCAAGACTATGGCATGGGTCTTGGAGGAAGACACCACTAGAGGGCCCTTCGGACCACCCTTGCTGGCCAGGGTAGGGGGTGGGACACAGGTGGGACACAGTCTGAGCAATTCAACCAATCATATAGGAACGCTGGGGTAGGATCAGATGTAGGACTGAGGTAGTCAGTCTCGAGTTTTTCTACAAACTTCCTGGTCTTTCTCCACCCCAGGTGGAGTACTACATACTTCCTCTGTGAGCCCGCACGGCAGTAGACACCACCACAGCACCTACTTACCACTCTGTTTATGGCAAGAGTGGGAAGTGTGCTGCTGTGTCCTGGGGACTGTGCTCAATGGTTTCCATAAATTATTTTATTTCACAAGAAAGTTGAGGCACATAATCCTGTCTTGGGGTCAAGGCCAACTCCCTGAGGAGACCATAACAGATGAGTGGAGACAGCAGTATTTATGAGGAAGAGGGAACACCATCCACAGAGACCCATGGAGGAGGGCAATATCCGTTTCCAAGTCTGCTCAAGGTCCCATGTGCAGTCAGTTCCACAGGCTGGAGTGGGGAAGGAAGAAAGTGGCGAGCCACAGAGCAGAAGGCCAGAATGTGAGGAGTCAGGATTCCATGGTGGACACTGAGGACTACTGACGGAGAGCGCCTTGGCCAGGTTTGGACTTTAAAAAGATGACAGTGGCTTCTATGAAAAAAAAAAAAAAAAAAAGACTGGAAGAGGACAAGGGAGGGATGAGGAAAAATGTTTCAGAAAGCTACTGCAATAACCTAGGTGAAAGACAACAGGAGCCATGGCAGAGGGTAGATGGATGCAGACCAAGCCAAGCCATGAGGCCAGAGTGGACAAGATTTACTGGTTGATTGGATAAGAAGGGAACAGAGGAGTAAAGGATGGTTCCTGGTTTCAGACTTGAACAATTGAGTGGCTGGTAGTGTTGTCACCTGAAATCAGAAACGTAAGAGGCAGAGCAGTGGCAGGGAGAGTGGGTGTGAGTACAGGGCTGAGCCTGGGATTGAAATGCTTGTGAGCAACTCAGTGGGACCACTCAGAGGGTGGCTGGACACACGTTGTATTAGTTGTGTAATTGTTGGCTTTGCCTGTCTGTATCCATCCTTTGCTGATCATCTGGGGCAGGAACAATATCTTAACTGCTTTTATTCTCACTGCCTAAGTCAGGGTGGCCACATTGCAAATCCTGAAGGAGCAGATACAATCTTGAGCAGATTGAAGGAAGAGTCCACAGGAAATGGAGGGAAGGGTGTGGGGGAAGGAGGAGGGGATTAAAAAAACACCAAGACAACAGCAAGGGACAGGGAAAAGGTAGGTGGTGATGAGTCTAAAAGCAACCCTGGGATTTTTTTTTAATTATTATTTTAATTTGTTATATATGACAGCAGAATGCAATTCAATTCATATTAAACATATAGAGCACAATTTTTCCTGTCTCTGGTTGTACACAAAGTAGAGTCACACCACTCATGTCTTCATACATGTACTTAGGGTAATGATGTCCACCTCATTCCACTGTCTTTCCTACCCCCATGCTCCCTCTGTTTGCCTCCCTCCCCTTTGCCCTATCTAAAGTTCTTCTATTCCTCTCATGCTTCCCTCCATCCCCATCTTGAATCAGCCTCCTTATATAAGAGAAAACACTGGGCATTTGCAACCTGGATTTAATAGTAATAAACACATCAATAGTAAGGAAAGAAGGTCTTTTTCACAAACAGTTTGAAAACTAGTAGCACCAAGGAAGTGGAATGAAGAGACCTCATAATGGGTAAAGTATTGAAGTGGCACAGTTTGTATAACAAAAATCTATTTCTCTCACATATTTACTGAAAATGTGTCAGTCAGAACAAAGCTAGATCACTGGCAATAATAGATATAGATAATTTAAATAAAGTAGTTACTGGAGCCAAGACCAGCTGCCGGTGTGCCTGAGGCACATCACCCTCCCCCTGAAGCTTCATTTGCCTATCAAATGCCGATTCCCTCAAGGACTCATCTAGAATGTCTCCGCTCTGCAGGGTTTTGTTTGGATTATCTCTGAAGCTTACTTTCTAACAGCCAATAATATATTCGTACCACTTATCTTCAGAAACTTTGAAAGTAGTAGAGAAAAATCAGAAGAAAGTTTCAGAAATAATAGTTGAGGGGTTGGGGAGGGAAGAGAGTGGGGAGTGTGAAGAAGAGCACACTCCAGTGCCACTGGAGGGGACAGAACACAAGCGCAGGGAAAGGGAAATGGGGTGTAGGTGCAAAGAATGTCAGTCTTTCTTCCTCTCTTTTATCCAGAGGGAAATTAGAGCCCAAGATCTAAAATGTGTTAGTCCTTCACTGAAAACTCCTCAAAGGGTCCTCAGTGCCTCCTGGATCAAGTATGAACTCCTTAGCAAGGATGAAGCTCCCTGTGCTCCTTCCTCGGGCCCCATGAACTATTTCTTGTCTCTGTGGCCCTGTCCAGTGGTAAGACTAACACCAGACCACACACTTTTTTTTTTCTTTTTGAGTGGAGGAGCTTTAGAGACTATACTAGTGTTTTACTGCCGTGTAACCAGTTAACACAAATTGAGCAGCTTAAAACAACACACATTTATTACCTCACATTTCTAAGGATCTGAAACAGCCAGGTCCTCTGCTTAGGATCCTGAAGACTGCAACCAAGGTGTTGGCCAAGGTTGGGTTCTCACCTGGAGGTTTGACTGGGAAAGCATCTGCTTCCCCACCCTAAGGTGTCAGAAGCATCTAGTTCCTTGTGGACAGAGGATGAGTGGCAGCTTGTTTATTCAAAGCCAGCAACAAAGAGAGATTCTAGCAACATGGATGGTACATTCTTTTTTTTTCCCCACATTTTTTATTGATACATTATAGTTGTATAGGATGATGGATTTGTTGTTACATATTCATACATGCATACAATATAACAGTATAATTTGGCCACTATTACCGCCCACCACTTCTCCGCTCCCTCACTGCTTCCCACCTCTTGATCCCTTTCTTCCACTGATCTCCCTTTGATTTTCAGGAGATTCACCCCCCACCTTTCTTTTCCTTTTTCCTCTCTAGCTTCCATATATGAGAGAAAACATAAGACCTTGACTTTCTGAGTTTGACTTATTTCACTTAACATCATGGTCTCTAGTTCCATTCATTTTCCTGAAAGTGCCATAATTTCATTTTTTTTATGGCTGAATAAGGTTTCATATGTATACCATATTTTCTTTATCCATTCATCTGTTGAGGGACACATAGGCTGATTCCATAGTTCTATTATTGTGAATTGTGCTGTTATTGTGTTATTGTGGTTATGTATCCCTGTAGTAAGATGACTTTTTAAAAATTCTTTAGGAAAATACTGAGGAGTGGTATAACTGGGTCATATGAATGCTACATTCTTATGTACACACATAAACACAGTCATGTATATCCCCTTGCCTTTGCCATATTTCATTGGTTAAAATCAAGATTCAGGCAATAAAGGTAAAGGTGAAACTCATGAAGGACAATTTAAATTCTGTCCACCCACAGGGACTATGCCTGTTGTAGTCTACCTGCCACACTGAAGCTCTAAAGGTTCATCCCACCAGAGGGGGTTGGATTAGAAGGGGAAGATGGACAACGTCTTTAATCAAATAGTAATCACAATGGTTTAAAAGTTATTTTCTTTAATAAGACCTAAAAGTCTTCAGAGGGAGATATAATATTTTTAATATCAAATACTAGCATCATACTCAGCACAGAATTCCCTCAATACAAATTTGTAACAAAATGAAGAGATAAATTGTTTTGAGAATGCACAGTTATCATTAACAAAACCTATGTAGTTTTCCTATTGTAACTATTGTAGTTTTCCCAGTAGTTACTTCTGCATACTTGTCCTCAGTGTGGTGTTTCTCTCATCAGGTTTGCAGATCTGGAAATGTTTTGCCCATCTCAACCCTTGAATACATTCTTAGTTTCAGAGTATACACTCAGAAATCGTCTGTGTGTTTAAAAATTCCTATTTACGAAGTGATATTTTAGTTGATGTCTCCTCTTCCCAACTTGTGTAGGAGCCAAGTTTTGCAAATATTACCTAGAGGCCTCTAAGTTATAAGAAATTGTGTTATAGTTTGGATTTTAAATGTTCCCCAAAGGCCAAAATCTTGGTCACTAACTGTGACACGATTGGGAGGTGGTAGAACCTATAAAAGGTGGGGCCTAACAAAGGGAGGATAGTGCCTAATAGAAGGGAATCTTGGAACCTTGACTCCTACACACACACACACACACACACACACACACACACACACACACACACTGGTCTCTCTCTCTGCTTCCTAGTCACCAGGAGGTGAGCAGCCTCCTCTACCACACACTTCTACCACCATGATGTACTGCCTCATCATAGACCCAAAGCAACTGGGCCAATCTTGCACTGAAACCTTGGAAACTATAAGCCAAAACAAATCTTTCCGGTTTTTTATCTCAGGTATTTTGTCGCAATGGAAAGCTGACCAATACAAAGAGAAATGGATCATAGAGATATAATTCCATAGATTTGATCAGAGTATAAATCACTTGGGGAGGGGAGGGGGAAAGGGACTTTTACTCTATGTTGCTAGCTCACTTACACTTTCCTTGGAAATTTATTTCTCTTTAGACCACCACCAAACCTCCCCATGAGGAGACACATGTGAAAGCCCTTACAATATAAGCTTTTGCAATGAGAGCTATGTCTACACAAATGCTTCTAAGCTATCATTCTCAAACACAAAAGAATTAAGTATACAGAAAACCTATTGGCTTGAACTTCCATCCATTAAATATTCTACCCAAATGTTTAATGTGTTGTTTCCTTTTAGGCATGTGCCAATTAAACATCTATTATGTGGTATCCATGTAATGCCAACTAGTTCAATCCCATGGTTACCTTGGAAACCAATAGATTAATATAGTTTATGAGAGTATAAGATATGAATAGTAGCCTATGCAACTGCATGACAAGTCTCACAAATTTTAAAAAAGCTCAAACCACCACACTTTTGAGTCTCCTGGGAAATCAAACAAGTTGAAAGCTCTCAAAGTATTTTGGGGGCAAAAAAAATATTCTCTGCATGTTCCAAATTTCACCTAAAACCCCAAAAAAAAAAAAAAAAACTTTTGGTTCACTTTCCCATCCCAGAGTTCTAGCAGACTAAGAAGGTACAAACATCCCCTCACTTTTTTAAGGTAAATAAACCCCAAAGCGCTGCCCTCATGAAGTTTACAGTCTAGAAAAAAAGATATAAGATACACTATAAAATAAATAAATATTGAGGAATCTTGAATGTTAAGTATATTATAGGCTAGAAAATGTTCTCCTGCTCCAAACTATTTACATCCTAATCTCTGGAACCTCTGATTAGTACCAAATATTGGTTATGGTAGGATGTGAGGTGTCCCCCAAAAGTTCATGTGTGAGACAATACAAGGTTTAGAGGACAAATGATTGAGTTATTAGAGCCTTAATCCCCTGATGGCATTAGTAACTGAAGGCAGATAGGGTGTGGCTGAAGGAGGAAGGTCATTAGGCATGTGCCTTTGGGATATATATTTTGTATCTGGGGAATGCAATCTCTCTGCACAGGTGAGCCATTTCCCTCTACCACAGGCTTCTGCCGTGATGTTCTACCTCACCTTGAGCTCTAAGGAATGGAGCTGGCTGTCTAGGAACTGAGACATCTGAAACCGTGAGTCCCCAAATAAACTCTTCCTTCTCTAAAATTATTCTTGTCAGGTCTTTTAGTCACAGCAGTGAAAAAAAAAAAAACAACAACAACTGACTAAAACATACGGCAAAAAGAGACTACAGATGTGATTGAATTAAGGACCTTGAGATGGGAATTTTATCTCGGATATCCTGGAGGCCTTAAATGCAATGGCACATATACTTACGAGAGAGACGGTGGGCAATTTGACGCATAAACACACAGAAGAAAAGCCACTGTGACCGTGGAGACAGAGACTGGAGTAACCTAGGTATCTCACCCACAATTGCACAGCTCAAGTGGTAGAGCTAAATTTAAGCCAGTGCCCTCTGACTTGGTATTTACTCTTTTCTCAATTCATATATATTATCATATATGAAATGTTTATACATAGAAAACCTATACATGGAGTAGCTGTGTGTATATACTCCATAATGATTCACTCCACTAAATATTTATTGACTGACACAGAACAGTCTGTGCCAGGTACTGATCTAGATGTCAGAGGACAAGCAAGGAATATAACTGATCAGGAAGTTGCTATTTGTAGGGAGAGACAGGACATGGGTCAACAGGTAACTCTGGAAAATGAGTGCTGGGAAGCAAATTCAATAGGATGCTCTGATATGGTGGTTGTGAAATGCCTCTTTGACAAGATGGCATTTGAACTCAGACCCGGATGGAGAGAGGGGACCCTTCATTCCAAAATCTGGAGAGAGAGCTTTCCAGCTTGAGCAGATGCCCTCATATGAGGACAAGCAGGTGTATTCAAGGAACAGACAGAAGGTAGCAGGAGAAGAACCAGCAAGAGGAAGGGTGGGACTTCCTATGAATGGCTGAAGGACAGAGGACTATATATACTTCCTCCCAACATGTCTGGAAGGAAGGGACTGTCATCAACATGTCATAAAGACCATATGAAACATTAGTACTAAGTACCTTTCATTTCTTTCAGTGGTGCAAGGATGACTGCAGAATCTTGCATAACCAGCTGAATTCACAAACCAAATGACCAAAACACTCACTCATTGCTTGGGTCTGCCTTCATTGTTATATTAATACTCTAACTTCTATTTCATTTAGCTTCAGTGGTGATCCTCTGAACATATTCACTCTTGTTCAACACTGGAACGTACGTTACAGAGTCTCCATTTGTCTATCCTGTCTTGTCAGTTAACATTTACAATCAAAATATTTTCTTCTTACCATTAAGAAAAATGATGTCCTTGGGTTTCTCATGTACTATATGAAGACAGAAGCATCTTACTTTTCATTCGTTCTTTGAACCATATTTATTGATCAAGTTCCTGGTTGGGAATGTTTCCCTCATGCCCCATAGGGACTTCAGAGGCAGGACTGGTGGTGCAAAGCCATTCCTTTGTTGATTTACAGTGGCTCAGAGGCCATAGGATCTATACAGGCCTGGCTTACCTTTATCCCAGGACAAAAAGTTTTTATCTTTTTCATAATTGTAGCATAAAGAATTTTGAACCATGAGCTAAAGACTAAACTGGTTTGAATTTTTGCTCTGTCACTTTCCTGCATTATGACTTGTGGGCAAATCACAGAACCTCTGTAAGCCTTAGTTTCAATGGATTTTTCTTTTGGAACCATTGTGTATTAAATACATTAGTAAATGGGCTTTTGACTTCATGTTTCCCTCCAGTTATTATCCCTTTTTAGAGAAAAACTACTTAAAGTTTTTTTTGTTTTGTTTTGTTTTATCCAATTCTGTCTCCAGCTCATCTTTTATTCTCTTGAACCACTTCAGGCAGGTCTCATCTTTCAACTGAAATCATCCTCATCAAGAACCACAACCTCCCTCCTACCCAAACCAGCAGTCAACTCCTCACAAGTCGGCGCTGATCTCTCAGAGACACTCACCCTGTCTCTCTCCTCCAGAACAGCTACTCCTTCACTCTCCTCAGCTCACACTTGAACTCCTCCCTGTATTCTTCTCTTTATGGTAGTTGTACTAGTTTTCTATGGCTGCTCTTACAAATTACCATGAATTTTGTGGCTTAAGACAACAAAAATTTATTCTTGTTTACTTCTAGGTGTCAGAAATTTAAGATTAGTTTCTCTACCTTGAGGTCAAGGATTTCATTTCTTGCCCCTTTCAGCTTCTGGTGGCTGCTGGCAATCCTTGGCCTGTTCTCTATCCTGTTGGCCTGTTTTCAATGGAGTGTGATAAGGACCTGCCTGGTTGTGTGAGCATTAAATGAAGTGCTCCAAGTCAAGCACTTAACATAATGCCATACCAGAGCAAACTCTTAGCAGCTATTAACAAAGACTTACTTTCTTTTGAACAAACTCATTATCATATGATAAATACTGTAATACCCACTCCCCACCCCCCTTATCAAGTTGTTACACTTATAGTACAAAACGTTAGGGGTGGGGGGGGGGGGACCTAGGATACCCAGTTACAATGCTGAAAAGTTCTTAGGGCCCTGAGCTTTACCATACTTGAAGGTCCTATCTAGTCTACTGCAAAGAATTCTTTGGATAACATTTTTTGGTAATATAAAAATTAGAAATAAAAAAAGACATATCCAAAATATTATGAAAACCCCCACTTGAGAATCATTTAATGGAAAAATACCAGTGAACCCCAGCTCCAGTGTTCTGGCTGCCTACCCAACTTTACTATTCAGCAAGTTGCACAGAGTCAAGCTCCCTTGTGACTGTCCCCTTGTGAGTTGTGTTGGAACCCAAGCTGTGGGACGCAGGTTAGATTCTGGATATCAATTTTCCCAAGTCAGATAAAATGCTCCGAGACTATGAAAGGAGATCAAATAAGCATTTTCAGACAGATAGAAACCTTTTTGCAACTCCTGGGGCCTGGGCACTCAGTTGCAGATCTGGCAGATGGAAGAAACTGTCCTGAAGGAGATCATCAAAGAATGATCCTGTGTGGAGGTTCTCACCAACACAGAAGTTAGAGCCTCACAGCTGAAGCATTTTCATGAAGCTCAAAAACCTCTAATGGCTGAGAAGTTTAAGTTTATGAAGCTTTTTACTTTAACTATTAAATGTCTTTACAAGTCTTATTCCTGAAATTATTACTAACATCTGTGGGAGATTGGAAACTCTCCCCAGCTCATATTCTTTTAGACATGTTGATTTGCTTGAGGCTAGAGCTCCTGCCCAGAGCTCTTACTATAGAATGGATCCCAAAAACATTTTACAAGAATCCTTGCACCTTAGAAGAAACCAAGGCCCAGAAAAGTGATGTGACTCCCCCAAGGTAGAAAAACCATGGTTGCAAATCAGGTTTCCTGTGTCTCCAATCAGAATCAAGTTCCTTTCAGTAATTAGGAACTGGATTTTGTGATCGACTTAGGATCCACTAGACTAAGGGATGCCACCTCAGGAAACCTTCTGGTTCTCAGGCCAACATCGCTTCGTGTGTTTACAGAGCCACTGTATCTAGATGACACCAAACAAGTGTGAAAAAGCAATGCTCTCTATCTTCTTTAAATCCTTCTGAATGTTCCACTACTGAGATATTATCTTGACAGTCTTGACATCACTGGGGCTTCTTTGCCCTTACGTCTACCCTATAGTTGGGCCAAGTTCTTGGGCATTTAATGTACCACCAGAGCTTTCCAAATACACCTTTAGTTATCCATCCACATTGGTTTTCACCAAGGCATGAGCATCTTTGATGAAGCTGGAAATCCTCAGGCTAGGGGTCCAACTCCCTAAGCAGTCAGCACAGGTCCTACAGGTTCCCTGGGGTAATGCCACAAAGCACCCTTCCAGTCCTTGCGATTCATTCATGAAGCCGCCAAGCTTCTACTGTCTCCCAGCCTCTGAGTAAACAGTAGACCTCCCCAGCACTCCCTTCTCTCCCCTCACCTCTGGGGTCCCAGGCATCATCTTTTCAAAAAACATGGAACGTTAAGAAAAAAAAGAAGAGGCACTGACTTCAAGCGGCTTATGCTTTTTGGTCCTGCAAAAATCCCTCAGGCAAAAAATACTAGGACTGTAGGTACCTAATTAGAATTCAGGAGAAGGAAAAAATATTCAGCAAACAAAATTCAAGTATCTCAAAACATTACTCTGCCTCTCCAGCACAGGCCCTGTTGCCTCTGGCTCCCTGGGCTATCACATTAAAATTTTTTAAAGAATAATGGGAAAGAGCTTTATCAAGACAGTGTGACTTATAATATTTATCCTCTGTGTATGGGCATGCACACACATACATAATCTTGGAACAATATGATATTTGTTTTTGCATTATATATACTTTTTAGGATCTTTCTATTCTCAAAGTTCTTTCAAACTATTTTCCAAAGTAAGGGCAATATCAAATTACTTTTGGTATACTATATATCACCATAAACTCTATGCTGTCACTTTAAGTCTCACAATAAAGGCAGTTAGTTGTGCAGGTCAGGAATATGTCACTATTCTAGAAGTACCTAATATAAGCTTTTAGTTATCATTTTCTCGTCAACATTAGACATTTTGCTAACTAAATCATTGACATTCAAATTAGGCTCTCATCAGTAAAGTTAATGATATTAAATGCAGGTTAAGTATCCCTTACCTGAAATACTTGGGACCAGAAATGTTTGAAAGTTTTTCAGATTTTTCATATATGTACTGAGATATCCTGGGGATAGGACCCAAATCTAAACATAAGACTCATCTATGTTTTATACTCCTTTGATACACATAGCCTGAAGGTAATTTTATGCACTATTTTTAATAATTTCGTGTATGAAACGAAGTTTTATGATGTGGAATTTTCCACTTGTGGTACCAACCAGTACTCAAAAGTTCTGGATTTTGGAGCATTTTGAATTCTGGACTTTCAGATTAAAGAGGCTCAACTGCTCAGTGACTAAATATTTACAGACATTCCCAACCTTTAAGTGAGTCCAGCTGAGGAATCTGGAACAGTGCGATGGAATGTGGCAGCCATTAGCTACATGTAGCTATTGATCCATTGAAATATAACTACTATGTGTTAAAAGTATACTATATTAGTTACACTGGGTTATATAAAGTGTACTATTTGAGCTATATATGTTTGCTTTTACTTTTTTTTAATACCTTTATTTGATTATTTATTTTTATGTGGTGCTGAGGATCAAACCCAGCACCTCGCATGTGCTAGGTGAGTATTCTGCCACCAAGCCACAACCCCAGCCCCTGGTTTTACTTTTAACATGTGAATCCTATTAGATTTCTATTGATCAATACTGCTATTAAAGATTTTTTATCTTCGGGGTGGTGCCTTTTGTTTAATTCCTATACTGTCTTAGATCCTGCCACTAATTTAGTAGGTTATAGACCACCAAATAGCTATCTGCCATAGATTTAGCTTAATCTATAATAATGTCTCATTTGTCTCGGGCATAATGCATGAAAGTAGTTTTCACAGGGCTTACAGAAAAGTTATCTATGTATCAAGTTACTAAAAAATGAACATATGACAAAATTTGATCAGAAAATTTCCTTTGATTATCACCTAGTAGTGAAGGTGTAAAGAAATAGTTAACCCTAGTCTACTCTGGTATTGCCTTTAGTTCAAGGGCTCTGACCCTGGGTTTATCATTTTAATATACCCTGGTCTGGACACTTCCAGCCATTCCCCTTCCTCAAGACATGTGCCAGAGCCCTGAGGGGGCATCATACAATGCTGCTGTGAGCTAGTGAGAAAGGAGGCCAAATGGATATCAGAGTCCAAAGCCATCAGATACCCAAAGCTGGTTTATAGCCTGGTGCAGACTATTGCTCAAGTAATCAATAGGAATGGCTGCAGAATCATAAATGGGTTGCATATTTTTGCACTAAGCTCAGCTGTTCTCGGTGGGTTGAGACTTGAGGCCACATCTCAGTCTTCTCCATCACAGTAAATCAAAGTGCAGCCTATTTCAAAGTATTATTTTTATATTACATGTATGAACCGAGAGATTTATAGTAATCTCTAGTGACAGGAAAACTATATTTATAATACACACACATATTCTACTTGTCTGCAGTGGAGAAGGCTAGGGTTTTGGAGAGGAAAGACTTACATGCTCTAGCTGCCCCCAGCTCCCTGCTGACCCAATAGCTGAATGTAGTTGCATAAGTAAGTTCAAGGAAGCAACAACAGAACTTCCCAAAACGAGGGAAAGTCACAAATGTTGGGTTTTTAAAGCTACTAGCTTTAGGGTTGGTTTGTTGTGCAGTAAAAAAAAGCAAATACAATCCTCCAATTAAGCAGAGATGTTCTCTGCCATCAAAGGGTTATCAACTTCTCCATATCCTGTCAAGACTGGCATCACAGGGTATGGAGTTAAAGTTCAGTATTTATTAACAGAAATTTAGATTTCCAGATACAACATCTTGAGTCAGGCATGGTGGCACATAACTGTTATCCCAGTGACCTGAAGCAGGAGAATTGCAAGTCTGAGGCCGACCTCAGTAACTTAGCAAGACCCTGTGTCAAAAAATAAAAAAGAAACTGAACAGACACTTCACAGAAGAAGAAATACAATAGATCAATAAATATATGAATAAGTGTTTAACATCTCTAGCAACTAGAGAAATGCAAATCAAAACTATTCTAAGATTTCATCTCACTCCTATCTGAATGGCAATCAACAAGAATACAGGCAACAATAAATGTTGGTGATGATGTGGTGAAAAGGTACACTCATACATTGCTGGTGGAACTGCAAATTGGTGCAACCACTATGAAAAGCAGTATGGAGATTCCTTAGAAAACTGGGAATGGAACCACCATTTGACCCAGCTATCCCACTCCTTGGTTTATACCCAAAGGACTTAAATAAAACCAGCATACTATAGTAATACAGCCATATCAATGTTTATAGCAGCTCAATTCACAATAGCCAGACTATGGAACCAACCTAGGTGTCCCTCAATAGATAAATGGATAAAGAAAATGTGGTATACATACTCAATGGAATATTACTCAGCTTTAAAGAAGAGTGAAATTATGGCATTTGCCAGAAAAGGGTTGGAGTTGGAAAATACCATGCTAAGCGAAATAAGCCAATCCCACAAACCAAAGTCTGAATGTTTTCTTTAATATTCGGATGCTAATTCACAATAAGGGGACACTAGGGAAGAATAGTGTTACCTTAGATTAGGTAGAAGGAAGTGGTGGGAGGGGAGGGGAGGGGATGTGGGGATAGGAAAGATAGTAGAATGAAACGGAAATTATTACTGTATGTATGTATGTGACTACATAACCAATATGATTCTGCAACATGCCCACTCAGAAAAATGAAATTATATCCCATCTATGTAGGATATATCAAAATGCATAAATGCATTCTACTGTCATGTATAACTAATTAAAACAAATAAATTTTTTTAAAAAAAGAGCTTGGAACATAATGCTTTGTTTTAGCATGAAGCAGAATAAACAAAATAATAAGCAACTTAGAAAAAATAAATAAATAAGGCTGGGGATGTAGCTTAGTGTTCAATCCATAGTACCTAAAAAACCCTAACATTTTTAATATAAACTAAGGTTGATTATCTGCTTTGTATAAAGATATTCCTCTTAATACTAAAAATGTAACCCTTAGTACAGTATGTGATTTTTAGACAAGATTTCATAATTATACATTTATTGATTGAGGCAGTTATCAGCTTAGTCAATAGCCTATATAAACTGCTCCATTAATATTTGCCAAATCTTAAATTATCTAAAAAATTTGCTTACCTATAAGACAAAAAGCCTTACTTCCTAAACGTCTAAAAAAGTCATTCCAGTAATTTAATATTTATTAAATATTAAATACATACAACAGACAATCTACACTTTAGTTAGGAAGGCAAAACTTCCATGCATAAAACTATTATAAAACTTCTAGAAGAGTGTATGAATAAATGTAAAATTAAAGAGCACAGATGAAAACTGCTGAGTTCAGAAAATGAGACCAACCTGGGCTGGACTCTCTAGGAAATGTCTTAGAGAAAAGAAACTTCTAGTTAAATATAGCAAACGATATACATGCACTCCCCCGATACTGCCTTAAAATAAGATAATTTCTTGAAAGGCAAAAAATTTTGACAAATAAAGTAAGAGGCATATCTTAATCTGTTCGTGCTACTGTAACAAAATACCTCAGATTGCATAATTGACAAACAACTGAAATTTATTTCTCATAGTTCAGAAGGATGGGAAGTCCAAGATCAAGGTGCCTGCTGATTCAGTGCCTTTGCCCTGTGCTTCACCAATATAGCATAGCACCTTCTTACTGTGTCATCACATTGCACAAGTGGCAAGGGAGCTCCCTGGAGCCTTTCAAGGGCACTAATCCCATTCACAAGGTTGGAGCCCTCATGACTTAATCTCTTCCCAAAGGCCCTATCTCTTAATACCGTCACATTGGGTATTAAGTTCTAGCATATGAACTTGGGATGACACCAACATTCAGACTATACCAAGAGAATGGCAACAAAATTTTTGCATAAATAATATCTGATTTGGCAGACAAGTTCAAGCTAAAACACTAATGAGAAGTGAGAGACACCCAGAAGTAAGCCAGTCCACTTTGCAGGCTCTCAAATATACACTCAAGGAGCAGTTTCTCAACCTCTCTGAAAATAAAGCAGAGCAGGTAGTATTGAAGCAGGGATATTCTAAGTAGTTTGAATGTTTACATATGTAGCAGCCTGACCCCTTCCTCAGTGCTGATCTTGTAGGATTGTCCCTCCTAACCCTGCTAGTGTCTGGAGCTCTGGGTCAGCTAAGGTCAGGGGTAACATTGTGATTATAGGATTATTGTGTGAATGACTTTATAGCAAATCAGACACTTCACAATTCCCTTTTCCTTGTCTCCAAGATCACTAGCATCTAAATGTATATTTTAGAGGCAAGAGATTAATGACCCTCCCGGCTGAAAAAGTACTAAAGATACTGACAATCTATTACGAGAATGGCTTACGCACAGAGCTTCTGGTCAGCCTTCTTTTATAGGAAAAGACAGCCCAAGAATCACAGATATTTAGGGGTGGCATCTATCATGAAAAAAAGAAAGGCAATCAAATAAACAGAAGTTTTGAACAAGAGACAATGCAAGGAGCTAGAAAAAAAAAGGCAAAGGCAGTATAATTAATATCTTCAGACAACCTCAGAAAAGATCTTGTTTATGATATAAACAAGATGTTGGTAAATAATAAAGAACATTTGGAGGAATGTAAACATTTGTAGGAGAGATTTTTAAAGTCCAAAATAAGGCAAAGTGGAAATAATGTCCCGGAAAATAGAACAAAATTAAATGAGAAAAATGAAATTTGAAATTAGTTTCAAAGGTCAAACATCCAAATAAAAGGAGTTACAGAAAATAAAGGGAGAAAAAGAAAATGTCCAATAAAGAACAGAAGGTTCCAGACTATATGAGTACATCAAATTGCAACAGAATAAAGATACAATGTGAAAAAAGGCACAATGTTAAATTTCAGAAAAATTTGGACGATAAGCATCTTTAAAAGATTCCAAAGGTGGAAGGGGAAAGGTTACAACAAGAACTAGAAATTAACACTAGAAGTTAATTTTTCTAACATTGAAAATTAAAATAAAATTGAATGATGCCTTTAAATTCTGAGGAAAAGTAGCTTCCAGCCTAGGTTTTTTTTTTTAATATGCTGATGGACCTTTATTTTGTTCATTTATTTATATACAGTGCTGAGAGTCGAACCCAGTGCCTCACACATGCTAGGCAAGCGCTCTACCACTGAGCCACAACCCCAGCCCCACCACCCCCAGGCAAATAATCAATCAAGTCTGAGGGTAGAATAAAAGCTTTTTCAAGTAAGTGAGGTCTCAAACAGTTGACCTCCCTTATAATGTTCTTCAGGAAGCTCTGAGAGTATGTGCATTAGCAAAACAAGGGACAAAGTTAAAAAGAGGAAGATATAAAATAGAGTAAGCAAGGGATCCAGTTCAAAGGAGAAGCACAAGGAATCCCCGGGTTGATGGTGAAGAAGATGCAGTTATCTAAGGATGACCCAAAGAGTGACCAGATGATTGGCGCCAAAGACAATGGCTTTCAGGAATCCTATTCCCAAGAAAGAAATTTTTTTATAAGATTATTTAAATGTGTTCAGACATGTTGAGAATTATTGTCAATATGTTCAGACATATTGATTTTTCCTTCCATTAGAGTATTTAGAGATTCATAGAAAATTAAGAGTAACAATTATTAACTCAAGGAAAAACAAGGTGAGTTATGAAAATACTATCACAGAATACTCCCTGGCTAAGCTCAAATAATATTTCTATAAGCTTTATAAAAATCAAATTATTAAGCTAACTAAAAGGCATTATTGGGGATAGGGGAAGTGTAGAATATAGAGGTGACAATTTCAGGGAAGGAGCATGATATGCATCTTCACTATCAAAGTCTGAAGCCAATTTTTAATATATTCCAAACTTAAAAATCAAACAAAATAACAATATAAGCAAGCCATCTAAAAATATAGGAGTAAATATTCAAAGAAACAGCTAATAAAGTAACAAAAAGAAAAATTACATGTTGGAAATATGCATGAGGAAGGACCAGACACTAAGTGACTAAAATGTATACCTATATAATCAACTAAATACAGCTGTATTTTATAAAACCTTTTAGGAGAAATAAAGCAAGCTAAGATCTGGCTAGGTGAAATGTTTAAAGTGAAATGCTTGAATACAGAGCTCACAATCCAGATGGACAGATATGTTCCAGTTTGCAATGATGCCTGAGAGGCAAAAGCACAGAAAGGTCTATTTATTCAGCCTTGAAGAAGAAACTGGATTTCAGAAGGCTGACAGGGAGAAGAGAGGGAAATTAGTCAGGAGAGAAAAGAACAACATAAGAGAAGGAATAGTTCAGCAAGGAGTAAGGCAAGAGGCCAGACCCTTAGGAGCTCAGCCTGGCCAGAGGAGTACTGAGTTGGGGAATAACATTGGAAAGGGGAAGTGGAGCCATTTTAATTTGACTAGAGAGCTTTAATGGCAGACTTGATTAGGCAGGAGAAAGAGTCATTGAACTTGAAGGTAGGTCATTTTGAAATTCAGCCAGAAAAGAAAAAAAGAATGAAGAAAAGTGAAGAGAACTTAAAAGACTTGTGGGACTTCATCAAAGAAAACAGGAAGAAAGGGAGAAACAAATAGCTCATTTGAAAAAAATAAAGGCTAAAAACTCCCTTAAGCTGATGAAAGAAATGTACAAATTCAATAAGCTCAATGAACTTTAACTAAGATAAGTCTAGATAGAATGATACAAAGACATATTATCTAAAATGTGGCACTATCTAAAATGAAAGACAAAGAGAGCATCTTGAAAGCAGTAAGAAAAAAATCAATTAATTGTATATAAAGGAGTTTTCACAGGATTATAAGTGGATTTATCAAAAGAAACTTTGCAGGCCAGAAGGAGTGGGACAACATATTCAAACTTTTGAAAGAAAACAATTCAACAAAAATTACTGTATTCAGCAACACTGCCCTTCCAACAGAGAAATTAAGACTTCCTCAGGTAAAAGCTGAATGAGTTCATTACCACTTAACCAGCTCTATAAGAAATGTTAAATGGAACCCTTCAAGTTGAAATTAAAGATACTAGAGAGCAACAGGAAGCCAAATAAAAGGGTAAGGTTCTCTGACAGAACAAATACATGGAAAAATGTAGTAACCTATAAAATATTAGAAACTGGATTGAAAAGCATACTAAAAGGATTATGCAACATGACCAAGTGGGATTTATTTATGGAATGCAAGGATGGCTCAACATATGAAAATCACTGTAATGCACCATATTAAAAGAACATAGAGGGACTGGGGATGTGGCTCAAGCGGTAGCATGCTCGCCTGGTGTGCGTGCGGGCCAGGTTCGATCCTCAGCACCACTTACAAACAAAGATGTTGTGTCCGCTGAAAACTAAAAAATAAATATTAAAAGTTCCCTCTCTCTCTCTCTCTCTCTCTCTCTCTCTCTCTCTCTCTCTCTCGCTCTCTCGCTCTCTCTCTCTCTCTCTCTCTCAAAAAAAGTTTAAAAAAATAAATAAAAGAACATAGAATACAATTTACTTCCCTTTCAAGATAAAAACAAAAACTCACAAATTAAGAATAAAATAAAAATACCTCAACATAATAAAAACTACTTTTGAAAAGGTCATAGTTGAGAGGAAGTCTACATTTCTAGTTATTCCATGGCTCAGGACTCAAGCAGTAAGAGTACTGCTTCACAACAATATGGTGAAAAAAGCAATTCACTGAAATTCAACATCAGAGGGTCAAATACTTCTAGACACTTGGAAATTTGATGCACTGAATAAAGGACAAGAAAGAGTACATTGGAGCCAAGCCAGTTGCAGCAGAGGCAGAAGCACCAGTTCACCACAGAGGAGAGGGACAGAATGAACACAGAGAGAAACACAACAGACTAATTTAGCACAGAAAATCTGTGGAACAGAAAAGCAGTCTGAACTTAGTTGAACCAGAGGCTGCACAGTGAGCTGATACTTGAAAAATGCTCTGTGTTTCTCAACTGGCAAGTGGGACCTGAGGTAGGGAGCCATCCTGAGGAGGCCATGCTGCAACTTACTGCTGTGAGTGCTTGGGAAATCATAGTGAACATTGCCATACTGTCATCACAGCAAGTTTCTACCAAGTGGCCCAGCAGAACATGATTGAAACAGGAGCAGAATAGATTATACCCAGATGAATTCAAGTCAGAGATAGGAAGGAGAGTGCAACTCAGTTTCCCTTTGAGTCTAGTGGCTCATATGACCAACTATATGAGGTCAGGAAACTGAAAAGGTGAACAATGTGATTACAATTGGAGTCTGGGCCTGGGAAGGCCAAATTATGGGTGGCAGAGTGTATGAGACCTGTAGAGGGGTTGGTCCTCTAGCTCAATGGGTAGAATTCTTAGGAGGCTCCTGAGTTCCAGACACCCAGCAGAGATTGGCACTTGCCCAGCCCAGGGCTGTGTTGATCTAATCTCTCCAGAAGAGATACCATCCCTCACCCCAAAAAAAGTCCCAAGGGCCTTTTAGAGCTACTTCCCAGCCACCAGAACTCCCCATTTAGAATTCTGCAACAGGAGTGCGTTCATCTGGTCTTCCTAGGGGAGGGAAAAAACTTCTCAGTCTGTCCTACTTTATACTGTAAGAAGGGAAAATGAAAGCTATTTTAACCAGCTTTAGCTTTAAGTCACTTCAGCTGGCAGTTCAGAGAGAAACACAAAAAGAGGAAGGGTTTTACAACCTCCAGCGTTTGCTCTAAGGGGTACATAGCCCAAGAAGAAAGGAAAATAGGACAGTTGGGCATAGGCAGTGATTATTTACCTTCATCAACAGTTTTGACCTCCTCAGTGTTCAATGGAGACAATTATTTTATTTTCATTAAGAATTTTATTTAAGAGGGGGTGTACTTGCTGTGCCAACTGGTTCGTGTACATATATGAACAATATATAGTTAAGGGGTTTTTTGTTTATTCAGTTTATTTGGTTTTCCTTTTGCTTTTTTTTTTTTAACTTTTACTTTGTTTCTGCTTGCTTATTTGTTTCTCTTTCTCTCCTTTCTTTTCCTCTAGTAACCAAATGCTCTTATCTCTCCTCATCTCTCTTTACTTGTTTCCTTTATTTACTTTTCCTCCTCCTTCCAATAGCCTTCACTTTCTACATCTCTTTGGCTTTCTCTCTCTTCATATTTTAAACATTCTAAACTTTCTTTTTCCTTCTCATCACATTTTTTTTTCTTTTAATGATCTGCATTTTAACCATTTTTATAACTACCTAATTTTAGAACCCTACCTAATTTTAGAACCCTACCTAATTTTAGAACCCTACCATTCATGTTGTTGCCATTATTAAAATTATTTAATGCCAGATCTGGTTCACGACTACTTATTGTTTTTCCTGTGGTCAATTTCTGACCTGACCATTCCTGTTTTGGTGGTAGTATTGTAGATGTAACAGTAGGCACAGGGTAGTTATTTTAATTCTGAATATTGTTTGCTGCTGTTGTTTTGTTTCCCCCTTTTCTATGAGGCTCTGGGTATCTACTGGGACACTAGTTGTTCACAGTATAGAGACTGTTGCTGAGCTTAACCCAGTCAAGAATCAGCACACCTTGCTCCACACACATAATAACTATGACCAAACTTCAATGATACTTTCATTCAAAGAATGGAAGGAAAAAAATCCCAACTAATAAATGGCCCTAAGTAGGAACAGCAAGAGGAGCCTCGGGTCCCACACATGGATGGCCACTCTTATAGTAAAAACAGAGAATTAACACAAAGACTGTGAGCAATATGTCTTGGAGGAGTCTCAATCTAGATGCTCCCGTACCCCTTTAGAATATACAGAGTTGTTAAGTGAACAAGAGCAATCCAGAAAGTGTACCCCACATACCCTGCTGTATAAACACAGTTGCCAGATCTACAAGAAGGACTCCACTGTTTTGAGGCCTACAGAGAAAGTGAAATCCTTAAGCCCTGACAAAATATACACTATATCAAAATACACTAATCATCACCAAAGAAATAGCAGGGAAACTATACAAAATTCACTCTGAAATATATTGAAAAGTTTATGAGAAACTGGTTTCCCAGAGCACTTGGGCAAGAAAAGGCCCACACATAAAAGAGAAATCCATCCCAATAGATCATAAACCCCAACACAGGAATACAAGAACTATGAACAAACAAGGTACCAAAGATACTGAAGTGAATAAAACACCGTAAAAAAAACTCAAAAGAATGATTGTAAAAATGATCAATAAGTTCCAAGAGAACAGAGAAAAACAACTGAATGAATCAAGGAAGTCAGTGTAGTTTATGAATGAGAAATTCAACAAAGAGATAAAGATAATGAAAAAGAATCCAACAGAAATCTTGGAAATGAGAGATACAATAAATAAAATAAAATGTTCAGTTGAAAGTTTTTCTAGAAGCATAGACCATGCTAAGACAAAATCTCAGAGCCGAAAGACACAGTGGATAGCCTTGAACAGACAAGAACGAAGAAAAGAAGTAACCATGGAGGCTGGGGTTGTAGCTTAGTGGTAGAGCACTTGCCTAGCACATTTGAGGCACTGAGTTCCATCCTCAGCACCACAATAAATAAATAAACAAATAAATAAAGTATTGTGTCAATTTGCAACTAAAAAAATTATTTTTAAAAAATATTCATGCCCAAACATTGGTGAACCTAAGTACATAAACAGATACTACTCAACCCAAAGGCTTAGAGAAACCCCAGTACACCAATACTGGGTGGTTTTAACATACCTCTTTCGCCAATAGATGTGTCATCTAGACGTTAACACTCCCATTGCAAAAGGGAAAAATAGGGGCATAGAAAGAAGGGATAGGTCCAAAGGAAGATCAAAACCCAGTCAGTCAAACAGGTCCTGTAATTCTGTGTATAGCATCAAGGACACATGGCTGTGAGATGTTCTTTTCAAAGAACTTAGGCAGCCCCACCCCACTGGTTTTGCCAATTGCTGTCAGCAACATCCATGCCACTGACTGAATGCTGTGCTGCCTTGAAATTTTCTCCACCAGATTAATTAGTCTGTCCTTCTAAAATTCAAACAAAGTCTCAGTACATAGGCAAAATGTAACCAAGTTCTTCGCCAGAATATAACACGGATGGCCTCTAGTCCAACTCCCAAAAGAATCCTGATTTTGCTCTGAAACTTTATAAGCACAGTCCACATTCCTGTGAGCATTCTGGTCTTCTGAGCTCCCACCAGAATTGTCCATTAAGCTTTGCTCACAACATTCTAAAGCTTTTCTAACTCATACCTCTAACATTTTTACAATTCCTGCTGCAAACAATTTCAACAACTTCTGAGTCACATGGTCAAGTTAGTCACAGAAATAACCCTACCTCTTGGCACCAATTTCTGTTTTCATTAGCTTTTTCATTGCTGTGACCAAAATAACTGACAAAGACAACTTAAAAGAGAAAAGTTTATCCAGGGCACATAGTTTCATAGTTCTTAGTTTATAGAGAGCCGACTCCATTGCTCTGGGCCCAAGGTGAGACAGAACATCACTAAGGAAGGGCACAGCCAAGGGAAGCTGCTCAGCTCATGGTGGGGTCAGGAAGCAAAGAGAGAGGGGAAGGGGCCACAAGAATAGCTGTTCCAGGGCATACTCCCCAGTGATCCACCTCCATTAGCCATGCCCCACCAGCTTGTAGTTATCACACAGTCAGTTTATTCAAACTAGAATGGATTAATTAGATTGCAGCTCTCATAACCTAATTACTTTGCCTCTGAATATACTTGCATTTACAGGAGCTTTTCGGGGACACCCCATCACCAAACCATAACACTCTATTTGCAGATGATATGATCTTAGAAGACCCAAAAGCTCCACCAGAAGACTGCTTAGAGCTAATAAATAAATTCAGCGAAGTAGCAGTTTACAAAATTAACATACAAAAAAATCAACAGCTTTTCTATACACCTCAGTCTGCTGAGAAAGAAATCAGGAAAACAATCCCATTCACAATAGCCTCAAAAACAAACAAGGAATTAATCTAACCAAGGAGATGAATGACCTCATCAACAAAAACTATAGAACACTCAAGAAAGAAATTAAAGAAGACACAAATTGGAAAGACCTTCCAGGTTCATGGATAGGCAGAATTAATATTGCTAAAATGGCCATATCACCAAAAGCAATATGCAAATTTATTGCAATCCCATCAAAATACCAATAACATTCTTCACGGATCTAGGAAAAAAAAAATAGTCCTAAAATTCATTTAGAAGAACAAAACACCCAGAATAAACAAAGCAATTCTAAGCCAAAAAAGCAGTGCCAGAGGAATCCCAATATCTGACTTCAAATTACACTACAGAGCTATAGTAACAGAAAACACATGGTTATTGGAATAAGTACAGATAGACCAAAGGCCCAGAATAGAAGACACAGAGACAAACCCACACAGATACAGTCATCTTATCCTTGACAAAGGTGCCAAAAATAGACATTGAAGAAAAGACGAACAATATTTCTAATAAAAATGTTGAAAAACTAGTTATTCATATGTAAAAGAATGATACTAGATCCTTATCTCCCACCTTGTACAAAAGTCAACTCAAAATGGATCAAAGACCTAGGTATTAGACAGAAACTAGGCAACTCCTAGAAGAAAACATAGGGTGAACACTCCACATATAAGCACAGGCAATGACTTTCTTAATAAGATTCCCAAAGCTCAGGAAATAACATCAAGAATTAATAAATGAGATGGTATAAAGTTAAAAAGCTTCCTCAGAGAAAAGGAAACAATTAAGAATATAAAGAGAGAATCTATAGAATAGAAGAAAAGTCTTTGCTAGCCATTCTTCTGACAATAACCAGAGTATATAAAATAGTCCAGAAATTTAACACCCCAAACCCAATAGCCCAATTAATAAATGGGAAAATGAATTAAAAAGACACTTCTCAAAGACCAACAAATATTTTTTAAAAATCTTCAACATTTTTAACAATTAGGGAAATTAAAAACAAAATTACACAGAGATTTTATTTCATCCAATTAGAATGGCAGCCACCGAGAATACAAACAATAATAAATGCTGGAGAGGATATGGAGGGAAATGAACACTTTTACACTGTTGATGGGATTGTAAAAGTACAACCACTATGGAAATTAGTATGAAGGTTCTTTAAAAGACAAAGAATGGAACTACCATCTAACACAGCTATGCCACTCCAATTTCAATGGATTAAAAAAAACTAGAAATAAATCCTCATATATATGATCAGGTGACCTCAACAAAAATGACAAGACCACTCAGTGGGGAAAAGTCAGTCTTTTTAACAGATGACGTTAGGAAAATTGGATAGTCACTGCCGCAGTCTGGCTGGGCACAATTCAGGAGCTACTTGTCAAAAGAAACTAACTTTATTTTTAGAACTACAAACGCCAAACAAAACAGCTCTTCAGGAAAAAACCCTCAGAGCCCAAGTGCCACCACCGGCTTCCCCAAGCCTCTCACCCCCACACAAACCTCACCACCTCCCACAATCCTCCTGCTCTTGAGGCTGATTGGCTGGGTCGTGTGGGCGGAGCCAAAGAAGTCCCCCAATGAGCAGCTCCGTGGAGAAGCCAATCATAGATATTGCTGGGGCCGCTGTGAGCCAATCATCAGCTGGCAGTCTGAAGGGCAGGGAAACAGCCCAATGAACATCACCGCAGAGGAGCCAATCAGCTAGATGTTGCTGGGGCCGCTGTGAACCAATCATCAGCTGGCAGTCTGAAGGGCGGGGAAACAGCCCAATGAACATCACCGCAGAGGAGCCAATCAGCTAGATGTTGCTGGGGCCGCTGTGAGCCAATCATCAGCCGGCAGCTGGAAGTTTGCTGGGGTCCCTTTGGCTGTGGCTCTCAACATCTCCCCCTCTCTGTTTAAACAACAAGCATGTGGCTTAGGGACCGTGCCTGCCTTAGGTTGTCCAATACTACATATGGTCCTTACCTGTCTTCGGATGAGCTGACCTCAGGGCATCAGCCTCCTGTCTTAGGTTGGTACCATTGTAATTGGATCTTACCCGTCATTGACTACTGGTCCAGTATACAGCCACACCTGTGGAGAGGTCTTTGTCATGACAAGCAGAAGGGAGGAAGATACACCAAGCCAATTGACGGCTCTTGTTGGAAAAATTGTACAACCGATGACATCATCAGCAAAAATACTCCAACACTACCACAAGTCGCTGCACCAACTGATAGTCCACAATGCATACAAGTGAGTTCACAATGCATACAAGTGACACATAGTTTAGGCAAGTTCTGCAAGCAGTTCAGTGATGGCTATTGCAGAAACTGTAGATTAGTTTTATCTTTGTCTTCACCGGCACTGGGATGAAGATAGGAATTCTAGCAATAATGGCTAAAGAAAAAATTATGTAACATTCCAGAAGGCACTAAAAGAAAACAATTTTCTTAACAATTTACATTATCTTGAAGAGAAAAGGAAACAATTTTCTTAACAATTTACATTATCTTGAAGAGAATTATTAAATATAATGAAAAGGAAAGGTGAAAGTAAACAAATAGATCTGTTAACCTTCTTTTTTGTTTACATATTAAAACAATTCTTAATAGTTATTTACCTAATTTAAATTAAACCATCTAAATCACGTGAATAAAAAAAATATTTGGATCCATTTTTTCATGAGCGCTCATCATATATGATATATGGACATACGTACATTCAAACATATAACACAAAACACAAGTGTGCACACATAATATAATACATACAACACATAACATAATAGTAAAGGCCTTATAACTTTTTTTATCTTCTTTTTGGCCTGTAGAAATCGCTTTAGTTAATCTCTCTGGAATCCAAATTGGCTGCTGTTCTCCCTGTGGAAATACACAAACAGGCCCCCGACTCCAGACAATCACTGGGTCAGGACTTTAGTTAATCTCTCCGGAATCCAAATTGGCTGCTGTTCTTCCTGTGGAAACACACAAACAGACCCCCGACTCCAGGCAATTACTGGGTCAGGACCTTTCCATTGTCCTGTTAGAATATCTTTCCAAAGTACCTTGGGCTTATGTACATTTTTTGGACACATATGCCTTTCTGCAGCACTAAGTCCTGATGAATCCAAATTTAAAAAGTTTAGAGTAAAAAGGGTTATTTTAAGTTTATCTTTGGGGAATATATACCCCTTCCCAATTCCATCTTTTTGCTTTAATAAGTACATTTTAATAGTTTGATGAGCTCTTTCAACTATGCCTTGTCCCTGTGGATTGTATGGGATTCCTGTTATATGAGTAATGCCAAATGATGAGCAAAATTGTTTAAAAGAGGTAGAAGTATAACCAGGGGCATTATCTGTCTTTAACTGTTTTGGAATGCCCACAGTGGCAAAATTTTGTAAGCAATGAGCTATAACATCTTTAGTTTTTTCTCCGGCATGAAGGGAGCCCATCAAAAATCCAGAAGAAGTATCAACTGTAACATGCAAATATTTTAATTTTCCAAATTCTGGCAAGTGTGTGATGTCCATCTGCCAAATATGGTTAGGTATCAATCCTCTAGGATTGACTCCAAGATTAACTTGTGGTAAAAAGGTCACACAATTTTGACATTGTTTTATTATTTGTCTAGCTTGTTCCTTAGTTATTTTAAAACACTTTTGTAAAGTATTAGCATTGACATGGAACCTTTTATGAAAATTTATAGCTTCTTCTAGTGTAGAGAAAATATGATGTATGTCATGTGTAGTTTTATCTGCTAAATCATTGCCCAAACTAAGGGCTCCAGGCAATCCTGTATGTGCCCTGATATGTCCTATAAAGAATGGATCTTTTCTGTCCCAGATTAAACTTTGTATAGTGGAAAACAAAGAGAAAACAGTAGAAGAAGGGGAAATCCTACCAGCATCTTCAAGGGATACTATAGCATTAACTATATACTGACTATCAGAAAATAAATTAAATACAGAATCTTTAAACATCACAAAAGCTTGTAATACTGCATTAAGCTCTACCTTTTGAGCTGATTGGGTACTAAAAAATGTAAAATTTTGATCAGGTGTAACTATTGCTGCTGTACCATTATTTGACCCATCAGTGAATATATTTGGAGCATTCATGATAGGTGTTTTTCTTGTCATTTTTGGAAAAATTACAGGATGCAATGACCAAAAAGACAATAAAGGATTAGATGGTAAGTGGTTATCAAATGAAACATTAGATTTGCACATGATTATTGCCCAAGTATTTAACTTATTAGCTAATTCATCAATTTGATTCATAGTATATGGAGTAATAATTTTATTGGGAGAAATTCCAAATACTCCCTTTGCTGTTTTTATTCCTTTGAGTATTAATTGTCCTACAGCCTCAGGATACCTAGTAAGAATAGTGTTAGGAGAATAAGATAAATGTATCCATAATAATGGACCTTCTTGCCAAAATACTCCTATAGGAATATTTTTTGTTGGTAGTACAATAAATAATAAAGGCAAACTTATATCAATTCTATCCAAATGCATATTTTCCATATATGTTTCAATGATTTTTAATGCCTTTCTTGCTTCAGGCGTTAACATTTGGGGTGAATTTGGATCTGATGGACCTTTTAAGATATCAAATAAAGGTCCCAATTCTCCTGTTGGAATACCTAGATAAGGCCTTATCCAATTTATGTCTCCTAATAACTTTTGAAAGTCATTAAGTGATTTGAGTTGATCTACTCGTATTTGAATTTTTGGTGGACGGACCATGGTTGAGGATAATAGAACTCCTAAATAATTAATTGGAAAATTTAATTGTACTTTATCTATTGCTATCTCTAGATTATAATTTTTTAATAAATTTGTAAGTGTGGCATAACATTCTAGCAATGTGTTTTTAGCTTTGTGTGCTAATAATACATCATCCATATAGTGAAATATTTGTAGTTCAGGATTTTGATTTCTAAGTGGCTGGATTACTTTGTTAACATAAATTTGACACATAGTTGGGCTGTTAGCCATCCCTTGAGGGAGTACTTTCCATTCATATCTCTGATCAGGACCTTCATGATTTAGTGCAGGGATAGTAAATGCAAAACGTGGACTATCCTCAGGATGAATTGGAATTGAAAAAAAAACAATCTTTGATATCTATAACTAAAACATACCAAGTTTTTGGCAAAGCAGACAATTGAGGAATCCCCGATTGAGCAGGTCCCATTAATGACCATTTCATTATTAATGGCTCTTAAATCTTGCAATAATCTCCATTTACCAGATTTCTTTTTGATGACAAAAATGGGAGTATTATGGGGAGATACAGAAGGTTGTATATGTCCTTCCGCTAATTGTTGTTTGACCAGATCATGGGCTACTTGTATCTTTTCTTTAGTCAAGGGCCACTGAGGAACCCATACTGGTCTTTCTGATTTCCATGTAATTTTTATTGTCTCAGTGGCCCTTTGTGAAAATCCAACCCATATCTGTCTGTTCCTTGATCTATTTGTATTGGTGCTGCTATACCTTGTTCTTGTTTTTCTAATCTTTTTCCTTTCCTAAAACCTTGTCTACCCATAATAGTGGGTGCATTTTGATTGGTGTTATTTGTTAATGTCAAACCTAATTGATCTAAGACATCTCGTCCCCATAAATTTACGGGAAGATGATCCAATACATATGGCTGTATAGTTCCTTCACATCCTTCAGGATCCTTCCAATCTAATACCATTGTGCTTCTATCGGGATTAGTTGCCACTCCTAGGCCTCGAAGCGTTTGAGTGGCTTGTTGTAATGGCCAATGTTTTGGCCATTCTTGACGAGAGATGATGCTAAGGTCTGCACCTGTATCCAGTAGCCCATTAAATTCATGTCCTTGAATATTTAGTTTTAGCATGGGGCGAGAATCTAAATTTAAAGAAAGCATAGCCCAATCTACACCTGTGGAGCCTAATCCCTTGGAACCTCTTTCTACAGCATGACTGGAAAATTTATCATGTAGGCTTGGTATTATTAGTAACTGTGCTATTCTATCTCCTGGTGAAATTACTGATATACCCTTTGGAGAACTGGCTATAATTTTTATTTCACCTTACGGGCCACCAAATACCGCAGTCTGGCTGGGCACAATTCAGGAGCCACTTGTCAAAAGAAACTAACTTTATTTTTAGAACTACAAACGCCAAACAAAACAGCTCCTCAGGAAAAAACCCTCAGAGCCCAACTGCCACCACCGGCTTCCCCAAGCCTCTCACCCCCACACAAACCTCACCACCTCCCACAATCCTCCTGCTCTTGAGGCTGATTGGCTGGGTCGTGTGGGTGGAGCCAAAGAAGTCCCCCAATGAGCAGCTCCGTGGAGGAGCCAATCAGCTAGATGTTGCTGGGGCCGCTGTGAGCCAATCATCAGCTGGCAGTCTGAAGGGCAGGGAAACAGCCCAATGAACATCACCGCAGAGGAGCCAATCAGCTAGATGTTGCTGGGGCCGCTGTGAGCCAATCATCAGCCGGCAGCTGGAAGTTTGCTGGCAGCTGGAAGTTTGCTGGGGCCCCTTTGGCTGTGGCTCTCAACAAGTCACAAAGAGTGAAGTTGGACCCTTGCCTTTAGTCACATACAAAAATTAACTCAAAATGGATTAAAGATTTAAATGAAAGACCCAAAACTTCTAGGGAAAAAAAAAAAACAGGAAAATCTTCATGACACTGAACTTGGCAATAAGTTTTTAGACTGGACACTAAAAACATAGGCAGAATAATAGATAAAGCTGTGTATCAAACCTCAAGACCATTGTGTAACAAAGGACACAGTTAATGGAGTGAAAAGGCGACCTACAGAGTGGGAGAAAATATTGGCAAATCATGTATATAATAAGAAATCTTATCCAGAATATATAAAGATCTCCTACAACTCAACAACAACAACAACTATCAGATGACCTGATTTTAAAATGGGCATAGGAATCAAGACTTTTCTCCAAAGATGATAAATAGACACATAGCCAACAATATATTAAAAGATGTTTAGCATCACTAATCATCAGAGAAATGCAAATCAAAACCACAATGAGGTATCACCTCACACTATTAGAATGGCCCTATCAAAAAACTGAAAGTAAAAAAAATATATATAACAAATTTTTAAAGACTGAAAGTAAGAAGTTCTATAGAGGATATGGAGAATTTGGAAACTTTGTGCAATGTTACTGAGTTTATAAAATGGTGCAACTTCTTTGGAAAACAGTATAGAGTTTCCTCAAAAAGTTAAAAATAGAATTTTCATATAATCTAGCAATCCTCTTTATGGGTATATATCCAAGAATATTAAAAGATGGTTCTCAAACATATATTTGCATATCTATATCATAGTATACTCTTCACAATAGACAAGAGGTAGAAGCAAACCAAATGTCCATCAACATATGAATGTATAAACAAAATGTAGCGCGCGCGCGCACACACACACACACACACACACACACAATGGAATATTATTCAACTTGTTTTGGAAAAGAAATCCTGTCACATCCCACAATATGGATGAACATTGAGGAGATCATGTTAAATGTCAGTCACAAAAAAAGGCCTGTATCATTTCACTTATGAGGTATTTAAAGTGGTAGGAGCTGGGAGTAGAGGACAGAGGGTAGTTGTTTAATGGGTGAAGAGTTTCAGATTTGCAAGATGAAAAAGTTCTGCAGATCCATTTCATAACAATGTGAATATACTTAACACTACTAAACTGTACATTTTTAAAAGCTGAAGATGAGAAATTTTTTTTGAAAAGCAACACTCACCCCCAGGTATTTGTCAAAACCCATATAATGGTATGAGTACACCTTAATGCAAACTATGAACTATAGTCAATAATAGTGTATCAGTATTGATTCATTAATTGCAACAAATGTACCATACAACCTAAAATATTACCTGGGGCTGAGCAAAGGGTAGGATGAATATATAGAACTCAATGTTCTACCTGTTTAATTATTCTTTAAGTATAAAACTCAATAAAATATCAATTATTAGAAAAATAAAACATTTCACCTATAGTTACCTGGATGGGTGGTGTTGACTGAGAAGATGCACTGGCTTGTACACAAACTCAAGTGTGACACAGATATGGGAAGAGGATAGAATAGTAAGCACTGTGGAACTGGCGGCTGCTGGTGATGTGTTAAAGAGAAAATGATCCACTCTGAATAATCAGTCACCAAAGTGTAAAAGCTAGAGAACCCCCTTACCTCCCTGCTGTATTTAAAGAAACCCTCATCTCTTATAGCCAGAGGGCTCACCAAACTGAGGACCAAGTCATGAAATAATTTTAAGACTATCAAAATTCTATCAGTATGAATTCTCAGCTCTAGCAAGTATTTTATACCAAATTCATAGCCCTGATAGGAAAGCAGGGCTATGAGTGATACTTAAGACTTGGGATGGGGATATTTGGGTAAACACACTTGACAACACTGAACCTCAAATTACCCTGGATCCTTCAAACCTGTAAATGTTTCTCCATGTTAGAGAATAGTGGCTACTCCTTGCCTGAAGACAATGTAGGTTCTTCAGTGGAGGAAAGTACCTTATAGGACAGTCATGTCCTCTTTGGGATGTGCTCTCACATTCTCTCTTGTACCAAGAACTACGGTCAAAACCGAATGGCCCAGCTAAGAGAAGTTCAGACCTGTTAATGGATGAGAAGGATTATACACTGACCAGTGCAAGAGCTGGCCAAGATGAACCCACAGGAAAGACAAGAAGTTGCCCAGACATGGACCATGAGAACTAAGGGGAGTAGAATATGAAACTGAATAAGAACGAGTTATCAACTTGGGGCCCAATCTTCCATGACACAAGATTTACCACCCTGATAGAGCTCCAGAGGTTTTTCCTAATCTATTGTTGAAATGGCTCTTGGAAACCTAGAAAATTTAATGGCACATATGAAGTGAAAAAAAAAGCTAGCAGAACTACCATGACAGACTGTGGGCAAAGGATTAAGGGCTCATAGAAATGAGCATGCTAGAATGGACTTAATATAATCCTTTGTACTGGAAAACCCATTAACAGACTATATTCCTTGGAAGAGCCTAGAGAACATTTTGGTTATCCAAACAATATTAAATGTGCTGGAGAAAAGGTTTTACCAGGATCATAGAGAAGCTTAGAAATGGCTGTCTTCTGTAAACTGAAATTAATAGATAAAGGATGCTGTTTCAGCAGTGGGCCCATCACTAACTATAAGGATCATAAAATGCAAAAATACCAGAGGCCTCGTATTAGCACATAATTGCCAGAACTTAAGTGGTCATGATAGCTCAAATGGACAGCAAAGTCAGAATGGTAGTCAAGGTTGACAGATCTACAGGGATTCACAGGACATGATATTCCTAGAGGCAAGACAGATAGCCAAGGGGTATTGCTTAATATTGTTTAATAGGTCAAGATATATAGGCAGAAAATTGAGATCAGCTTCCCTAATAGAAACATATGGTCCTCTCCCTATTTTCCCGAGTAAGTTCTCAGATCCAGAATTCACTGATTGAAAGGGAAGACAGATTAAATCTGAGACAATTTGAACAACAAAATAATTATGGTAAAGGATTATAACATATTAAATAAGTAAAAATTCATAGAGCTACACTTATACAATAAAGGAGAAGAAACAGCTCTTTCTTGCAGTAGAAAGTGAATAACTATTAAGGGAATAATGAACTTAGACCTAACTATTTAATAAGCATCTCCAGAACTGGGGGGAAAAAAGTTTCAGGCAAGAATAATCAATGATTGCTAAAATAATAATGAAAGTCTGATAAGAAAGAGAATATAGCATTCACATAATCTCAAGTATCATTCTCACAAGACACTTACAAACTGACAGGAACAACCTTACCCAAATTATCAAATTTAGCATTTGCTGTAGTAGGACTAATCTGTGCCTATTACTATGATGGACTGAAGAGGAGAAAATATTGCTTCAGTGGTAATTCTACCAAAAATCCATTTCCTGCTTCTGATTGTAAGGCAAACAAACCCATATTGAGAGACACTTTACAAAATAATTGGTCTGTACTCTGGAAAGCAGTATTGAGATGTCTCAGAAAACTTAAGTAGAACCACCGTTTGACCCAGTTATTCCACTCCTTGGTATATACCCAAAGGACTTAAAATCAACTAAACTATGGAACCAGCCTAGATGCCTTTCAATAGATAAATGGATAAATATGTGGTATATATACATAAAGGAATATTACTCAGCCATAAAGAAAAATGAAATTATAGCATTTGCTGGTAAATGGATGGAACTGGAGACTATTATGCTAAGTGAAAAAAGCCCAAAAAACAAAGGCTGAATGTTCTCTCTGATATGCAGATGCTAATTTACAATGGGGATAGAGGGTAGGGAAAAATGTGGATTTGACAAAGGGGAGTGAAGGGAAGGGAGGGGATTGGAGTAGGAAAGTTAGTAGAATGAATCAAACATTATTTCAGACCTGCTAATGGATGAGAAGGATTATACACTGACCAGTGCAAGAACTGGCCAAGATGAGCCCACAAGAAAGACAAGAAGTTGCCCAAGACTTCTATATATGAACACACAACCAATGTAATTCCACATCATGAACACCCAGAAGAATGGGAAGTTATCACATATGTATAATATGTCAAAATACATTCTATTGTCATGTATTTAAAAAGTTGTTCTGTACTCTTCAAAAATGTCAGTTTCACGAAATACAGACTCAGAAATTGTTATAGAGTAACAAAACCAAAAAGAGCAGACAACTGAATATAATGCGTGTTCTTGGATATTCTTTTTTAAAGGATGTTTTAAGGACAATTGGTAAAATTTTAATACAATCTGTAGTTCACACAATAAAATTGCATCAATTTTAGTTTCATGATTTTGATAATTGTAGTGTGGATCCCCTTAATGGAGATCTCTTTGCTTCTAGAAAATGCATGCTAAAGTGTTCAGAACTAAATAGAATCATGTTTATTACAATATTATATAGCTCAGGAAAAAAATGTGTGTGATACATACTCCCTTATCTACCTACAGAGAAAAGGATAGAGCATGTACAGGAAAATGTTAACATTTAGGGGACCTGGGTGAAAAGTATCCAAGAATTTTTTTTTTTTTTTTTGCATTTTTCTTGCAACTTTTCTGTAAGTTCAAAATTATATAAAAATTAAAAATATACATTAATATAAAAATAAAGTGAGGAAACTTCAATATCACAGCAACCTTATATAGTAGTGATTATCCTACAGCTTCCTGAAAGGGGTCCCTGGTAATTTATTCAGATAACCATATCCTGGAGGAAGTAGATACCCAGATCTTGAAAGGGCTATTATGCACAGGATCCCCATTGACACTGATACTTAGATCCTGAACTTTCATCATAGCAGAGTCATTTGGTGTCAGGTAATAGTCGTACCTTTGGGTCCATGGATCTAATGGTCATTTCCCTAGTTCCCAAAGTGTAAATGGAATGTACATGCTAATTTGCAAAACGCTCACATTGAACATTGCTTCCTTAACCACTGGAAGAATTATAATAGGAAAGGTCAAGTGGAAGCCCTTGAAACTGCCCCACTTTAACCAAAAGAATAAATTAATAACCAAAAGAATAAGTTAATAAACAATACCATTTTCCAGGGAGCAATGAGAGATTAGAGCCACTCTCAGATTTCAGAATAAGAAATATTACTCTCAGCAGAGATCAGAAGAACCACTAACTACAAAGGTAATGGTACCTAGCCCTGTGCATATTCTCATTGAACTCACCTGTATTGATAAATCATAGTGGACAGCAGTGGAATAGCACAAAATTAATCAAGTTGTAGTCCTTATTGCAGTTTTTGTGCCAGGTGTGGTATCTTTACTAGACAATATAAATATAGGCTCTAGAATGTAATATGTAGCTGTTAATCTGGCTAATGCATCCTTTTCTGTGCCTATCAGGAGGAAAGATCAGAAACAGGCCCTGTTCACATGTGATAAACAATAATGTATATTCATGATCTTGTTCTAGATTCTTAATTATTCTGCTGTCTATTAAATGGTATGATTTGGATATGGTTTCAGTATGTCCCACAAGGGTTTATGTGCTGGGAACTTTAGTCCTAATGTGGCAGTGCTGAGAGGTGGTAGGGTCTTCAAAAGGTGGAGCGTAGTGGCTGGTCCTTGAGTCACTGGGGGAGCTGCTGCCAGAAGAGATTAAGGAACTCTTATGGAACCCCTGAGTTATTCTGTCTTCATACAGAGAGAGAGAGAGAGAGAGAGAGAGAGAGTGAGTTTAAGAGTGAATCTAACCCTGAGTCATTCTCTGGCTTCCAGCTTAGCAATGTGATCTCTTCCTCTCACATGCATTGCTGACATTTACTATGAAGTCTTCACCAGAGCAAAGTTGAACTGAGCCAGTGCCATGCTTTTGAATCTCCAGAACTGTGAGCTTCATAAAGTGAATTTGCCTCAGGTATTTTGTTATAATAACAGAAAACTAATACAGTCCCAAAGCAACCGAGAACATCTGGGCCGTCTACAGATAACACACAGTCAGTAGGTATTTACAATCTAACAACAACAAAAAAGTCCATCAAAAGAGGGTAAGCTATGAGACACAGAAAAGGGAGAGTTGCAGAAGTGAATGCTGGCAGCTCTGAGACACCTAGGAAGCGTACTGCACATCACATATCAAAACACAATGAAGTTTCCTACATGCACACACACTCCCTTAACAAGGAAATAAATGGAAATACACCACTTTATTTAGCGGCTGGTTAGTCTGCATGGTGTTGGCACACTGCTAAATAAATAACAATGCTTCTGTTATACAACCACTATTAAGTGATGACTTTATAAAAAAGAATTCAATTTGTTTCACCAAAGATACATCCAAAACCAAATAAGATAAAACATGCTCATTAGTTGCTCCAAAAACAGTTTGCAATGAGTTCCTTGAGATGCATAACATAATATAATGGGAAATTAAAACAAAGGCTTCAAAGAAGACATAGTATTTAAATTCATCTTTAAACAATAAGATTTTGGCTGGTTAAAAAAAAAAAAACAGGCGAGTCAAACTCAGCAAAGCCTTTTCCTCCTAAATTAACGAGTTGTTTTTCAGACATCTCGAGTGATTGCTAGATAAAGAACAGGTGAGTAAGAACAAACCTGTCACCACAACCAGATCAATAGTTCAAAAGACAGATCCAGCTGACGGCAGACCAAGGGTGTCACAGTCATACAAAGAAAGGTGTCCACGTGGGAATGAAGGGAGAGTTGTGTAAGAGAAATGTCTGGCAGCCAGGCAACTCCTTCTACCAGGGCAGTACCAAGCCTGCACTATGCAACCTTCAAAGCCCTTCGAGGGCTGAGGGAGGCATTCAAGGCAGGAGGTGCGACAGAGGCAGTTAAACACAGGGGTTGGGCTCCCTTGATTTTGTAGCCTTAGAAAACCGGGCCACTCCATTACTACTAATAATGCAGGCAGAGAAGCAAAGACAAGAATGCTTTGCTTTTGAAGATAAATCCCCACAGGAAAGCTGCTTTGCTCTGTGTTGGAAGAAACAGACAAAGAGTTGCAAGAAAACGGTCACATCCTCCAACACTTTCATCTCCTGGCTGCCTAGCAACTTCCATAGGTAGAGTGTGGAGGGGGAAATTCTCCTAGAAGCCTGAGAACACATACAGGGCACCATGTATGCAATGTCGTCCCCTATGAGCGCTGGTAACACAGCCTCTGAAGAGCTGCCCTGCGAGAGAGCAGACTGTCCCTGACCAATGAGGGTCCAGGGGTGGTGTCCTTACCTCTTTATGGAGAATATGATTTGGGGTTGCTTCTTGGGGCTTATGGATTAATATGCGGTGGGCTCCTCAGGCTGCCAAAAGAAAAACAAAAGTCGTTGTACTGATTGAAGCCAAAGGAATATTATGGTTTAAAAATAAGCAAGAGCAAGCTTAATTGAATCATCAGTTTTTAATCACCTTTTCACTCAAGTATCTCAACATGACAGTTCCTGTTTCTGCCGGTGCCAAGCCAGTGGCAGGGGACACATCTTGCTCACTCTGTTATGGGTTCCTCGAGCTCCTACAAAGAGCATCCTAATCTTAAACCAAATCTCAGTTCTCAGGAATTCTGAGATAAGTAATTATGAGAAGAAAAAGGAAAATTGAATAGGAAATATTACTCTCAGGAGAGATCAGAAGAACCACTAACTACAGAGCAAGATTTCAAAACAAACAAACATTTTTTTTTTTAAAAAAAGGATCTAAATCCCAAGTACATGTATCTAGAGAAACTATAATTTTTTTTTCAGAATATTTTAGATCCTGTGGGGCTGCAACTGTAGCTCAGTGGTAGAGCACTTGTCTCACACATGTGAGGCACTGGGTTCCATCCTCAGCACCACAAAAAAAAAAAAAAAAAAATACATAAATAAAATAAAGTTATTACAACTAAAAAAAATTTTAAAAGAATATTCCAGACCCTTGGGCTGGGGATGTGGCTCAAGCGGTAGCGCTCTCCTGGCATGCATGCGGCCCCGGTTCGATCCTCAGCACCACATACAAACAAAGATGTTGTGTCCACTGAGAACTGAAAAATAAAAATATTAAAAAATTCTCTCTCCTCCCCTCCCCCTCTCTCTCACTCAATATCTCTCTTAAAAAAAAAAAAGAATATTCCAGACCCTAATAGAGTATTTCTATTACTCGCACATTAGCAAGGATGATTTAATAGAGGTCTATAAGGGTACAGTAATTCTATATTCTTTTTTAAATAATTTTTTCATTTGTTCTTTTTAGTTATACATGACAGTAGAATGTATTTTGACATATTATCCCATTCTTGTGGTTGTACCTGATGTGGAGTTACATTGGTTGTGCATTCATATATAAACACAGGAAAGTTATGTCCAATTAGTTCTATTCTCTTTCCCATTCTGTCCCCCTTACCTTCCCCATTATTCCCAATCCAGAGAAACTCCACTGACACACCCACACCCCCAACCATGCCTATTGTGAGTCAGCATCCGCATATCAGAGAGAACATTTGGCCTTAAGTTTTGGGGGGATTGGTTTATTTTACTTAGCATGATATCCATTTCCATCCATTTCCCAACAAATTCAGAATTTCATTCTTTATGGCTAAGTAACATTCCATTGTGCATATGTACTACATTTATTTATTCATCTATTGAAGAGCACCTAGGCAGGTTCCATAGCTTAGCTATTGTGAATTGAGCTACTACTATGAACATTGATGTGGTTGCATCACTATAGTATGCTGGATAATTCTCTCTTCTTATGAAAACAGACTTTTAATTGTTTCTGAAACAAAATCTGTTCAGATATTAGATTACTGAAATCCTTTTAAGACTTATGGCTTTGAAATTTTAGTTATGTTCTGCTTAAAATATACTCTCAAACTGGGAATAAGTAAAAAATAATAATAAATATACTAACCACTTACACATTTTTTTCACATGGAAATTTTAACACCAAAAAGAATTCTTAGTTCAGAAGAAAATAAAATAACCTGAGGTTAGAAACTACTCAGAAATAAATAATTAAAACATTACTACAATTAAATATTCCAGTGTCTACCTAAACGTCAAACACTGTTCTAACTCCCTTATTCCTCACAAAATCCTTATAACAACACTATGAAATGAATGTTGATAGTGTTCATTTTTTCAAGTGATAAACTGAGGCACATAGAAGTCAAATAATTTGCCCAAGGTCGTGTAGCCAGTAAGTGGCAGTCAGAATTTGAACCGAGATAGCCTGGTGGTAAAGCCCACAATCTCACCCAATACAATGAATAACTTTATACAAAACCCACAGGAATGACCAAAGCCCCAAAGAAAATCTGTCCTTGTGTTTTATATTTAAGAAATGTAGATCTGTTAACCCAAGATCGAAAAGGATGGCAGACTTTGTTAATGAGCCTATTGCTACCTTGTGCTCTAAATGTTTAGAGATGAGAAGAAGCAGGGGTGCCCGCGCGAGGGGGCCCATGCCTGGAATCCCAGCGACTCCAGGAGGCTGAGGCATCTCCAGTTCAAAGCCAGCCTCAGCAAAAGCGAGGCGCTAAGCAATTCAATGAGACCATGTCTCTAAATAAAATACAAAATAGGGCTGGAGATGTGGATCAGTGGTCTAGTGCCCCTAAGTTCAATCCCAGGCACCCTTCCCCCCCACACACACACACACACAAAGAAATGGCAATGATTTTGCCCTGGCAGTTTGAGATTTTGCCAGTGACCATGCTGTCGTGAAAGAAGCGCAGATCTGTATACCCACACAGATTGAGGGATTGCTGGAATCATGGCTTTGACTAGCGATGCCATGACTATTTTATGCATATCTGTGTATATTGAGTCCTAATTATTATTTCTGTGCATATTGAATCAAAATCGAGTTCTAAGTGATTACATCTCTAATGGCTTTAATTACAGGAACTTACTAAATCTCTGTAAATGGGGACTGTAGGGGACACAGCATTCAAGAGCCCAGGCTGTGGTGTCAGACTTTTGCTTGAGGCTATGGCTTGGCCACCTGCTGGTTTTATGACCTTGGTAAAAGTTACTGAAACTCATTTTCCTCTTACATAAAAAGGGGAAACAATAGCCTCCACCAACTCTACCATTTCCTGGGGTTGTTGTAAAGACAAATTATAAAGCAGTTAGTCTGTTGCCTGGTGCAGAATAGCTTCCTTCTTTCCTCTTATATACATTATATATACACACAGCACTGGTAAGTAAGGAATTGATATGAGCAGACCAAGAACTGAAGAATATGAACCGTCCAAAGCCAGAAAGCAGGCAGAAATAAATGTCAGAGGAAATCTTGAAACTTCAGAATCTCTGTAATAATCATTTAAGGATATGGACAAGCCTTTGTGGGGAAAAAAAAATGAACAAAAGCAAACCTCAAATTTATGATTAAAGTATTACAAAAACATCCCCTTTTAAAAGAAGAGCTACCCACTATCATGTATAATTTTAATGCACCAATTAAAAAAAAGAAAGAAAAAGTCAGGTGGGACAGTGCACACAGGTAGCCCCAGCTATTTGGGAGGCTGAGGTAGGAGGATCGCAAATTCCAGTCCAGCCTCTGCAACTTAACAAGAACCCTCAAAAACAAACAAATAAACACTCTCTCTCTCTCTCTCTCACACACACACACACACACACACACACACACACACAAAAGATCAAAAGGACCAGGGATGTAGCTCTGTAGCTTAGTGATAGAGTGTTCCTGGGTTCAGTCCCCAGTTCCAATCAATCAATATTTAAAAGTTAGAGGAGCTAATAACAACATATTTAGAATAATAACAACATAGTTAGAAATTAACTAAAACAGAAAGAACTCTAGAAGTCAATGGGCACAGAGGCCACTTTTGTCTGAAGATTTACTGTTTCTATTAGTCTTGAAATTGCATGTGGATGACTTTTACTTGGCTGTAAAAAAAGACAGATGTCAAAAATCAGACAAAACAGGGAGTCTTATAGGAGATTCTCTTCTCAAAAAGCTAGAGGACCAAAGATGAGGATGAACCAGATGAATCCAGGCCTTCTATGAGATGTTGTATCCAAGATAGTCTCAGAACTCAAACTTTGAAATAGAATTAGGGTGGTTTTGAACTAAAATTAATAGAAGCAAATTCAAATACTCTTTGGAAGGCTATAACTTTATTCTAGTTTTCTTAGAAATACTTCCAAGGCAACAGTCATCAAACATGAATGTACATTAAAAACAAATTATCAGCTGGGAATGGTGGTGCATGACTGTAATCCCAGTGACTCGGGAGGCTGAGACAGGAGGATGGCAAGTTCTATGTCAGTCATCCTCAGCAACTTAGCAAGACCCTGAGCAACTTAGCAAGAGCCTGTCTTTAAACGAATAAGTAAATAAAAATAAAAAGATTTGGGGATGTAGCTCAATGGCAAGGCACCCCTGGTTTCAATCCGTAGTATCAAACAACAACAACAAAAAATTACCATGAGAGAGAAAAGTATTAACAGGTACATGTGTATGCACGCATGTGTGCACCAGGTTCTGATTGACTATAAGAGAATTCTTTTATTATCATTATTATTTATATATGACCGTGGAATACACTACAATTCTTATTATACATATAGAACACAATTTTTCATATCTCTGGTTGTATACACAGTATATTCACACCAATTCATGTCTTCATATCTGTACTTTGGATAATAATGATCATCACATTCTACCATCATTAATAACCCCATGCCCCCTGTCCCTTCCTCTCCAACCCCTATGCCCTATCTAGAGTTCATCTATTCCTCCTGTGCTCCTGCTCCCTATCCCACTATGAGTCATCCTCCTTATATCAAAGAAAACATTTGCATTTGGTTTTTTGGGATTGGCTAACTTCACTTAGCATTATCTTCTCTAACTCCATCCATTTACCTGCAAATACTATGATTTTATTCTCTTTTATTTCTGAGTAATATTCCATTGTGTATATATGCCACATTTTTTATCCATTCATCTATTGAAGGGCATCTAGGTTATTATTATGTTTAAATAAATATTTAAAAATTTTTGAAAAGATCCAGTAAGAGGTCGAAAGTGCAGAGGAAAGGTCAAAGGCATTCATTTGGGGACAGAGACCACAGGGATAATGGCTGAGACTTTTCCATAAATATAGGATTACAGAGCTCAATGAAATCCAATTAAGATAAACAAAAATAAGACCTAAATATAGCACAGGGAAACTGCTGAAAACCAAAGACAAGGAAAATACTCCTAATTTAAGTCAGAAAAACAGATTTTCTTTAAAGCAGTATCAGACTGACAGAAAACAGTGAATTGATCTTTTAATGCATTGAAGATCATTGTCAACTTAGAATTATATCTCCAGTGACAATATTTCTAGAATATTTCTAGGTGAGATGAAGACATTTTATTTTCCAAGTAAAGGACAATTTAATAGAGTCAACTCAGATAGAAGTAAAAATGGTCCAAAGCCAAAGATAAGAGGTGTGAAAAGAATTTGTGAGTTCATCTAAATAAATACTTAGTGCATAAAAAAAGATTTGGTGGGTTTGAAATATAGAAATAAAATAAATGATGATAGCATATAAATTGGAAAAGGGAAAGGAGGAAGGGAATGGGGAGGTACTAGGGAATATAATTAATTAAATTACACTGTTTTATTTTGTGCACATATGAATATATTATAACAAATCCCACTGTTATGTAAAATTATAATGTGCCAATAAAAAATGAAAAAAGAAATTGGAAAAGGGATATACAGGGTGGAAACTATTCCAGTTCAATTCATTTCCCAGGAGAATGGTAAAGTTCCAAATTCACTTTAAACTTTGACACATGTTGTAATTTCTAGGATAACATCTAACAGGAATGGATAGAGAATATAGAATGTCTAAAACAAAAGAGGAAAAACATAATTACAAAAAAAAATAATTGAAAACTGCAAGAAAGTAAAAAGAGTACAAGACAAGGTAAGCACAAAGCATAGAATAAGTTGTTAGATTTAAACCCAAATAAAACAAGATCACAATTGAAATATACACAGGAGACTAAGGAAAATTTCTAATAGCAGATACGGGTGATTTTGAGACTACACTTTTAAGTGAAGAAGAAAAGTGCAAAAATTCTTATGTTTTATGAAAGAGAGAAGAAAGAGGAATATATATAGGTTTATTTTTTTAACTTTATTTTATTTATTTATTTTTATGTGGTGCTGAGGATCAAACCCAGGGCCTTGGACATGTGAGGCGAGCGCTCTAGAGCAGAACCATAACCTCAGTCCCTATAGAGGTTTATTTTTGCAAAATAATAGAGAAAGGATAAATGAAATAAAATTATCTATTTATGGGAATGAAAAGGGTTGATATCTATGGGGTAGAAGAGACAGAAAAGGGAATGAGACTTTTTTTTATTAGGGATTGAACTCAGGGGCACTCAACCACTGAGCCACATCCCCTGCCCTATTTTGTATTTTATTTAGAGTTGCTTAGTGCCTCACTGTTGCTGAGGCTGACTTTGAACTCGAGATCCTCCTGCCTCAGCCTCCCCAGCTGCTGGGATTACAAGTGCACACCAGCACTCCCAGCTGGAATGAGATTTTTGACCATACCTACTGATATAGTTTTAACTCTTGAACAATTTTAATATTTTTTGTATTCAAGAAATAAATTGAAACCAAAAAATACAGAAACTCCTAAAATCAAATAGAAACAGAAAAAAAAAACAGGCTGTGAATATATTATAACAAATCCCACTATTATGTATAATTATAATGTGCCAATGAAAAAAGAAATTGGAAAAGGGATATACAGGATGGAAACTATTCCAGTTTCACATTCATACGTAATTACACAAAAGGAAAAAAATTAAATAAATTCTGAACACAGTACTCTGACAATACACCTTCAGTGTAATACACTTTGAGGACAAAAAGCAAACTGTACTTCATAAGTTTGTTGTTGATGAAGCAATCATGAAATATTTTGAATATATTAAAGGATCGAAAAAAAATATATGATTGGGAACTGAGGTTTTCATTGTGGGAAAAGAAAGGCATAAATATTGGATGTGGTCAGTATAAAAAAAGACCAAATGATATAAGAATGGAATTAGAGGCATTGTTAGAATAAATTCAACATTCATTATATCACTTAGTTCTTTCCACAGAAAAATGCCTAGAAGCAATTTAATTTCTGTACCAAGGAATGCACTTCATATCAGGATCTTACCAAGGAATGCACTTCATATCAGGATCTTAGCTTCCAAGTACTGTTCCCCACTGCAAAGGTGAAATATTGCAGGACTAATACAGGGTGTTATGGTTTGGATATAAGATGCCCCCCAAATTTCTGTGTTAACACAGAATTCAGATGTGATTGAATCATGAGACCTATAACCTGATTTCATCCTAGTTTCGATGAACTGATAGGTGGTAACTTTAGGCAGGTGGGGAATGACTGGAGGATGTGGGCCACTGAGGGTGTGCTGTGGAAGAGCTGTTCTTCCTGAGGCTCCTTCCTTCCTCTCTCTCTGCTTCCTGACCCCTCCATGAGCTGAGCAGCTTCCCTCTGTTGTGTTCTTCCTCCCTGATGTTCTGCCTCACCCTGTGCCCAGAGCAATGGAAATGAACATTTATAGACTGAGAACTATGAAACCCTCAGCCCCAAACACTTTTCCTGCTCTAAGTTGTTCTTGTCAATAATTTTGGTCACAGCAATGAAAACGTTCACTAAAGCAGAAATTGGTACCAAGAAGTGGGATCATTTCTGTGACTAATTTGACCATATGACTCAGAAGACTTTGGGGATTTGGGGGCTCCAAATTTTGAAAAGTTTAGCCATCCAAGCCAGCAAACCTTTGGAATGTTGTAAGCAGAGTTTAATGGGTGATTTGGTAGGAGCCCAGAAGATCCAAATGTTCACAGGAATGTGGACTGTGCTTATAATATTTCATAGCAAAATGAGAATTATTTCTAGAAATGGACTAGAGACCACTCATGTTATATTCTGGCAAAGAACTACAATTTGCCCATATCCTGAGAATTCATGGGAGGCTGAATGTTAAAAGGATGGACCAATCAACCTGGTAAAGAAAATTTTAAGGCAGCACAAAATTTAGTGGCATGGATATTGCTGGCAGCTTTTAGCCACTTTACTGTGAGAATAAGGAACAGAAAACAGAATTGAAGGATTTTAAAAACTTGCAGTTTGGCCAGAAAAGTGCAAGGAAAGCTGGAGCCAAGGAAGATGTGCTTTTTGAAGAGATTATAGCTCCTAAAGAGATGCTAAGTACTTTGCACAGATAATAGGAAAGATGCCTCAAGAGAATCTCAGAAATTTGCAAGACCACACCCACCACAGACTCCAGGGTTCAGAAGAGAAAATTCCTTTGAGAAGAGATCATGGTGGTTTCTTGCTTGCATGGGGGCTCGGAAGGGCTAAGAAGTTGTTTTACCATGTTGAGCCACACAGGCACTCAGTGACTGTTGCAGCTGTGATTCCAGCAAGCTCAGGATTTCAGAGGGACCAAGTTTTGCATGAGCTGGCAGCATACCTTGGCATCATCCATGTGGTACTGGTTCTGCTGGAATGCAGGATGTTGGAGCTAAGGGATCATGGAGGCTTCCACCCAAATTTCAAAGGAAGACCTGGGAGGCCAAGCAAAGAGTAGCAGGGTCAGAGTCTCTGCAGGCTGCCCCTGATAGGGAGAAGCATGAAGCTGTGAAGGTGAAGGTGAAACTGGAATGGAGACCCAGGACTTAAGAGATGCTAGTAATATAGATTGTTTGCCAAGAAAAGTTGCTAGCTGCACAGAAAGCCAGGCTAAAAAGAAGCCCATGTGCACTGCAACTGTCAAGACCACAGGAGTGGAGCTGCCTAACCCTTTGGAAAGAACATCTCATAGCCATGTGTCCTGGTTGCTGGTACATGGAAATACAAGACCTATTTGTCCAGCCAAGTTTTGATCTTTCTTCAGCCCCATCCATCCTTTCCTTATATGCCCCTATTCTTAATGGGAATGTTTACTCTGTTCCACTGTATGTTGGATATATGTGATTTGCTTTGAATTTTTATGGGAATTCACAGCCATGAGTTTGCCTTGGCTCTCAAAGGAGACTTTGGACTTGGGCATTGCTAAAACTGTTAAGACTATGGGATTCTTAAAGATGGACTAAATGTGTATTGCATTATTGGATGGACATGAGCTTTGGGTGCCAGGAGTGAAATGTTTTGGTTTGGATATGGGGCTGAGGGTTTCATAGTTCTCAGTCCATAGATTTTCAACTCCATTGCTCTGGGCACAAGGGGATGCAGAACATCGTGGAGGAAAAACACCACACAAAGCCTCCTGTGTTGACATAGGTATGTTCAGAGGTGAAATGATGGGATTGTGAGAGCTGTAACCTAATCATTTCATCTTAGTTTGAATGGAAGGACAGGGTGGTAACTTTAGGCAGGTGGGTTATGGCTGGATGAGGTAGGTCACTGAGGACATGTCCTAGAAGGGTTGTTTTTTTCTGCAGCCCCTTTCACCTCCCTCCTTCCTGACCCTGCTATGAGCTGAGCAGCATCCCTCTTCCATGACTTTCCTCATCTTGACCCTATAGCTATCTAAGGACTAAGACCTCTGAAACCATGAGCTCCAAATAAACTTTTCCTCTTCTAAGTTGTTCTTGTTGGGTATTTTGGTCGTGGCAAAAAGCTGACAAAAAAAAAGAAAGAAAGAAAGAACAAAAGTAAAAAAAAAAGAAAATCTTATGTCAGCGAGTGAAGAAATGGACAAACAACGGTTGGTACTATCAAAAGGACATGAGATCTAAAAGAGCTCTTTATAGCAAGTGGATCATTTAAACTTCAAAATGAATAATGCAGGAATACATTGTAACAGTGTAATGAGGTAATTCATTAATCCACACTGATACTAAAACATTCTTCTAAAAGGGATAAGGCAAAAGAAGAGAGGAAGAAAACTTTTTCTTAAGGCAGAATTCCAAATAATTGGCATAAAAGGAATGATAGAAATAGAAGACAATTTTACAGCCAGTAAAAATCACCAGTGGATGATAAAATATTGGATAAAAGGTTGTTGAGAAGCAGAATGTGGAGAAATCTGACAAATTCTCACCTGAACCAAGTGATCAACCTTAGTGTCATTAACTATGGAACCAAATACATCATGCAATCCTAATATACCACACTTAGAAGAACACAGCAACATCATTTATCTATATACTTCTGCCAAAAATGCATATTATATTAAGAGAATGTAAATATTCTTAAAAGCTAATCAACTTACATACATTTCATAAAAGTATAGGTGCGTATACATCTGCATTTGTGTATATACATATATATAGAGAGAGAACAGCAAAATGTTAATTAATTGGTGAATCCAATTGGTGTTCATTATTGCAAATTTTCTGCAGATTTAAAACTCTTCAAAATAAAAAGCTAGGGAAAATTTAACTGAAACATCCATTTCAAAAACAAAGGTTGTTATTAAAAAATTGAACTATATGCCATTTCTAAGAGCCACATTTAAACCTAAGGATATGAGCCAAGTGTGATGGCATTCACCTATAATCTCAGGAACTCAGGAGGATCACAAGTTCAAGGCCAGACTAGGCAACTTAGCAAGACCCTATCTCAAAATAAAAGTAAAAAGGACTGAGGATGTAGCTCAGAGGCAAAACATTCCTGGGTTCAAGTCCAGTACCCACCCACCCCCCAAAAAAAGGAAAATGAAAAGAAAGAAAACTGGGTAGTTCTACAAATATCAAACAAGAAAGATTTTAATGAGGGTGTATGACTGTAATCCTAGTAATTCAGCAATCCAGGAGGCTGAGGCAGGAGTACTTCAAGTTTGAGGACAGCCTTCACAATTTAGCCAGATCTGTCTGAAACAAAAAATGAAAAGGACTGGAGATGTAACTCAATGGTAGAGCACCCCTGGGTTCAATCTCCAGTGTGGTGGGGAAAGAGAGAGGAAAAAATAAAGAAGGAAGGAAAGATTTCAAACAAAAAGCATTATCAGCAAGAATTATAATAATTTTTCAAAAAGTTCAATTTACAAAGATACAAAAATACTAAAAACATGTATGTCAGTAAGAGAGCTGTAATATAAATATCAAAATTGTTGCAACTACAAGAAGAAAAGAAGAATCTACAGGCATAGTGAAAGATTTTAACCTAAATCTCAGTTAAATATAGACCAGGCAGCCAAAGAAGCATTCAAACAAGAAGAGGATAATCCAAACATATAGGAAACTGAAATTTGACACCCAAGGATAGTTTCTGAAATATTGTTATATAATGTTCTCTTATTAAGGGAAAAACAAAAACAAAAACATGAACCCGAAAGGAAGACTTGAAATATAAAAAGCCATGACAATCTAGAAGGCAGTTAAACATCCTCTAAAAATTCTTTGTTATAGTAAACAACCCTAGAATTGAGATCTTGAGAGATTATCTGAGATAATCTGCATGTGAGGAGTGGATGGGATACAGAAAGAGGAAACCAAAAACAGGCAAACATTCTTGTTTCATACAGGAAGAACCCATACATTCTGAACACAGAAAAATGCTTAGACATATGTCAAAAATTTAAGATTAACTACTAGAAAAACATAAAGTATTCTTTTTTTTTTTTGAGGATATTGTTTCAAACCAACTAGAGTTAAAAACAAGAACAAGAATAAAAGTAAACAAACAAAAAACTTATCATAGACAGGAAAGGAGCAAACAAATAAGAAAACAAGAAATACAATAAGACATGGCCTATCAACCCATCAGTGAGTACGACCCAAGCTACGTCAAGGGAAGTAAAGCTTTGGGCTATTTACAGATAGCCCTAAAATGAAATACTGCATAAAAGCTGAAAATAAATGGATGAAAAAATACCAGGGGGAAAGAAGGTAAAAAGTTGATTATAATAATATTAATAGTGGCTTAAACTCTTTGTTGCTGCTATCACCGAGATAAAACAAAGAAGGATATTTTTAAAATTATAATCCACATATAATAGTAAGTGACAGAGTGGCTTCAAAGTCCATAAAGCAAATAGCCTTGTCAAAAACATAAGGAGAAGAAACACAGAAAAATGTTTAGACATATGTCTAGGCCACAGTAGGCCTACCTCTTGGAATTGACTCACATAGATATTCCACAGTATCTTCCTGCTACATTAGCAATGTCCTACAATTCATTTAGTACCTAAGTTAATTCTTCCCAAGTCATAATTTATATGTCTCTAGAGTATACTGAGGATTGACTCCACCTGTAGGAGAAAGAGTAACAAGGGATGGTTGTGGTGGGTCTTTAAAAGAACTGGCATTCCCATCCAATGCTTCTGCCTCAGATGGGGTTGTCATGGGGTTTTCATGCATAGGAAAGCTAGACTGGTCAGACACCAGAGGTGAAGGACTCCCACTGTCAAAGGAAGGTTGGTGTTACCTGAGGTTTCAAGATTGTCAGTTTTATCAGAATCTAACCAGATATTGCAAGTTTCTGAATCCCATTCTTTCCTGTTCCATATCCTAAATTTTAACATAATAAACTTGAAACACTGAATCCAACTATTCAACACTGATTCAACTACCTACTAGATTAAATTTTGTATCTTATTTTCAGCAAGATCAGCTCTTTGACCACAAGAAATAATCCTTTGTTGGGAATGACAAAGAAATTTTTGGTTCTCAGACCACGACTTGAGCTGAGCATTAAAGGACTAGGCCTTATTATTTTCTCTCTGAAAGTACTCCAATAAACGCTGGAAAATCTGCCCCATGCCACAATCATCACCACTACCACAACAGTCAAGCCAAGCATTTGTTTGGGATCCTAAAGAATCTGCATCCTTAGGTCACAATTAACCACAGGTGAGAACTTAATTGTGATGCCACTCTGTGCTGTTGATCGCCAGCATCCTGTTCCCATTGGCAAGCAGTGGAGCACTGCACTTAAGCCCAACAAATCCCCCAAACACCATTTGCGGGCATGTTCACTCAGGCAGGAGATACCTATCTTCTGGGACTATATTAGTCAAGGTCCAGGCAGGAGATGGGAATTAACTAGTAATCTGAACAGGGAAGGTTCAACAGGAAGGACTAAATCTAGAGAGTGTATACTGATGTTTAAGAACACCCTTGAGTTGAGGAAGAGTAGCCAAGGAAGAAACTTTGAAGGGCACCTCCTTCACAAGGCTGGGATGCAGATCTCCAGGGAGAGGATGAGGCTATGAGGCTGCAGTTCACTGCATGGTGGGCCAGAGCTGATACAAACTCCTCGTGCTAAGACTAAATGGTGGAGGCACCAGGAAGAGCACATAGAATGGGCACTGACAATAAAACTTGCTAGCGCCACCTGGTGTCCTACATACGAGCCACACAGCAACCTGAAATAGATGCATTCAGAAAACAGGAAGAGGCCCCTTCCTCCTGCAATGTCCCTCTAGCGTCCTCTATTGACGAGGTTTAACGTTGCACGCATGGAAAGGAGAAAAGTTTATAGACTCCAGCTCCATACCCAAAGCAATGAGAAGGGTGGATTTACAGTTGAAAAGAAATAAATGGATAAATATTTAACTTATTGTGCATTTCACCTCCTTTTTCTTGGACCAACTGCACAGCTGTCCAGGGTTCTTTACCTGAAACAGTAACCTGAACCCTCATTCCCAACCGGGCAGAGCCCTGGACAACTTTACTAGAACAATTAACCTTTCTTACTGGTTATGAGTCTGGACCTGTGCAAAGCCCGATATCTTCCACCCCCATTCCTCTGAGTCCTCTTTTGGCAACAGTGACTTTAACTCTCCCTTGATAGTTTCTTCAAACACTCCAGATAAATCTGCGTTTCTTGTTATCATTCGTTTTTGCCCATTTACCTCGTAGTGACTCTTGAAGCTATGACTGGATATTGGTTCTCTCAACCACCAAATTCAGTGTAAGTATCACTGTGCCTCTCGGTGGAACCAATTTCCTTTGGCACTAAAACCTTTACGCTAACAGAGCCCCAATTCATGGGGACAAGAATTACTTTGTAAGTGGGTTATCATATAATCACTAGGGGGAACGGAGACAAGGTTATAGAGAAGGAAGCGGAGGCACAGAGATTTGATCACTCACACAGTTTGCAGAGCTAGAAAGAGCTGACCTAGAGTTTAAAACCAAGTTTGACTCCAAAGTCTCCGATGTTTCCAATACAGCATATTGCTTCCTACGGTCTACCAAGCTGCCATGAAGTATTGGAGATTAATTAAGACAATGACGGACACAAACATCCAGTGCTCTGCCCCTTGGCATCTAGGAGAATCACCTATTCAATATCCTAAATTTATTATTATTATTATTATTATTATTATTATTATTATTCAGGGGATTGAACCAGGGGTGCTTAATCTCTGAGTCACATTCCCCAGCCCTTTTTTGATATTTATTCAGCGACAGGATCTGAATTGCTTAGAGCCTTGCTAATTTGCTGAGCCTGGCTTTGAACTTGCAATCCTCCTGCCTCAGCCTCCCAAACCACTGGGATTACAGGCGTTCGCCACTGCGCCCGTAGCCCAATATCCTAAATTTTAATGTGAGAAGCTTAAAAACATCTCACAGACACACAACACTGATAGCTGTGCTGAGTTGCCCTACAGTGTTCCAGCCCATGTGTGTTGTTCACCATCCCCAGAGTGTCTCAACTGCATAGCTAGAGAATCCTTAGTTTATGACTGAACCTTTAGTTTAAGAGCTGAACCTTTTCTAGCAAGATCTTGGAATCCTGCAGCAAGAATGAGTCCTTGAGCCCAGTATTATCTTGGCCGTTATTACCTCACTTGTCCTAAGGGCCGTAGACATTCAGCCAGGCTGACTTAAGTGTGGTGATCACGGTTTTATAGAAAAAGGTGCACCTGGTCAGAGAGGGCGGGGCCAAGCTTCTGAGGGAGGGGCCCATGGACCTTTAAGGACTGCTTCAAGCCTGGGCTCTGCTATTTGTTCAGAACAGGAGTAGCAGCTGCGAAGGAGCTGAACCCTTAAAATGTCACCTACGCCTGTGTTTCACAGCTTTGAAATTGCTGTTTTGTGATCATCTCTATTTCTATGGCACACTCATGGGAGCAGGAGAGCAAACACATGGCTGGAATCTGGAAAAACCTCAGACCAATAGTAAATGCAAGATCCTTTTTTTTTTTTTTTTTTTTTTTAAGGAGGCAGCTGGCCATAATGTAATAGGGAAAGAAATGGCCATGACGTAATTGTTCTCCCTAAAGATGAAACTTCATAACAACATTACTTTCATTTGTATAAGTCATCAACGAGCCCAGGCTCCCACGTGGGTTTAGATACGTGAACCGGTTTGTGAGTTCTAAGTGCTCAGGTGGGGCAGGTCTTATCCATCTACTCCGTTCCCCAGTGAGCCACAGAGGTAAAGAAGCACAGGCCACCTTGGGAGACAGAAAAGTGCCTTTCAGCTGCTGCCACCCAGCAGGGAGGCCCCTTCTCCCCTTGGTCCAAACTCCCTGGGCCTAGGTTTTATCCAGCTGTGCCTGGCACTGACTAAACATGTTACCTGCATCCCGTGCCCTCAGAGCCCAGGTATCAAGTGATAAATCTGATTCGCCAACCAGTGCATATGCAGAGAGGCAAATAGGATGTCCCCCATGGAAGTCTTTGGAGAGAACATATTCACCTTTTCTACCATGGCAGTAGTTATCATAGTTTTAAGTTTATTTAACAAACATGAATGTGGCTCCTGGCATGGTAATGTGACGACTGGCACCTGGCATGGTAATGTGACCTGCACTTTTGCAAATATTCATTCATTAAAACTTATAAAACCTTGCCAAGTTCAGTGACACACACCTGTAATCCCAGTAGCTTGGGAGGCTGAGACAGGAGAATTGTGAGTTCAAAGCCAGCCTCAGCAACTGCAAGGCGCTAAGCAACTCAGTAGACCCTGTATCTAAATAAAATACAAAATAGGGCTGGGGATGTGGCTCAGTGGTCGAGTAACCCTGAGTTCAATCCCCGGTACAAAAAAAAAAAAATCTTATAAAAGCCTTTAGGAAATATGTTCTATTGTTTGCCTTGTTTTATAGGCAAAGAAACTGGGGCACAGAGAGGGTAAGGAATTTACCCAAGGCCACACAGCTAGCAAGCTAAGGCAAGTTTCAAAAGTTCAGTACTTTCTCCTATACCCACACATACAAGTTTGGCATTTACCATGTGAAATTCTCAGAATGGCAAGCCTGCTCTGCATTTGCAATTAGAGAAAACCCCTATTATAAAGAGATATAAAAGATGTTCGAGCAGAAACCAAAGAAGGATGTATTGTTTATTTAGAAGGTAGGCCTTTCTTTTCTGTTTATTTTGTTCCAAATTAGCAGTGACAGCCGTCAATCTCAGATCCCTCTGTCATCTGAAGTCAGCCAATACCACCATCTTCTCTTGCTTGCTACTAATAAGCAACCTGGAACTAACAATACCTAAGATTTTTATCCATCCAACTCAACACAAACTAGAAACCTGACCCAAGAGATGAGACTGGTAAGAGCTAGAGAGCCCAGGAGTGTGGATCTGGCTGGCTCCTCCACCTGGGCCTATCCCAGACTCCTTCCCCTCTGTATTCTGTAGCCATGGCCCAGGCCACTGCAGAGACAGCAGAGCCCAGTGACAAGAAGAGAGGGGACTCATAGAAGCAGACCCTCTTCTGAGGCCTCCATGAGCTGCATGAGAGATTGTCTTCATCAAAGTGAAATGTTTATATTTTTAAAAACAGAGCCTCTTAGGAGACAAGTCATTGGAATTACTTCACTCTTGTTTTTCACAGAGTGAAAGCACCTGCTGTAGTTTGGATAGGGTTTGTCACCCAACCATTCACTTGTTGGAAGCCTGGTACCTGATGTGGTGACATGGGAGGTGATGGAACCTATAAGAGGCGGGCCCTAATGGGAGGTCCTTAAGTGGTTTGGGACACTGGCAGAGGAAGGGAATGCTGGTCTCCGGTATGGGGATGTCATCTCTTGCACTCCTATGCACCCCCACCATGATGCCATCTTTTAGACCCTCACCAGAGGTATAACCAATGGGACCTCCTAATCTTGAATTTTCAGAACTATGAGCTAAGAAAACTTCCTTTCTTCATAAAGTCAATCACATCATGTCTTTCATTATTCTAATGAAAAATGGACTCAGAGTGTCCTATGTGATCTGGAGAGGGTGAAATAAATTCATATACTAAGACCTGATCCCAACCTTTGAATTGCTAATGACTCTAAAGTCCATGAATAAACATATTGGCTATCCCCTGATTAAAAATAGAGGTTCAAATCAGATACTGCTATCAAGGACTTGCAAGATATTTGGGGAACAGATAGGATTCTTGAAACTCCTTTGGGAGGATAAAAGGCAGTGCTGGTGATCAAACCTGGGGCTTTGTGCATGCTAGGCAAGTGCTCTGAACTACAACCCCAGCCCTCAGAACTCCTTTATCTGCCTCACCACTGTAGAGCCCTAGAACAGGAATACCTACCAGTGCCTGAGCTGCCCATATCCTCTTAAGAGAAACAGAACAACTCAACAGCCCAGTAGGCTACCACTGATTCTACCCACGCACTCTATTGGTATTCTGGGATAAGGTGTGCATGATTTATTAGTCGTACTCAAGTTATTCGATAAGTCTTCCTTCCTGTAAAGTTGTACTACAGATGTTTTTTTTTCCTTAATTGTTGTTTCCAAGTGCCTATTTCAATGTTATAGAAAATGCTAAGTGACCATATGTTTGATGCACAACAGAATTGAGTAAGACTTGAGAGATAACTGGTCCAATGAGAGCAAAATGAAGTCAGAGAACGTGAAGTTCAAGTCCCAGGCAGCATTCCCATGCACAGTCCTCTCTGGAGAACACAGCCATTCACTGCAAGCCCCAGCCCCCTCTTCAGGTTAAAAACTTCCTCCTCACTCTAGTGTTAGTTGGAAAAGTTTCTGCCATAACCATAAATAGTCATATTCAGAGAGGGGGAGTGGCAGGTCAAAGGCTAAAAAGAAAAAAAAAGAATGTACATATACTTAAGTAGCTAAGTTTATGACCAACACACTTGTCTGGAAAAGCCTCGGGCAGAGGTCATGTGACAACAAAACAAAACAAAACCAAAGCCCTTTGCCTTCACTTGGGTGAAAACTGGCTCTTTGATTAAATCTCAATCCAAACATCTTGTAAACTTACGGTAGTTGTTACATTGTGGAAGTCCCAGTGGCTACAAGGCCATGCTAATCATTGCAAGTGCCAGCTGTCAAGGAGTTGTTTTTTTTTTTTTTTTAAGCGGGTGTCCTTCATCAAGATAACGTAAATTTACTGACAAAAGGAAATTTACAGACAGCCCAGAGGGGAAGCAGGAGGTAAAGGTGACTGGCCCGGTTAAAAACAGCAAAGTACTCGCAGAAGAAAGTTCCCTGACCTTGGAAACCACACCAGGTTCCCAGCGCCCTGACCAGCTGCTCCATCAGAAAAACTCTGGCACAGAAAAGCATAACCAGACATTTCGCTCTCACCTTCTGAGAAAGCCAGAGAAGGCAGAGAGAAGTGTGTGGGCCTATGAAAATAAGAAGCAACACGGAAAGGATGTAGGGGTTGGTTAAAAATAAAACTTATCAGATGAGAATTAAGTCCTGAGAATGTTATCTCTCCCCGCAGGAGGGTGGAAAAAAATATAGGCATGTCAAGGAGAGCACAGGCCACAGGATGAATAAGCATAAAAAATAGGAGGAAATGACCAAGCAAACGTGCCAAACGTGCTGGAGGAGGACCTCTGGAGGTACGGACTTCCCAGGATCACTCAGCTCTCCCCGGAGGAGGAGTCACTGAGAATTAGAGAATTAATAGAAGCCCAAACCCCTCGAGGGATAGGAAGAAACTGCCAGAGGCACTGTTTGGTGGGGAAAGCCATTTTTCCCCCTCTCTATGCCTTTCCAAATAGATTGTGTTTTTTTTTTTTATGTACATGCATTACTTTCTTTCAAAAGAATTAATGTCTATGGAAAGTTCTTGGGAAATTCCTACTTACCAGCATCTTATGGCAGGTAACCTGGTCCCCAATAAATTTTTCAAAATCGAGAGAGAATTCGTGAATACTTAAATTCTTTCCCAGGTGCTTGCTTCTCCCTCATCTGCCCAAGGCCATGCCCCAGCCCTGAAGGGAAGAGGCTTGCTGGGAACAGCCTTTCTCCTACTCTGAGACCTGTGATCCGGAGCTGTTCCCAGAAGTCTCTTCAAAGGTGCACACCACACCATGAACTGTTCTCTCTTAAATCCCACTTCCCCTGCAGCTCTTGAGTGATAAATATTCTCTCTACTCCTTCATCCCATCTGGGTGCACTTGTGTACACCAGTAATCCCAGCAATTCAGGAGGTGGAAGCCAGAGGATTACAAATTCAAGGCCATCTTTAGCAATTTAGCAAGACACTGTCCCAAAATTAAAAATTTAAAAAAAAAAAAAAGGACTGAGGATGTAGCTCAGTGGTGAAGCACTCTTGGGTCTAATCCCCAGTACCAAAAAAAAAAAAAAAAAAAAAAAGACATTCCTTAATCCCAAGGACACCTTTTGCCCCTTCATACATTATGCATAGGTCATAGGGATATGTGTTTCCCCTTAGAAAAAGGCAAAACAGACTACCCATTAAATTAATTGTCAATGAATTAACTTATCTACTTCTAAAATAATTTCACTCCACTGCTTTCAAATCTATTTGCAGACCTGAGACAATAACACAACAGCCATTCTCTGAGATGTTTCTCTAACTTAAAAAAAAAAAAAAAAAAATCACAAAAATAGCTGGGTGTGGTGGTGGCCACAAAAAGAGCACAGTATGCCCGGGATTCTAGAGGTTCCAAAGTTCAAGGCCAGCCTAGGCAACTTCATCAGACCTTATCTCAAGATGAAAAATAAAAAGGACTGGGGATGTAGCTCAGTAGTAAAGCATCCCTGGGCTCACTTCCCAGTATCAAAAAAAAAAAAAAACAAAAAAAAAACAAAAACAAAAAACCCCACAAAATGTTCTGAGAAATTTTGGCACTCAGGAACATTATGGAGCAACTACTTCCATAAAAGATATCTTTCCTAAGGGCTAAGTTTATCAAAGATCAAACAAATGAGATCTAAGGATGAAATGTGGCCCCTTTCCAACACCCAGTCTTTCACAGTACATAAGCCAAAGAGCTGAGTGTTTTAAAGAATTTAAGAAGACATCCTTCTACAGATAACTTAAAACGATTAGGTAGGTAGCTCAAGTACCTTGGAGAATTAAAAGTTTGTAAATCTGCACTCACTGTTGCCGGGAGGTGAGAGAAGTATTCCACTTCCTTATCAGATGGAGAGCTATCAGCAACAGAACCCACCAAGCTCTGCCTCCAGAGCAAGGTGGGAAGTTAGGTGAGCAAAAAAAAAGGCAACATCTCCTTTACTCTTCACAGAATGCATCCAACATAGGGACAGGAGGGCAGCAGCTTGTATCCTTGCCAAAATGTCCTACGGTGCTGGGGCCTGATGGAATTTCTCCAAACTGTACCCAGGAATTCCAGTGTTTCCTGTTCTTAATGGTCCCTGCTGCTTAATAGATATTAGGGTGGGGGCACACACCAAAGAGCTTATGCAGAGCCTTAACTCAAGGGGCCAACGTTGGATGTAAACCCAAAGCTCCTCCATGATCCCATGAGGTCTGGAGGGAAGATCCCATTTCAAAGTCAAGAGAAAATTCAACCATGAAGCTGTTTTGTGTGTGTGTGCTTTTGCAATACTGAGGATTGAACCCAGGGGTGCTCTACCATGGAGCTACATCCCCAACCCTTTATTTATTTTGAAACAGATTCTTGCTAAGCTGCTCAGGCAGGCCTCCAAACTTGTGATCCTCCTGTCTCAGCCTCCCAAATTGCTGGGATTACAAGAATGTGCCACCATGCCCCGCTGTGGCATTTCTGCTTGTGTGATTGCTATCAAAGAATTGACACTCTCTTCAGATGCTGGACATGACACTCTTGTTAATAACCACAATTATGACTATAGTTATTATTATGCAAAAATATCAAATAAGCATTTAAAGCTCTACCTCTCTGATCTGCACTCAATCCTGTTCTTTTGTTTGGCTTCTGCCCTGCGGGAAGGAGATGCCAAAAACAACAAACACTGAGGAGCTGGAAGTCTAGAGGCAAATGCTGGTGTGCTAGTCCATCACCATGTAACCTTGGATGAGCCACCTAGCCTCTCTGAGCACATTTCCTCAGCTATGAAAGAGGAAGAACTGTCCCACGGTGGTTGCAAAGAATAAACATGCGAGAGCACGTAGCACAGGCTCCGTCACATAGGTATTCAGAATACTGAGTCAACCTACCCATTGTTCTCAGCTTCTGTACATCATGACTCTTTAACCTCTAACCTTGGCCTTGAAAATGTGAAGGAGCTAAACCATGGTAAATCCAGCATCTCTCTCTCTCTTTCTTTCTTCTATTTTTTTGTAATGCTGTGAACTGAACTCAGGGGTGGCCACCAAGCCAAAGGACTGGTCCTTTCTATTTATTAATTTTTTTTTTACCATTTATTTGATATCAGGTATTGGGCCCAAAGACACTTTACAACTGAGCAACAACCCCAGTTGTTTTTATTTTGCATTTTGAGACAGATTCTCACTAAGTTGCTGAGGCTGCCTGAATTTGCAATCCTCCTGCCTCAGCCTCCCAAATTGATGGGATTATAGGCATGTGCCCCCATGCGGAACCAAATCCAGCTTTCAAAAGATCTAAACTATCAACCCAGTGAAAAGCAACATATTAAAGATCCTGGTTAGATGGAGGTAGTTTGGATAGTCTCGATCTTTAATATAAACCAGCATATATTACCAACAGAGTTCAACCATAGTCAGCTTCATTATGAACTGTTTATTGCCAGTCTGTTCTGATAATAGTCTCTAACTACCTCACCAAAAAAAAAAAAAAAAAAAAATGGTATTCTTTTCATGCCATTCAAAATAATTCAAGACAGAAGCTAAGTCAATTTTGTATCTTTTTATTTAAAATGACTTTACTAAGAATATCCCTTTTGCTCATCTTTATAGTTGATTGAATGTCAAAGTACCTGACAGATCAACTCCTGTCTTATACAAACTGCTGACCCAGCATGGCTTTCCCATCATTGCTTTCTAAAACAACATAGGAAATTTCAAGACTGAACAGCCAAAAGAAAGTAGGATGATCTAGCCTCTAAAAAAAAAACCTGAGTTATTTAAAGATAAAAAATAGAATCATGTCTGAATGGATAATTCATGATTTAGACAGCCCAGAATATAATTGGTATTAACTACTCTACTAAAGATCTATTTAATGCACTTAGGTAAGACTTTTTATTTCTGTGAAATTGGATTTTTGGTTCAAAATTTAATCTCCTACCAACAACTCTGTACAATATAGATGATGTAACGGTGAGGTAGGCTCTTAACATTTCATTGCCAGGAATATAAATGAAATTGATCAGATTATTTGCCAAATAATGTTTCTTTAGCAGAGCTAAGTCGTCCCCTAAGTGGGCTGTCAAATAGAAGAACAAAAAGCAGACATGGGTATTAAACTTATATTTTCAGCTTAATTGTGCAGTACTCAAATTCAGCCATGAAAAATCAGCCTGCATGATACACACTGATTTGTTGTACAGTTTATTAGTTCGTAGGACTTTTGTCTGGAGGCAATGAGGTCAGATCTTTTGGCAAGTCAAAATATCAATTAAAATGAAGATTAAAAAAAAAGATAAGTCATGCTACTGGAACCACACAACACTCCTTCAGAATAGTATCACTATCGTTCTCCTGGCATTCGTAATCATAGAGAAAATACAGTCACAAGATTACAGAATATAAAATTTCCTAATAAACAACCTTCCTTCTTTCTTTTTCTTTTTGGTACTGGGGATTGAACCCGGGGTCACTTAACCACTGAGCCACATCCCCAGCCCTTTTTATTTTTTAAGACAGGTCTTGCTAAGTTATTTAGGGCTTTGCTAACTTGCTGAGGCTGGCCTCGAACTTGCAATCCTCCTGCCTCAGGCTCCCGAGTTGCTGGGATTACAGGTGTGCGTCACTATGTCCAGCCCATTCTTTCTCTCTTGATGAGTTTTTAAAAAATTGGTCCAAAGGCAGAATGTACTCTGTCCCATCTGAAGCTATTCTTCTGTTATTCCTAGAGTCCCAAAATACAAAAGGGAAGAAATGCTATTTGATCAGTTTTGGGATTCATAGTGGTCAATGAGTGAGTGGTTTGGAGATAAACACATAGAAAATGACACTATGGAAAAGCATTCTAAAACTCTTAACCTAAATTTATAAGTCAATAGTGACAGAAAGATGCGTGTGAAAATTTTTGTGAGCCCTTCCTGCAAAAGATGGAGAAATGAATCAAACCATTACAATACTAACAGAGGAGACTGAGTTTATTCAACAAGTATTTACTGAGCCTTTACTATGCACCAGGCCCTATTTTAGGTGCTGGAAATATATTGCATTGATTAAAAACATACAAAATCCCTGTCTTCATTGTGCTTACACTCTAGAGGAAGGATATAAGACAATGAACGTAATAAATAAGTATATTACATAGTAAGTTAGAAGGTGATAAGTACTATGATAAAACAAAATAGAGCAGTTGTGAGAATGAATGACAAGTCTTATGTAGAAATCTTCCAAAACCATAGAAGGAAAAAATTTATTTCTTGAAAAGACTAGATATCCATGCCCAACCAAAGAAAATGTTTCTGAGTCTTTAATGTTTACGAGATTTTCAAGTAAGAAATTAATGGGCCTTTAAAAATTCAAACATAGAATTGGAAACTAGGAAGGGTGACTTTCATAAAATAGGTGCTCAACACAGAGTTCCTGAAGCACTGCCAACCACAGTGGATCTGAGGAGTCAAGTTGGCTAAAGAAAGTCCAGTAGGGACACACAATATAAAAGAACTCAAATAGCTCTGAGATTTTTTTAAATTTCCATTTCCTCTTGAAAATGACACCCTATCCTTTTTTATTTTGTTAAAGGGTGAGCTCATTAAAAAAAAATACTGAAAAAAAAAAAAGAGAGAACACCCATATTTCCGACTCCATCTTCCTTCTCAAACAACTGTTCACACTGCACACACGTTCACAGTCTATCAACAGATCTAGCTCTCTTCACACTCTTTTCAGAGGCTAACCCTAAACTACCAGGTAGACTTTTGTCCTCTGATTTAAATTCAAATTCCCATTCCAACAAAACAACCAAAACAATTAATGTCTAGTTTGGGCCTCTGGGTAAGTGGTGTCTCCAAGTAGAAGGGAAAATAAAGAATGAATGGTGATATCCTCTTCAATCAGAAAATCATTATTTTCAGCAAAATGGGGCAGAGGCATAAAGTCCAAATTGTAAGATAAGAAAAAAGGAGTGTCTGCACCATGGGACACTTATAAATTGATCACTATGACTGCAGCCCTTTCTAGAGGTCATGTTTCATTGGGTTGTAGTAATTTTCCAGAAACCCCAACAGCTCGGGATTAACAGCATCTGGAAATGGTTCAGATGACACCAATTTCTATCTCCTTCTGTTCAGGCTTCAGTGATGTCTCTCTGTGGCATATGTCACAAATTGGTTTCTTTGCAAACCTCCTCCTTTCAAATCAGGAAATGTAAATAAAGTGCAAGTAAAGTTCATTTCTGTGCTCCCAGGGTCTAGTTTTGATAGCCAGTATCACCAAATCTGTCAGTTAAACTGCTGGCCAACGAGGATGTCTGCAGGTCTTTCTGGAGTTAACAAATGAATTCATCTGGAGAAGACAGTTCAAGAAGTCCTGGCAAGAAAACATGAAGTACCACATACAAGACAGGGATGTGAAGGATGCAAGCAGTAGAGGGGAACTTATGGTCAATGAAGAGGTCATCTTTGGATCTCAACTCTTAAAAGAGAATTCTGGAACCATTACTAAAATGAACAAGGCCAGCAGATTTCAGAGCACAGTCAGTCTTCAGTAAGGGCAGATTCAGTTTTCCCTGGGTTGGGGACAGAAAAGAGAACAAAAAAGTAGAATGTCAAATCTGTTGAATTTTATGTCACAAATGTCACCAAAAAAGTTCCAGTAAATACTTCCCATTTTATAAAGCAAATGAAGCCCTAATAGAGTCTCCCCCCCCCCCAAAAAAAAGGCAGTCTTCTTTGGTGTTTGATGGGTATATAGTCCAAATGGGTCACAAGCTAGGCAACATTACATACATTTCATTATTGTAAGACTTAAGAGTCTTTGTTTAATATGCAATAAATACTGTCACTCTTCAAGAGAGGAATACAGTACATAAGCATTTACCATATTTGGGGGGCCAGAAGTTTACCTTTTCTTAAACCAACTTGTTAGGATTAATGTTTTAGTGCACCATATTTGGGGGAATGCTACCTTACAATACTGGTTGCAGGGGACAGAAATGGTGTTGTCATGTTCAATTTATATTACATGGATCCTGCTTTTAAATTGAGTCACAGTGCCACACTAACATAATAAATTAGCCATTTTAGCTGGGCTCTATTATATTTTCTTTGTAATGTATCAAAATCATGGACCAAATTTAATATTACCTATGACTAGTTGATACTGACAAAAGTTAATTATTTCTATCAATTATAAGCCATCATAGAATTGGTGGGCAATCTCAGGGAATGCTCTTTGCGTTTTTTCTGATTTTTCCAAGAGTGCTAAATCCAATGTTTCAGGATTAAACCCAATAAGATGTCATTATGTAGGAAGCTAGACCACAACTGAGATTAAACAGAATATATTACAAAATATATAAAGTTAAACTCAAGGATTGACTTGATCAAAGGTCACAGGACATTATCAAACATGTACTACCACGTACTAGTTAAATTCCTGAATTTCTTTTTGGCTTCTGCCCTTTCTTCAGCATCAAAGTACCAAACAGTCATAGCATATCTGTAAAAGATAAGCAGGTGTAAGAAAAGACTACTTCCAAAAAAAAAAAAAAAACCAAAAAAACAAAAAAAACAAGCTTACTATAAATTTCACATTAAAGTCACTCATGAAACCAACATGTAAAGGTTTACCTATTACGAGAAGTCTACCCCAATTTTAATTTAAAATTAATTTCTCTGGTTTCAATTCTATTTAAATGTTTTAATGAAACACATAAGGATGCCTGGTGTGGTGGCACACACCTGTAATCCCAGCTACTTGGGAGGCTGAGGCAGGAGGACTGCAAATTTGAGGCCAGTCTGACCAACATAGCAAGATTCCATTTCAGCATAAAATTCTTAAGGGTTGGGGATATAGCAAAGCACTATTGGGTTCAATCTCCAGTATGAGGTGATGGGATTGGGGACTGGGGGTCCTGTCAACAGATCTTCTTTCTCATGAATCTCAGGCTCTTAGCAGAAAAGACAGGGAATTAAATATGTAACAACAAGGAAATGTGACCTATGTGGAAAAGACTGGAAATGAGTCATTCTGCTAAAGACTGGGAAACTCAAGCTAGTGGGGAGAGAACAAAGAAAATAAGGTAACAATTGAGTGAAGCTTTGAAGAATAACTTATTTAAATGATAGGACAAAAAAAAAATCTTGGCTTTCTTTCTTTAGTTTGGGACATTAAGGCAGAGATTCAATTGAATAACAATGCCCTCAAGCTTTCTACTGCGTTCCAATTAATTTGCCTTATCCTGTCCGAGATAGATTGTAACAGAAGCCATTATTTCATGCTTGGGTTTTTTAAAGGTTTCCCTTTGTAATTATTGTTCACCACAGCAATTTCTATAACACTTGATTTGTTTTCGAGGGCTTCTCATACACATTTGCTAATGTCCCTGTGAAGTCAGTCACCATGGGACTGGGAATAACCAGAGAATTCTACCACATAACACAGGGTCCAATTAATGTACCCCATAAAACAAGCCACAGGCAGACTTCTGTGGTAGACTTCTGTGGTAGAGGTGATTACCTGCTTATCTAGAGCTCAGTCCAAGCTGGCATTGAATATGGAACTCTGGAGCTCAGATGGGTGACTTCTGAAGGGGGATTCATGATTTTCTCTGAATTAGGCTTATTAAGGTTTAGTTCTTGCCCTACCTAAACTCTCTGCCCCTGCCCTCATCTATTATTCTTAGCACAGGCTACACTCACATCACTCCCATACTGCCAGATCTTCAGCTTCAACCATAAATCAAAGACAAATGAGAGACAGAATCAAGAATTAAGATTTTTACCAGGAATTCCTATATTAATACTAAACAATACAAAGTTGCTCAGTTATGCTGAAAATCTTCACACCTGTATGCTGATAAAAAAGATTTTAAAGCATCTAATTGTTGAGACATGGATATAGCTAGTCCAACAGGCCAATTTTATGCTACAGAAAACGTAAAAGGGAAAAGAAGTCAGAACAAATTACTTTAAGTTTCTCTGCTTGTGACTGGCAATTTGTAAAGTCATCTAAGGTAACTACATAGAACTGCTATTATTTGATATGGAAGGGGTACTGAGAATTTAATTCAGGGGGGTGTGTTTTGCCACTGTGCCATATCCCCAGCCCTTTTTATTTTTTATTTTGAGACAGGGTCTCACTAAGTTGCTTAGCACCTCACTAAATTGCTGAGGCTGGCCTTGAACTTGTGATCTTCCTGTCTCAGCCTCCCAAATCGCTGTGATCACAGGCATATGCCACCACACCAGCAACATTTAAGTTTCTAAAAGGGGAGCAGAAAAGGAAATAAAACAAAGCCAGTGAGAAATCTAGAATCCTATGTACACACACCTAACAGAAAATAATTTGTTAATATTTATTTCAAAACCAAAGTTTGATTTGTGTAGTACAGAATCCAAAGTTTCTCCTTTAATTTTTATCACTCCAAATAGTTTTACCTATCAGCTTTGGGGTGTGGTCCATCCCCCACATGCACAGAACATGAGTTTAGAGAGTCCACTGGGAACTAGACTTTGTACAACAATCCCCCAAAGAGGAATCAGGGCCCTGGCTATTACCTGGTAGCATAGGAAGGCTGGACTTCATGCGGGTTCCTGCGATCTGACCAGAAGAACAGGAGTCTGTCAAAAATGGGCTCCACATCAGCTATGAATGATTTCCCTTCTGGAAATATCCGCAGGATCCCACCATGTAGCTGAGGACCACAAGAAAGTATATTATTTCCTAGCCACATGTATAGTTTATCAACAATGATACTTTTAGCCCTATCTGGAAACAATGCCACTTTCTAACCTCCACTCCAAGTATGTTTTATCCCCTAATTTTTACTTTCTTAAATTTTATTTCAAACTTAGCTAGAGATACCTTATGTACCTCATAACTAAGCCTTCCAACTTCCACAACCATAAAGCCCATGGACAAAAAATAGGGTACTATTAGATCTTATATAGAATTGCCACTATGTTTTTGACCTACCCAAACACCCTAGCAACATCATCTGGTTACATCTAATATTAACAACTTCCTAAGGTATTCATCACATGTAACTTCCCCTTCAATAAGAATTTATAGCTTTCTTCTCTGCACGCCTCACTCCTATCTGTCCTCATTAGTTGAATGTTACATGATTTTTTTCCCTGTACTCTCAGACTACCTGTACCTTTTATGACATACATCACTCTCTTAAACTGCTTTTTCTTTTTCTCATGTATACCCAATCTATCCTACTAGAAAAATCACATTCTCGGTATAATGCAGGCCTACCACATCAATGTTCCTCCACAGCACAGTGCCTGACACTAGCAGAAACTCAAGTATTTGAGGGTCTCATACTTTGCAATTTACTGTTATTGACCTGATAACTGTACCCATAGCAGCACCCGTGAAGGTTGTGAAAGAGAGCTAATGGATATATTCCCACCATGTTAATAAATAGGGAGAATAAGCCTCTTGACTGATTCACTAGTTTCCCAGGTTTCATTTTTCTGACTCTCAGATAAAATATACTGTTTTATGATAGCCAGAGTCTGCCCTAATGAACAGGAAATGGACATGCAGAAGGTTCAAAAGCCAAATAAGCTCGAAAAATTCTCTGACTTCCCAGACTCTTAAATCATGCTTAACTTTCAGAGAGCATACAAAGTCCAGACGAGTGTGTGTAAGTGTGGAACCAGACTTCATATCTCTCTCTCTCTCATGGTATAAAATACAAAAATAAGCCACGTAGCCTTGGCACTCACAAACCATAGTAAGCCATGGTAAAGGCCACCAAACGAGACGTATCACTCAGCAAAAGAGGATTGTGTGGGAAATCTCTCTTGGGGATCCTACAATTCTATTTTTGTGGAATTCTCTCAATGTTGCTGCTGGAAGGGAAAAGTGTATATCTTACTCTGTTCTGAGAGACATATCAGCTCTGAATTATATGGGAAAAAACTGATTTATAATCCTCATATTAAATTACCTTCCTTTCATCAACTACTCCCCACACTTCAATAATTGCCCCACAAAATTAACTTCATATCCATTATTTTTATGTCATCAACTATACTACTAATTCCATAGGTGGGGGGAGGGAAAGCATAAAGGAGAAATAGAAAAGATTTATCAGGAGGCAATAGGGCTATTAGGAACTCAAAACTCCCCACTGAGTTACGTGAATTCTTCTCCTATTTGGACGTCACATGCTCTTCTCTTTTTTCTAAATTCTTAGTCCACCTTATCTGCACCTTTTATGACATATAACCCCACATGCACTGCCACTGTTCCAAAGTACCTTCGCATCCCAATTCTTGTTCAGATAGTAGATGCAGGTGATACAGCGGCCATCACCATTGGGGTTGTCCACATGGCGAACATAACCTGTTCCGTTGCCTGGATAACAAGCCACCATTGCCTAGGGAGAAATTCCAAGGACATGGTTAACAAAGCTGGGCAATCCTCCCCTCCTACTGATAAACAGACAAGCCTCCTTCTGTGATATATGATATTTATGGGTGGTCACTAGATTCTTAATTGCACGTATAGTACATAAATTCAGATTACAAACAGAAGATTAAAATATTAATCTTCAACATGTAAGATTAACAGGCAAGTCACACCCAGTGGAAGATGGTCCAACAACACCCTTACAGTTCAAGAATGTTTTAAAAGACTTATAACCCATCTACCTCATCATTAGGATGACCCACATTTCTGTAAAATTCCTTAATGAAAATCCAGGTTCTGGGTTCCCATCCTCAACCCACCTACAAGATCAGAATCACACGTGTGGAGCTTAGAGAGCGTGCCTGGTTACTGAGTACTGCTGAATGGCAGAATCGTACTGTCTTATTTACAAATACACAAATCCAAACACAGAGGAAGAAAAGGGTAGGTTTACTCAATACAACGTTGGGCCAGAGGAAGGCAGAAGGGTCAAGAGGAAGCTATGTCCTAACTTAGCAAAAGCAGCCAAGGGAGATCCCTTTCAGGGAAAAAGCTACACATATCTTTTTTTTTTTTTTTTAATTTGGGGGGTGGTACTGGGGATGGAAGCCAGGGGCATTCTGTTTTTGTTTTTTATTTTGAGACAGGGTATCACTAAGTTACCAAGGCTGGCTTGGAATGTGCAATCCTCCTACCTTAGTGGGATTACAGGTATGTGCCACTGGGTCCCCAACACACATTTTAATATGCACTTCTTAGTGATTTTCTTCTTTCTACTGATAATTATCAAATCGAGTGATAATCTGAAGTTCTCTTCCTTTGTCTAAGTGCTACCTGTATCAAATCAGGTAGAGAATAAAGCAGAAAGCCATGTCAGAAACCTTTCTGAAAATTACTATTTGAGAGTTACTATCTGAGGGTAACAAAACTTCTAATCGTTCCATGAAAAAATTGTAACAGAAAGTGGGGGGCAGGGGAGCAAAGTACAAAAGCCTTTTCTTTACAGGACACTACTATATTTTTAAAATATGTTTATAGAGATTCAATGTGCAGGAAATTAGTGAATTGGTAATATAAAATGAGGGCAGAGAATTTTTTTTTTCCTGTTCACTGATGTATTCTTAGCACCTAGGACAGTGCCTGACACATAGATGGTGCCCATTTAAAATTTGATGAATAAATCAAATTTGGCTCTTTCCCAAAAATGTATGCTCACATTCTACCTAGATTGATAGGTCTTTCTGCCATTTTAAAAAACCTACTTTCAGGAAGAATGGAAGAACTTTGGATTGAGCAGAGGGGAGTGAGGGGAGGGGAGGGGGTAGAAGAGTGGGAAGGACAATGGAATAAGATGGACATTATTACCCTGTGTACATGTATGATTGCATGAATGGTGTGACTCTGTATCATGTACAACCAGAGAAATGAAAAGCTGTGCTCCATTCATGTACAATGAGTTGAAACACATTCTGCTGTCATGTGTAACTAATTAGAACAAATAATTAAAACAAAAAATCCACCTTCAAACATATATGTGGAGAAACAGGTCATAATATTCTCTGATAAATGGCGGAGTTGCTTCATTGGTAAAACTACCAGCTGGGAAGAGCACCAAACTGATGCAGTAATAGTTCAATGAATCAGTTTCAATGCAGGTCATTGCCAGTAGTAACAGGGAAACATGGAACTAGGCCTCTCACACATTATGTACTAGAATAATCAGGCTGAATGGTAATCTGACTTTACAATGAGTCTTAAAGCTTAAATCACCATATCCCCCCACACTTCATATCCTCATGCAACTAGCCATCTTGCCTTTGAACCTTGAAAATGTTAATGCCATGTCATTCATACAGCTGAAGTTAGCCTGTTAGTTTAACATCTTTCCAAAGATGGGGTTTTGAGAAGAGTGCAATAAAGATTTAATAAATGATGGTAACTCCAAGTAAAAGATGGCTTAGAGAAAGAGAACTGGGAGCAGACAGAAATGATAGGCCTAGTTGGAGAGGAAGGGATAAATGAAGTCATCCATAATGAGTAGGGAATTACCCATCCCTGGAAGCAACTATTAGGATTATAAGAGCCACAACTGAGCCAATAATGAAAGTCACTTAGGCCACAAACAATTACTGGCTAGATTCCCTATCATCTCAGCCTCCCCCACTATGTCTGTCTGAAAAGAAAAAGTATTCCATCAATGCTATAATCTTATATTCTTAAACAGCTCTACTCTAAGGAAAAGGTCAGTGGTCTGGATGTCTGCCATCTAGTGCACTCTGCAACTAATTGTGTGATCCCAGGCTCAGTTTCTTTCCTATAAAGAGGGGCTTAGCTGAGCACACATAGCGCATGCCGGTGATCCCAGCCACAGGAGGCATGGGTAAGATGATTACTAGTTCAAGACCAATCTCAGCAACTTAGCGAGGCCCTAAGCAACTTAGCAAGATCCTGTGTCGAAATAAAAAATTAAAAGATCTGGGGAGTAGCTTAGTGGTAAAGTGCCCCTGGGGTCAACCCCCAGTATCCCTGCTCCTCCCCCCAAAATAGAAAGACTCGGGTTACATGGTCTTCAAAGTCCAAAAAGAGCTAAGACTTGATCCATGCATCAGCTCCAGGAAAAGCAAGATTCTTCAGGGAATTCTGAAATGCTTAGTTGCCTCAGAACTCAGCTTAGATTAAAAAAAAAAAGAAAGCATAAAAGTACATCCGCTACTAATTGCTGCACGTATAAAACACACATAGATAAAGAGCTAGCACAAATCTAAAGAACTTACTATTAGGACAAAACCCCTAAATGTAAGCAAACATTCTGATTGCTTAAGGGAGACAAAGGGACCATTTTTCTGGCCAGAGCGAATATTCACCCTCTCTCCTTGTTCCAGAAGCCACGTGCATCATGTTTGTTACAATGGAAGGAAATTATTGTGAGCCTCAGTGGGCCTGTTGAAACTACACTAGCCAATTGTATCAGCGAGTTTTCTGGATGAGTGCCATAGGAGATGGGTCTCACCTCAGGCACATTCCCAACTATCTGCTGATCTCTGACAGGGGCTAAAACTACCAGGCAAAGGATGTGCTAAGAAGCAAACCACACTTAATAAATAACTAGTCATTTGCTTCTGAGCCAATTTGTGCACGGGGCAGTAACAAACTCCGGAAGCTAAGCAGCTCAACTAAGTTGCTATCTAAATCTCATCAATCCCGGGAAGGGACCTAAACTGTATAATGGAAGAAAAAAGTTTTTATGCTTTATTGTTAAAAGAACGGAGCAGGAGTAATTTAATGATTATGTAACCAACATGGCAAGCACTAACATTGACATCCACCAGGAGGATGTCTTATTACAAACCTTTCATTTTAAAACTTCCTGACTGGATTACTATTTATCTTAGAGAAAGTTAATAACACAATAGTGTCACCTATAGTAGCATATCCAGTGTAGTCCGATTGCTCTAATTCTTGGAAATGCCGATGAATTCACTTGTCCCCTTGTGCATCACCATTCATTCCTCTGGCCCCTCTGTGTACCTGTCAGGCCCCCATCCCCAGAGGCCTCTCCATAGCTCTGTAGCAACAGGAAATGAGAAGAGGAGTGTACCAGGTATTCCTAGGCCAGCTTCAGATCAGAGATATGTGCTCTAGACATCTACGAAGTAAGTTCAAGCAGGAAGTATGCATGCATTCTTTAAAGACGTAAACAGACATATAGAATCATGACCATCCAAGTCCAAGTATCAGATTTGCTCCCTAAATGATACTGGTGGAAAAGAAAACAGTGATTATGCTGAGTTGTTATTAGTGAATTGACTTCATAAAACTGTATCTCGTTCAAGTTCAAAGATAAAGCTGTAAAACAAAAGTCTAGGTTTTTCATTCCAAGACTGAATGAAAATGTTCCTGAAACAGAATGTTCCTGAATGCCATTAGTTAACCACAGCTTAACTATAATATACAAACCACTGAAAAATTAGCACCAGCAACCTCTACTGTCTATTCAGCAATGATGATCATTTTTTCAGACCCACGGGTGGGAAAGGGGACATCCACCCTCCAGTTAGACTTGTACTTCTCTAATAAATTATACAATCCCCAGCGCCACAAAATACAAAAACAACAACAAAAAATCATACCATGTATTTTTGTGCAAACGTATTTTACTTTATTCATAAATTTGGAGTCAGATTTGCTAATAGGAATTGATTTTGAACCAGTTATAATAAAGTGGCATTTTGTGCAGATTTACCTCAGTAAATTAAAACATTAAGTGCCTCACTTTACAAAATTTGCAATACATGAAAATCCATTGTCTTATATTTGTCAAGAATAGCCTAACTTTACGGGGCACAGCAGCACATGGCTATAATCCTAGCTACTCAGATGGATGAGGAGGAGAACCACAAGTTCAAGGCCAGTCTAGACAACTTAGCAAGACCCTTTCTCAAAATAAAATAAACAAGAAAGAGTTGAGGAGGGAATAAAAGAGACCAAGCACCTTCTTTAGCCTGGAAAAAACAGCCAAGCAACTCATCACAGTGGAGAAAGTAATAGCTGAAGTTTTGTAGCCAGACATGAGTCTCATTTATATTCAGGTGCCAGCAGGCTAGGTGACAAACTTGCCAATGTTTTCAGTCTGAGGGCAGAGGAGCTGAAGGCTACACTTCCGGGGACATTTTTCTGGGTGATTTGTGTTCAGCAGATCTTGTAACACACATATTGAATGGGGACAGCGGGCAGGGCAGTCCCATGGTTGCATGGCCTATGTCCTTCATTCATAAAGACGCCTACTGAGGTTCGGGGTCCCCTGGTAATTCATCAGGGTGGGGGAGGGGAACAGAGGCACTGAATGTGCTAGCAGCAGCTCTAAAATTGAAATTATCCCATTTAAAAAGTAAAGCAAAAATACAAAACCCTTAAGTATCCAAACTGCTATATGCAGGCATCCCACAGGAAAGGTCAGAGTAGGAAAAAACTGAAGAGGCATGATCTTTGCAAGTTTTGTTCTTAAAAAAAAAAAATTAAAGCCAAATTAAGGCCAAATGTCAAATTACCTTATTTTCCATTTGGCTTTGACAAAGAGAACTCCAGAAATCCTTTGCAAATTAATTCCAGAGGGCATGAAAAAAACTAACTGGAATTGCTGCATTAGCCTTTTGTCACCTTCCTTGTTCAAAGGTTTGTGATCTTCAAGGATACCCTGTGGGATCCGTTGTCACTTAGATAAGTTCCTATAATACATGGTCACAAGGCTCTTTACAAAATGATAACAACTATGCAAAGCTTTCACCAAGGTTCAAGAAAATGTCACCAACACAAAGTTCATACTTGCTGCTAACTAGTCCTGTCTATTATACAAAGTAGAACATATGAGCCAGATCTCGATGTGATGACCAAATGGCACTACCTTATGAAGCATTAAAAAAGTGCTTTAGAATTTTTATACTTTCATTCATATACATATACATTTCATCCCGAGACTGGGAAAGAGAAATGAGTTGTAGATAATGTAAGGACTTTAGAGAAAAAGATAGGAAACTGCTCAAGCTGTCATTTGCTATCTTAGGCATCTTGCTTGTTATCCATGTTGTTAGTTAAGATTGATTCTAGCTATTTCCTTCCTTCTAAGGCCTCTAGTTAGAGATTGGAGGAAAAAATAAGGGGAAAATAGAAAATATACTTTTAGAGTGGTCAATAACATGAGCTGCGTCCAGCTACCACATTCCCTTTCCCAACGTTTTAGCATCTCACCAGACAATTTGAAAGACTCTGTCAGGTTAGTAGTTCTTCCAATAAACCCCAAATTATTCATGAAAACGTTTTCTACCATTCTATTTCCACAGTAAAAACTACTTCCACCTCGTTTGTTCAAAAATCCACACTACAAGTAACTCCATTCCCTGAATCTATAACCCAGAATGTTGCTACACATTAACCTCACCTCCCAGTGTAGAACAGTGCTCACCATGCCCTTACACCTGAATTGTGTAATAATGTGGGGATTTCTGTACTTCTGCAAAGGAAGTCATAACCGACACTTAGTTACTTTGGTGAAGTGGGTCTGCCTGCTCTTCCTTGTCAGGCAAGAGTACTGTGACTAGAAGGGCAGAGAATTTACCATCTTCATTTTAAAACCTGCCTTCAGATGAACTTGGCCCTTAATTCCGGATCATGCAAACAAGCATCAACAACTCTTGAGATTCTGAAGTCTTCAATTTAGTTGTGTTGAGTCAGTGACAATATAAATCTACCTCACCAGAATTGCTCCCACCTGCAGGAAATATACATATCCCTCCACCTGAACCACCCCCCAACACACACACACACACACACACACACACACACACACACACACACACATCTGCACAAAACTACAGAGTATTCCCAGGCCTGTAAAGTCTATCTGTACTAGGTCAAGATTCCTTTCCAGAGAATCCTACACTTCATGCATAAATTTCTGATTAAATCACCCTCCCCCAAGCAGCCTCTAAAACTCTGAGACCAGGAATTTAAGAGAGTATTGTCATTCCTTTCTCAATTAATTCCTCTCCTTGGAGGGGATTCAGCCAGAGCCCTGCAATTAGGCACAGTAAACAGGCCAGGCAACATCGACATATCAATACAGGCTCTTTGGGTTTGGGAAAGCGCCCTTCCCGTGGAGGCCTGGCTCTAAGCCAGCTGGGTGACGACTGAGTGACAGGGCTACGTGCGCTTCGTGAGGGTGGCAGCCAGCCCACACCCGAGCACACCGCCAGGCAGCCTGAGGAGGGAACGGACACTGGGGAGCCCTCCCCCTCCTCCCCCATCACTACCCCAGTCACCAGAGAAATGTTTTCAACAGGGACTTCCTCACCATTACAAAATCAGTGAAAGTCAGTCAAAGCCAGGGTTGACGACATTAAATAAGACAGGCATTTAACCATGTCCTTTCTGATGCCTTTCACCAAATATTAACAGCTGCCACTTCCTGAGAACCCGTGTAGCCTGGTGGCACACATCCCTCTCTAATTGCCTGGTTCAGGGAAAGGTGAGCAGCGGCCATGTTCCCTGAGTCACACTGCTCCCAAGGCTTCAGTGGAAGTCATTAACCCTGGAAGTTCTCGAACAGATCTAGAAGTTTTCATTATATAGAAAAGCAAATTCATAAGTAATCCTTAAGGCAATGTGGGGATAGGGACTCAACAACATTTAACTTCTTTTGATGTGAGAAAACAGGCTTATCAGAAAAATACAACTTCACCTGTAGATCTATAGAGACTTTGAGGATACTAGAGAAAAGGAATGCTGTGACTGCAGAATTGTCAAAGGATTAAGTGTGGATCTCTTTACATTTCTCATCTGAAATTACTTCTAAAATAGTTGAAGGAATCCACGATAACTTAAATACAAACTAGTAAGACAACACTTTATTAGTGGATAATGTCTAAAAGCATGGTTACCAATCAAAACATGTCATGAAAACTATCTTGAAGCATATTGTTTAGACAGAAGAAACCTATATTTGCATTTCAGCACTGGGAAAAACGTATCTGCTGAATGAAAGAAATAGTACATAGCAAGTCAAGCAGAGACTCAAAACTCATCAAACAGCAACCATTCTTATTTGCTCACCAAACACTTATACTGTGCTTACTGTGTGCCTGACATTGTTTTGTGTGCTTCATAAAATACTGCCTCATTCAATCCATAACAACCTCACAAGGTGGGAACATTTTCTCCACTTTACAGATGAAGAAAGGGAGGCACAGGAGGCTGGATAACATGACTTTTCAAACCCAACTGGTCTGGCAGAAGAGTGTGAGGCGTAAGTCATCAGGCCATGCTTTACCAACAGTTTGGTAGCATCTAACATTAGCCTATTTATTCCTATCCTATTTCTCTATTTTTGAGGGAACTAGGATCTCCACTTGAAGTACAGTTATCCTTTAGTCTTCACCTGGAGTTGGTTCCAGGATACCCCCACCACCAACCCTTGCTCAGATATCAAAATCCATGGATACTCAAAATCTTTATACAAAACAGCAAAGTATTTGCATATAACCTACTTACACCCTTCCCTATACTTTAAATTATCTCTAGATTATTTATAATACCTAATACAATGCAAATGCCTTGCAAATACTTTTTATATTACATAACTGTGAAAAAGTCTATCCACGTTCAATACAGAGCCAATTTTTAAAACATACTTTCAATCCACAGTTGGTCAAATCAGAAGATATAAAGAGCCTACTTTATTTGATTCACCCTTTCCATAGTGATACAAAATCATAAAATGCAAAAAAAAAAACACAAAAATATGAAAAAACTGAGTGGACCTGAAATTGAAGCTATGAAATAAAAGCTCCAAGGGAGATATTTTAACAAGAGCCAGAGGCAAAGGAAATTGACCCTGAATCCTGCAGAAAAGCACTAGTGTCCAACTTCTTGTCTGTCCAACTTATTCCCACTGCAGGGCCAACCTCAATCCCACCATAAAAACTCCTGGGCTCCATCCGCTTCATGTACAGTAGGTCAACAGCCTACATCTTAAACCCAAGGCCAGTCCACAGGCTGAGCTGTTCTTCCCTCCCTGAGGTCCTGCAGGAGGAATTCAGCCCCTCTCTCTAGGTCCTTCCTTCATTAGATCAGGCCAACACCAACCAAGGCTTTCAGACTTGTTTCAAACTCAAGATGATAAATGGCCAATGCAAAATAATTCTAAAAGGAAATACAAAAACATATTTCCCCTGGAAAGAAAAAGAGCAGCACCTGGTAAAGGAATCCCCAAGATGGGATCAATTTTTCCCTGTTCAGCCACAGTGCTGATTTAGGAAACATCTTAACTCTACTACTACCACACTAATTAGAATTCATGGGATACAGAACTTTCTAAAGTCACGTTAATTAGAATTCACTGGATACAGACTCACTAGCTTAGAGGAGGGCTGAGATCCAGAAGGCCTGTTACAAGGGTAGAAAGTAGAAGACTTTTGAAAGAAATGACTAAAAACTATTATGGGGAATGGAAAGGGGGATTAGAAATAAAGGCAAGCCTGGCTATGAACATGGGGTGGGGGGGATGGTTAAATGTCCCCCTGCTCCTCAAAGATGGCCATGAGCCCCATTTTACAAATTTGGAAACTAAAAGAGTGATTTATTGGATCTTATGGAACCAAGTAGATGAGCCAGAATTCCAAACCCCACGGTCTTTCCATCACTAAACACTGCTTCTGAAATATCAGGGGAAAAGTCTTATTCAAAAACAGGAGTTATTATTTCCAGAGGGAAAGGAATGATATTACTTTCTTTCAACTTCAGAATAAGCAAAGATTCTCAGATAATTCCCAACTCACCAAACACAGGCTCAAACCTGTAAGTGGAAAATCAAAGCCCTCCGTGCCCAAATAGGAAAAGACAAATGGCAGCCACTTAACCACTCCTACCTAATCATACCTTTGACTCCAATCAAGCTGAATTCAATTTGTTTGTCAAGTTTCCCCCCAGACCCCCATAGCTCATCCTTCTCTAGCCTCCTAAGGATAGCCATCTTGCCCTGGAGGGCCAGAGACCACTTCAGGCTCCTGTATGATGTTCAAGTTAGCACATAATAGATGCTCATGATTTAGAGAATCACCTGCTCACAAGGCACTACTTCCCATTTGGGATCCTCCAAAGTCACTGTGATTCTTTCTCATTCTTCCTGGGGTCTTCAGCTCACACCCCTTGCAAGACTGTTGGATTCATGCATGAAAAGGAGCGATAACTTGCAGTCATTCACAAAGATTTTTTTTTTCTATTCCACTCACCACAACAGGAGGGAAACAGTTCCAAATTTTTTACTCCAATTATAGTCCTGGAAAATTAAGTACAAATAATAGAAACATAATGTATGTGTATGTTTAACACATGGAGAGATTTTTTGAAAAAATGTCCCAAATAAAAAACAAGGGGAATTTTTAGTTTAAGTTTTAGCAGTGAATAAGTTTTGGAGCTGTTCAACTGAACTATTATTTGTCTTGCTAACAGAAAAATTATAGGGAAATATATCACCATCCCTATTTAGCTCCTCTTAAAGCATGAACTCCTACTCAGTGGTTCTCAAACTTTAGCATGTATGAGAACCACCTGAAGAATTGGTGCAGCTCTGATTTAGATTTGGGAAGAAGCCCAAGAATTTGCATTTACAGCATGTTCCCTGCTAATAGTGATGCTGCTGGTCTGGCCTCTGAGAACCACAACTATTCTGTGCCAAAACCAAGAGTGGTTGTGTGATGCCTCACCCTCAATGATAAAAGGCTTAAAAAAAAAAAAAAAAGTCACCAGTACTAATTAATTTGGAGAACTGAAAGCAGGGGGATAGAGCAGGAAGTGAAAGAAATTTGTAGGGCAGTTTCTGGCAGAAGCTTTTCAGGGTCATTCCTAAACTGGCAAGAAACATTCTAATTGTCACTTTTTTTTTTTAAATCTTATTCACTCATTTATTTTTATGTGGTGCTGAGGATCGAACCCAGTGCCTCACACATACCAGACAGTGCATCACCACTGAGCCACAACCTCAGCACCTCCAGTTGTCACTTTCTAGCATCACTGTTTGGTGTTGGGCTGTGCCTCTGGGGATTGCTGTCTTGTCAGTTCTGGGGTCTGACTGTAGGTATGCATTTTACTCTCTCCAGGAATCAAATATGAGGCACCGAAAGCATAGATGGAAATCTGGTCTCAATTTTTATTTAATTCCTTATAATCCTGGAAACAGAGACCATATTGTGCTTATGCTATAGATGGAGAAAGGGGGCTCAGAGAACTGACTTGCTCAAGATCACAGTAAGATGAGGTAAAATATAATGTCCATCCCTATGCCTAGTCGTAGGTATTGACCAAAGTTAAATTAAAACAGAAAATAAATAATTAAATCATCCAAAAAGAAGTGGAAATAGAGGTCCTGAGATGTCCCTTGTCAGGGGTTGAGCCAGGATCAGAACCTGGGGGCTCTAAGCCTCATGGTCCTGGGCTTTTCTTGCTTCTTTGAGTCAGACTTATAGAGGAGCTGCTTTATATACGAACTATGTAGGAGCTGCCAGAATCCCGATGTGACTCTGGTACTTTCTAGGGTAGACCACATAATTTCAGAACTGAAGAAAAAATTTACAAAGCTAAGGTCCTCCTTCGAGATGATCTCTTATACAGTGTCAAATTATGTAAACACTCGGCATCCCATTAGAGACCATTCTGCAAACTCATTACTTTAACATTTTATGGCTTTTTTTTTTTTTTTTTTTTTTTTTGATGCTCTGGCATCCAACAAGCATCTTTAGGGTTGGGTTTTGTCTTTGTTTTTGGTAGTGGAGATTGTATCCAGGGTGCTTTACCACTGAGCTATTTTCCCAGCCCTTTTTAGTTTTTGAGACAGGGCTCACTAAATTGCTGAGGCTGGCCTCCATTCAGCGATCCTCCTGCCTCAATCGGAGTCCATGAGATGACAGGCATGGGCCACAGTGCCCAGCTAAGCACCTATGAATTTTAAGGGACTATTCTAGGCAGTAAAAGTATATGCAAAATGCAACAGTCTCTGCATTCAAGGAACTTCTAAATCTGTGAGGGATAAAGTAAAACAGGCAAAGAAAGAAATGTGCTAGGGTAGCCTAGACTGAGCCACCACAGAGTTCTAGGGAACAGAAAAACTTCATCAGATGGGCACTAGAACTCACCATACCTAGCAAATCATTTTCTAGCATTTCAGGAACCGGGAGGGAAGGAAGGCAGTCAGCAGGAGATTAAATGTAGAAAGGTCAGATGCGGTCAGATGTGGAAAACTTTCAGTGTGTCACCAAGAAGTTTACAGCGCTGTAGGCAGACAATGGGGAAAGAGCATGGCTGGTTTGTGTTTTGTTTTTAAGAATGGAGACTGTGTGATTTAGAAGTGGGTCCAGACTACTACACTCTCACTGAACCACAGAAGATGGATTACAGAGAGAATGAGACCCAAAGGCAGGTGATTTATGGTTAAAGCCAATCTCTTTTAAAAACTTTCTTCCTCGGGGTTTTCTACTAAGAAGAAGAAATTTTAGTTGAAAAGAAAAAGACAAAACTTGAGGTTTCATAATGAACCTAAAACACACATCAGTGAAAAAAGCACAACAGGCCAGATTTTGACTAATAATACTACATATTCCCGTTCAATACTGTGTATTTTAAAAGCATTTTGCTGCGCCATTCCAGTCACTCATATTAACCCACAAAGTGATGAAGATGAAAAAATAGCTAGCCAAAAACAACTCACCATGATTGCATGGGAGGGACTGAGATTTCTGGTTAATAGTTCCCAGAATTGTCTGGAGGATGAACTGGATGGAGGGAGGGGCACAGGTGACAGGTAGAATTCTTTGCTCTCTGTCTAGACAGCACAGAGCGAGCTTTTTTTTTTTTTTTTTAAGAGAGAGAGAGAGAGAGAGAGATTGATTTTTAATATTTATTTTTTAGTTTTCGGCGGACACAACATCTTTGTTTGTATGTGGTGCTGAGGATCGAACCCGGGCCACACGCATGCCAGGCGAGCGCGCTACCGCTTGAGCCACATCCCCAGCCCCGGGAGCGAGCTCTTGAAGGTATGCAAACTGTCTAAAGCAACATGTCTTTACTACATTTCCAAGCAATGCTTAAGTAGAATATTATCCTGAAAACTTCAAAACAACTTCAATGTCCCCCATTAGAACCAAAAAGAGATGGCACTGACACCTAGAATTCAGTTTCCCATTTTTGTCTTCTTCTCACTGGCAAATAATCAAGACTACTATCATATTCTTTGATTCTGTGTTTGGAGATTATTTTTATGGGTAATACTTGGTATTTTTATTGCCAGTACTAGATATGAAACCCAGGGACACTCTACTAACAAGCTACATCCCCAGCTCTTTTCTGTTTGTTGGGATAGGTTCCTGCTAAACTACCCAGACTGGCCTCGAAGTTGAGATCCTCCTGCCACAACCTCCTAAGTAGCTGGAATTATAGGCAAATGCCACCATGCCCAGCAACAGTCAGTATTTTGGTCTCATTTTGAAAGGAAAAAAAAAAAAAAATATATATATATATATATATATATATATTTTAATATGAGATAGACACATTCATTCCAGAATTTTAGAAATGTTATCCTAGTACCTTTCTAAAGAATAAAAAGTTGTCTTGACTTATAAGGATGTATTGACACTGCTTTGAACATAAGGAACATTTATAGCAAGTAGGTACCAAATAAATCCAATACAAGATCTGAAAGAGTGCATTATACAACAGCAACCCACGGGTATTTAGCTGAGGTAGGGTTGAGGTAGGGAGTGAAAAATATGTACATATAGTCACTACCAGCTCACTAAAAACAAGAACAGAAAGTCATCCACAAATCAATATCGAAAGAGGATGCAAAATTAAAGTAAGTGTCATACTGGTTTAAGTTAGAAATAATTGAGAGAAAGGGGATACAAATTCTATGTATAATTAACCAAGCTAACTAATCTTGCTTGGCAAACAGACACTAGCACTGAATCTAAGCCAAATCAATGGTTCCTGGCAATCTGCCAAAGCTGAATTCCTTAGTCTGGCATCACAAAATGATTTGTCTGTTGTATTTACAATTCCAATGCCTCTGGATTCAGCTACCTGCTGGGCACCCCTGGCAGATGCCCAGCAGAATACATCTGAACTATCATTACTGTCAGAACATGTGCATTTGACAAACACCAGAGAAAAGTGACGTGCATTTCTTAGAACAATATCAGCTAACAGCTACAAAGTGCTGCTACAAAAGAATTATCAAGTCTGTTGCTGTAATAATTAACACAAAATTAATAGCCTTGTTCATAGTGTTAACCTGTAAGGTGCTCCTTGGTCTTCAATGGGCACAGGTTAAAATGTCATTTATTTACCCAGGGCTACAAAGTTGAACCAAAAACAGAGGCCTTGCCAGACGGAACAAACATAACCCACAGGTGAGAAGCCTCTGTGCTTCTTCTGAAGTACACATGCTATGGATGCTTGGAGATGCTTCTCACAGGAGCTCTGCTCCTCATGGGGTGGGTGGTATGGAACTTCCCCATGTCCACTTTCTGGCCTCTTCAGAGGTGTCTTCCACACATGGTAGGTCTCAGGAGGGGTCATAAGATGCAAGGCTGTTTGCTATTTATACAATTAGAAGTTTTCCAGCCAGAGTCTGGAATCAGAGTCTGGAAAAGTTTTGCTTGAATATGGTCAGAAAGTGAAATAATTCCCAATATCCAAAACCTGAATACAAAAGTAGGCTATATAATTTCCACCAAAGGGTATTTTTAAATATTTAGTCAAAATTCTATTCAAAATTCTCACATAAAATGCTAATGCAGCTGACACATGGAACAGCACGAGCTAGTGTAGGTTCTTCTCCGTGAAGCCCCTGTTCTCAGGCCCAACACCTACCCCAGGCCCTTCTCAAGACCTGCTCAGGGTATTTTCTGTCTAAATACAAAAACAACTGATGAATGACTGAGAGATTGGGTGGATGTGATTTCTGATACCTCTCTGACTCTAATAGTCCTTACTATTAAAGTCCTGGTTACTTATACTGATCATTTAGTTTTAAACAATAGAGAAATTATATAAAGCCCAAAGAGAAAAAATGACTAATGAGCCCAGAAGTGGACTTTTTCACCGAGGGGGGCGATAGGGAAGGCAAGAAAGAAAGAAAGAAAAAAAAAGTCAGCAAGAAAAAAAAAGTTGGTGACAACTATTGTACCATACTCAATTCTCAGCTCACTTCTTCAGGTGGCTTTAGAGTCATTTCACCCGTACTTCCCCCATCCATGTGCACATCTACCACAGTTCAAGGCAATTTAATGGTTTGCAAATTAAATTGATAACCCCTAATTTCGGGCTTTACTGCAAGCAGATAAGGGTGTGATTAAGTGGCCAGTGGCCCAAAATTGAGCAAGAGGAATGTAAATTAAACACACAAACACACACACATACACACACACACATACACACACACACACACACTCTCACCACTCTCCCTTCTTTGTTCCAAGTGTCACTCAATAAAATAGACGAAGAACACCATGAAAACTCATCCAGCAAAATGCCTTGCTTCCCTGTCACTGGAACTGTATTCCATAAATTATTTCCTTGGATTAACTTCCTTCCTTCAAGAGATAAGTTACCTTTTATAGGAATCCTTATAAAAAAAATGTTCAGAGATTCAAACAGTGCCTCAGTCCCTTAAATACCTTATTCACAGACTTTTAAGATTTTAGTTGCAGAAATATGGCTATGGTGTCCAGACCACAAATTCTGTGCTCTGAGAACTGCACCTCTCATAGACTCTGGCAACCTTGTTTTTGTGACATGACTGATTTTATGTGCTTCCCACCACCCCATCCAAGGCTGACATGTCCCATGAGCCAAAGTGGGACAGTCAGACTCTCTCCAAGGCAATGAAAATATGAATTCTGTAATGTTAATCAAGCCTCCATTCACCTGGAACTGAAGGCTGCACTGGCTATCATAGGGCAGCCATCTGATTAGAAGGAGAGAGGGGAAGAAATAAGGTGCACAAGCAGAGAAGCAAGAATGGAGGCCGAAAAACTCAAGGAACTAACACACCAGATGGCCTGAATCTGAAGGACTTTCTAGTTCATGGCTCCAGTCTTCTGAGAACACTGATTGCCTTTCCTGCACTTGGATCCTGAGAGACATCCTAGCCCATGTTTGCTTCAAGTAGCTTGCAACCAGGATAAGTTCTAACAAACAATCAGAATATTCCTAACATCACATGAGAAGGGGGGCCAAAACTGTTATTGTTCAACAGCACCTTGTAATACCTTTTCTTTTATTCATAAACTTTTTGTCCTTTTAATAGTCCTCTAGATTGGTTCCAGGAAAAAAGACTGGTCCATCTGTTCACAATGCAACCCTCAGAACATCATTGTCCAGAGACACCTGGGTTAGGAATCCCTACACCCAATGTTGTTAATACTTTTCCTCAAAATAATAGGAAACACTACCACAGGAGTCCCTTTTTTCTTAGATATACTCAACTGACAGACATCAATATTTTTTTTTCCTGTTTAGTCTTTTTGTAAAGTTTAAGAATTAGTCAAGTGTGCACTAAAGGTTCCTAAAATTCAAAGGTATATCTGAATATACTCACTGTTGTACCCCCAGCTCTGAAACAGTACCCCACAAAGTGAATACTCCCTCAGCACAAGCTGAATACATGAAGGGGTAAGAAGTGGGAGAAGATAATGGTTAAGAGTACAGACTCTGGAGTCAGACGGATCTGGGTTGGACTCCCACATGTCACTTAAAGCCTTATAACACTGATGAAGATCAGAATTTTACTAAGAATTTTATGTACATTATCTATTTAATGTTTCTTCCTCTCAAAAGCTTTCTGGTGAACAAGTCATGCGGGTCAGCCCCTGTAATCCCAGCTACTCAGGAGGCTGAGGCAGGAGGATAACAAATTTGAGGCAGCCTAGGCAACTCAGTCACACCCTGTCTTAAAATATAATAAAAAAGGGCAGAGGACGTAGCTCAGGGTTCTATCCCAAGGACTTAAAAAAAAAAAAAAACTTTAAATATTATCTTCCCCCATTTTTACACTTGGTGAAACCTAAGCAACTTACTTAAGGCCACGAGGTTTAGTAACTGGAAACCTAATCCCCTAACCCCTTTCATAAACTGCTTCTTACCACTTTGAAACCCTGGGCAAATTATTTAAGCGCTCAATTTGTTTAAGATTGTGGTTCTGAAGATAGTATTTGTATAGTGCTTAACACGGTACCAGACAGCACAAACTACTCAATAAAAGTTTTTTGTTATTATTAGAGTTAGTAACTGGTGAGTCTACAGTGAACTGCTTCAAGCAGAGGGAACTTTTGGTTCTATAAATTACACGTTCTCTGGAAAACAGCCATTTACAAGATTTAGGCAGCCAAAGAAAAAGAGCAAACTATAACCAGTATTTATCTTGGATATAGTCTAAACTCTCCAGGAGGGAGTAACAAACCGATAAGAAATCCTTTGCTAGCATGAAAGCAAGGATCATACTTGAAGTTAGGGGGCGCCATTCTGCAGTGCATTATAGAAAATCACTCCCCCCAGTGGGTCTTCAGCACCCTGTTTTTTTTTTTTCTCCAACAAAGATTAAGTAGATAAATTCTGACCAATAATAATTTTTTGGCAGGAAGTAATTCTTTCATTATTTCAGTTTTAGGTCCAGTATATATTCTTGTTTATTTCTATTGCCTTTGCTATGTATTCATTAAGATATACATTACGGGACTGGGGTTATGGCTCAGTGGTAGAGTACTTGCCTAGCACGTGTGAGGCTCTGGGTTCAATCCTCAGCACCACATAAAAATAAATAAAAAAAGGTATTGTGTCCAAATACAACTAAAAAATAAATATTAAAAAAAAAGGGACTGCAGATGTGGTTCAGTGGTAGAGTGCCACTGAATTCAATTCCTCATACCTCAAAAAAAAAAAAGATATACATTACATTATTCAATGACCTTTAATAAGAGTCCAGCAAAAAAAAAAAAAAAAAAAAAAAAAAAGTTCATTAGGATGTATGCATTCCTAAGTATAACCCCAAGAAATCTAAAGTACTTAAAAAACAGTTGGTCTAAACTACATGTATATATTGACAATTGTTGAAACTGGGTAAAGGGAACTCATATTAGCCTCTACATTTGTCTGTTTGAAAAGTTTAATAGAATGCTACAAATAAGTTTAAAATATATGTACAAATTCTGTCTTTTGAAAATTTAGTTTTTACTGAAAACCTGTTTAAAGGATACAGCAGGAAATTGGGTCTATGTACATCACTACTCTGGGAAGCAGCCCAAACAAAGGACTCCACTGAAGGAGAAAAGCCAGTAATGAAGAAAAAAGGTTACATTAAGGTGAAACTAACATATAGCATACAGAAATGGGTGTTTCTCCAATGCTTTAATAATGAACTTTGACTACAAGACCCAAGGTCACAGACTTCTTTAGACAAGCAAACCAAACTTAAAAAAAAAAAAAATACTAATTGCTCAAGCTTGGTTTGTGTCTTGGTTCTAATTGACCAGGGATTATTCCAACCTAGAGGTGATTTTTCTAAAGACAGGAATGAAGAGCTTTGTGCCAAAATAGCCAAAGTAAAGCTGGAATCTGGGTGTGGGCAGATGTCTTTTCAGCAGACAAGATGAATTTTCTCTATCTCTCAGTCACGTTCTGACTGGGTCAACTGAAAAGTTATTTATCCACCCAGAAGATAACCCATGACTGAAGAATCATATCTAGAGATTTTTTTCCTTACCCTGACTTACACAGCATTTTCATTTCATTTGAGTTAACTTCTCGCCTGAAACCCTATCCTCATCAATTAAGACAAAACTAGATAAAAATATTTAACTTTCAAATGTTAGTGACATCATCATTCTACTAGTTGACTTCCTTCAGAGCAAAACTGTGTTCCTAGAATGCTAGGGTGGAGAAGGGTGGAATTCCTAACACCTGAGTTTAGAAGAAACTTTCAAAAAAAAAAAAAAAAAAAACCTGATAAGCCATTTGCTCTTCCAGGTTGAAGCAATAAGCACCTCCACCACACTAAGGCTTTCCCTCCCCCTCTCCTTTTTCTCCCCCTCCCCCTCCCCCTCTCCAACCCCAGGAGAACAGCAAGGTCATTCAGTGCAAAACAAAACTGATCAAAAGACAAATGACTTTCTAATCCAACACCACAAACCCATGGAAGTAAAAAAACAAAACAAAACAAAAAACTTCAACATCAGTCTTCTACAGAGTTCAATTCTGAACTCTTCCCAAATCAAAGTAAAATTTCGAAAGCAATACTTTCTTCTAAGATTTACTCTGTGTCCATTTACTACTATGCTTGCAGACCCTTGTCCTCCTGGTTAGAAAGATATATAGCAATCCATGGCTGCCCATCCCACTCACCCATCTCAACCCACTTCATATTTTCAGTCTCATTAAGAGTGCTCCTCTCAGCTTGTGGGGGAAAATGAGATAATAGTTTATCACAGGATAAACCTTAAATTGAGAAATATTACATTTATTGTCAAAGGATGGTACAAAGGTGAGTGTTCATTTTTCCTCACATGCTAGTATGCTCTCTGCCTCACAGTGCTTCAGGACAAGTTTTCCATCATTCTGAGCGCTCCTCATACAAGAGCATAAAAGAACTGCCACTGGAAAACTGGCTGGACTATCATTTGAAGGAAGAAAGACTGAATAGCAAGACTATCCCAAAGTAAAGTACATGCACCAACATCACGATACCTACATGTTGCCAATTTTTGTCAATCTACTGTAAATGTTTCCAAGATAAATTACCACCCAAGCAATCATTTCCCACTATGTGTACAAAAATATGCTTTCTACCCTAAGACACTTGACCATTCTCAGGAGCACTTAGCCGGTTGTTTTGAGTGGATTTTGCAATTAATTGACAGAAAAAAAGGAAGGTGATGGTGTGGAGCTCAGCAGCAGGAGGGAATTTTCAGTCAGGGAGATGGTCTAACAGTATCCTGGGTTCAAGAGGTCAAGGGCAGCACTGAGAAGGGAAGAGGAGTTTTAGCCTTTGACAGGTCAGACTCTTTCTTCTCACCCCTGCTAAATTCCACAAACCCAACTGCCACAAGGCAAAATCGCAAGTGACTCCAGAATTCGGAGTGCTGTTGTAGGAATCCCTTCTGACCACAACGAAAGGATTAAGTGGCTACTTAAGTAGGCATTTAAGATTATGAGTACATGTGTGTCTCTAATATGCTTTCGCTCATTTGGATCTTTGAGAATCTTCATGTCTTAAAATCGGACCAACAGCCACAGTTGTTCTGTTTGTATCACCCACCAGAACAATTATTTCAAAGTCAACAGAGGTCATCATAATGATACACCTGAGTCCCTTGACTTAACATGGACTTTCGCTCAGAGGATCTGGGGCGGGAGAGGGAGATAAGAAAGGATATAAGAGCACAAATCAGGATGACTTTCTGATTAAAAACCAAAGTTCGCTGCAGCCCAGCGAAGGCCACGTACAACATGATTCGGAATGCCTCCGATTCCCGCGGCAGCTGCGGTGGGGCGCCCGAGCGCGTCCTACCTTGGACCTTTCCTTGACGTAGTATTTGCCTAGCCGGCTCCCGCAGTACAGGACCAGCCTGTCGATTAGAGACAGGAGGAAGCTGATGGCCTCGCAGCCCTCCTCATTGCCCCCGATCCACGTGATCTGGTCGCCCCGCAGGTGCCTCTTCGAGACTCCGGCGCGCGGCCCAGCCAGCTGGCCGTCCCGCAGGGCCCCGTTGTAGTGCAGCTGCTTGACACGCTCCAGGACGCAGTCTCCCACCACCTCGCCCAGGAAGTTGTCCAGGTAGCAGAAGCCGACCTCGTGTAGACAGGGCACTATGTACTCCAGGGCGATTTTCTCCAGATCCAGCCTCATGATGTGTCCTAGAGGCATCTCGCCCTTAAAGCCGAGGTCGGGGACCCCCAGGGTGCACCAGAAGAGGGAGTGGACCTAAGAAGCGCGAAGCCGAGGTGCGGGGCCCGGAGTTCAGCAACCTGCAGCGGCAAAGGTCCCCAAACCACAGTAGAGCCAGAGACCGGGGAAAGTTGCTCACAACTCTGGGGAGAAGGGATCGCGGCTCAAGGACCCGAGAGAGTACTCCAGGGCGCCACGACCAAGGGCCGACTGGCCCGCGAGAAGTCGGAGGGCCCCTTTTGGAGATGCCTAGCCACCACTGCAGCGCCGGCGGCCGGAGGCGGGGAGAGGGTGAGGTCCGGCCCCTAAGCCGGCAGACCTCGGCGCGTCACGGGCCACGCCCCTGCCCCGCCCTGGGAACGCCTCCAGGACAGCCCTTCCCCCAACCGATTACCCGTCCCGATCTACCCCTCGCGGAGGATCCGGGCGAGCTTCGCTGCAACCTCAGTTGTTTGTGACCCGGCAAAGGCTGGAGAACAGACGGATATTTTAGCATGCTCTCGATTTGCATATTGTTTTGCATAAAATCCCACTGCAAACTTGAAAATCTGGATCCTCACTCTGAAATGTACATGAAATTCACAACACAGTTCACTGCCACATTCTGGGATAGTCACCTCACAGGCTTCTGAGCACGGTGATAAACCCAGGAGCAAATATGTTTATTAAACAGTGGTCTCAGTCTAGCTTTACCTGGAGTCTTTCCTTATTCCCCTTTTCTCTGCTGTTTGACCCAGGTCAGGAGGTTTATGTCACTAAGAGAGTGAAAGAAATCCAGTTTTAACTTAAATTAACCCGTTAACAAATATTTCTCTTAGCCTCTACTGTGTGCATGCCCTATATGCTAAAACGAAGAGGATATGCACAATGAGGAAATGCTAGATCATATCTGCTGACCCCTACAATATTGTATTTTGCTTTGCCACATAATTTCGTTCACTTATCATTCAGGCTTCTTTTTTGTGTATGCATTTTAGTTGTACATAAAGGTAGGATTCATTGTTAAATATTCATAATGCATATAATATAATTTGGCAATATCTTTCTCCAGTATTCCCCCTTTTCTTTCCATCCTTTCTTCTCCTAGTCCATTTCCTCTGTGCTACTGATCTCCCTTGATTTTCAAGGGACGGCCCTCCCACATTTCTTTTCCTTTTTCCTCTCTAGCTTCCACATATGAAAGAAAACATATGACCCTTGACTTTCTGAGCCTGGCTTATTTCACTTGATGTAATGTTCTCAAATTCCATCCATTTTCCTGCAAATGGGATAATTTCATTCTTGTTTATGACTGTCATTCAAGCTTCTTGTTACGATATGATGTTCTGAAATTCTACCTTCAAAATTAATCACATGTTCATGTAATAGTAGACATGGGCATGCCCCCCTCCCCCAAGTCACACTCCAGGTCACTATTCCAGGTCTCTCCTCTCACTTTTTCCACAAGCAGCTGCACTCACATGAGAGAGCTGGACACTTCCAATTCTCCACAGATAAGCTGATTGCTTTGCATATGTTTTATTACCTTTCCTTCCAAATACCAGAGATCAGAATTAGGGGGAAATTTTTCATAAATAACAAGCCAAGCCATTTCCACATTTTTAGTTCACATTATTGTGCCCTCAGGTTTTTTCATTTAAGCTGACCAAAAGAATGTACTGGCTCTGCAGGTATTGTTTATTTTTACACAATTCCCTACAGCCTTTTCACTTTAACTCTTCCAATTGCCCTCTCTATCTGGCTCAGAATGGAGAAATGGAGTGAAGTTCAGATCAAGAACAAAAGGTAAGGGTGGGGTGCACGCCTGTAATCCCAGCAAGTCAGGATGTTGAAGCAGGACCTCAGCAATTTAGTAAGGCCCTAAGCAACTTAACAAGACCCTGTCTCAAATAAAAAAATAAAAATAAGGGCTGGGGATGTGGCTCAAGCGGTAGCGCGCTCGTCTGGCATGCGTACGGCCCGGGTTCGATCCTCAGCACCACATACCAACAAAGATGTTGTGTCCGCTGAGAACTAAAAATAAATATTAAAAATTCTCTCTCTCTCTCTCTCCTCTCTCACTCTCTTTTTAAAAAAAAATAAAATAAAATAAAAATAAAAATGTGCTGGGGATGTGGCTCAGTGATTAAGAGCCCCTGGGTTCTCATTCCCTAATACCCAAAAATAAATGCATAGAAAATGGAAGGATACTGCTATATGATAGAAGAAGAGACATGTGGTCAAGTTAAAGCCAGCGGGATGTTCAGGAGGGGCATCAGTGGTGGAGGGTCTAAGAAACTTTGGTGAAACTTCTAGTTATATTGAGAGCAGGGGTCCTGCCAAATTAGTGATGAGTTGGCACTTTTGTATGACAATGGGAGCTACACCTCCTTGGGATAAAGGCTTGAGCTGGCTAGGACTCAAAAAGCTGTCATCTAAATTCCCACAGCAGCTCCTTGATGACAGGAACCCATCATCCTTGGAACCCCAGTGCCTAACACATAGTAGATGCCTAGTCAATAGTACTGGGGCTGGCACAGCTTAATATATAACTACTAGGGAGACTGAGGCAGGAGGACTGCAAGTTCCAGGCCAGCCTTGGCAACTGAGCAAGACTCTGTCTCAAAATAAGAAATACATTTGTTTCAATTTCGTTGATTTCTGCTCTAATTTTAATTATTTCTTGTCTTCTACTACATTTGCTGTTGTTTTGCTCTTCCTTTTCTAGGTTTTTGAGGTGTTGCATGAGTTCATTTATTTGTTGGTTTTTTCTTTTTTTGAGGTAAGAACTCCAAGAAATGAATTTCCCTCTTAAAACTGCTTTCATTGTGTCCCATAGATTCCGGTATGTTGTGTCTGTGTTATCATTTGATTCTAAGAATTTTTTCATCTCCTCCTTTATGTCTTCTATAACCCATTGATCATTCAATAACTTATTGTTCATTTTCCATGTTATGTAGGATTTTTCCTTCCTTCTTTTATCATTGATTTCCAATTTCATTCCATTATGATCAGATATGGTGCATGGTATTATCTCCACACCTTTATATTTACTAAGAGTTGCCTTATGGCATAATACATGGTCTATCTTTGAGTAGGATCCATGTGCTGCTGAGAAGAACGTATATCCACTTGATGATGGTTGATATATTCTATATATGTCGGTTAAGTCTAGGTTATTGATTGTGCTGTTGAGTTCTATAGTTTCTTTATTCAGCTTTTGTCTAGAGGATCTGTCTAATGGCGAGAGCGGTGTGTTGAAGTCACCCATAATTATTGTGTTGTGGTCTATTTGACTCTTGAACTTGAGGAGAGTTTGTTTTATGAACGTTGCAGCTCCATTGTTTGGTGCATACAAATTGATGATTGTTACTAATCCACAAAGTTACAACTATCTTATATTTGATAAAGGGGCTAAAAGCATGCAATGGAGGAAGGATAGCATCTTCAACAAATGGTGCTGGGAAAATTGGAAATCCATATGCAACAAAATGAAATTGAATCCCTTTCTCTTGCCATCCACAAAAATTAACTCAAAATGGATCAGGGAGCTAGATATCAAATCAGAGACACTGCGTCTGATAGAAGAAAAAGTTGGATACGATTTACATATTGTGGGGTCGGGCTCCAAATTCCTTAATAGGACACCCATAGCCCAAGAGTTAACAACAAGAATAAACAAATGGGACTTACTTAAACTAAAAAGTTTTTTCTCAGCAAGAGAAACAATAAAAGAGGTAAATAGAGAGCCTACATCCTGGGAACAAATTTTTACCCCCCACACCTCTGATAGAGCCCTAATATCCAGAATGTACAAAGAACTCAAAAAAATTAAACAATAAGATAACAAATAACCCAATTAACAAATGGGCCAAGGACCTCAACAGACACTTCTCAGAGGAGGACATACAATCAATCAACAAGTACATGAAAAAATGCTCACCATCTCTAGCAATCAGAGAAATGCAAATCAAAACCACCCTAAGATACCATCTCACTCTAGTAAGATTGGCAGCCATTATGAAGTCAAACAACAATAAGTGTTGGTGGGGATGTGGGGAAAAGGGCACACTTGTACACTGCTGGTGGGGCTGCAAAATGGTGAGGCCAATTTGGAAAGCAGTATGGAGATTCCTGGGAAAGCCGGGAATGGATCCACCATTTGACCCAGCTATCGCCCTTCTCGGACTATTCCCTGAGGACCTTAAAAGAGTGCTCTATAGGGATACGGCTGCATCAATGATTATAGCGGCACAATTCACAATAGCTAGACTGTGGAACCAACCTAGATGTCCCTCAATAGATGAATGGATAAAAAAAATGTGGCATATATACACAATGGAGTATTATGCAGCACTAAGAAATGACAAAATCATAGAATTTGCAGGGAAATGGATGGCATTAGAACAGATTATGCTAAGTGAAGCTAGCCAAGCCCTAAAAAACAAATGCCAAATGTCTGCTTTGATATAATGAGAACAACTAAGAACAGAACAGGAAGGAAGACTACAGTAAACAAAGACTACAGTAAACAAAGACGAATTGGGGGAGAGAAACGGGGAGAGAAGGGAAAGCACATGGAAATGGTAGGAGACCTTCAATGATACATAAAATTATAAGAGGTTATGAGGGGCAAGGGGGAAGGAAAAAGAGGGAGAGAATTGAACAACAGCAGGGGAGGTAGAGAGGGAAGATGGGAGGGGAGGGGAGGGGAGGGGGGATAGTGGGGGATAGGAAAGGTAGCAGAATACAACAGTCACTAATATGGCATTATGTAAAAATGTGAATATGTAACAGATGTGATTCTGCAATCTGTATTTGGGGTGAAAATGGGAGTTCAAAACACAATTTGAGTCAAATGTATGAAAGATGATATATCATGAACTATGTAATGCTTTAAATAATCAATAAAAAAAAAAAAGAAATACAAAGGGCTGGGATATAGCTTAGTGGTAGAGTACCCCTGTGTTCAATCCCAGTGCCAAAATAAAAATAAAAGTGAGAAAGGTCTTCTTCCCACTTCTGTTTGAATCCCATGTAGCCAGAAGCCACTTTGACCCCTCCAGTGATCTCCTTCAGAGACACTATGGACAACAGAATAACCAAGAGAAAACTAGTGTGAGGTGACCTGAATATAGGCCCTGGTGGCAGTGGCTTACAGTTTTTGCAGCTTTGTGGACTGTTGTAGCAGAAGTAGATATCCCTGAAGAGGACCAGAATTTAAAAAGGGGACAAATGACACATAATCCTTGGCCATAATTTTTCTAGCTGAAGTTTGTTGTTGGTTGTGGTGGTTGGTTTTGTTTGTTTTGCTACAGGAGATTGAACACAGGGGCCCTTTAGCACTGAGCCATATTCCCAGCCCTTTTCAGTTCTTATTTTCAGACAGGGTCTCACCAAGTGGTTTAGGGCCTTGATAAGTTACTAAAGCTGGCTCAAACCTGAGATCCTCCCAAGACCCTGGAATACAGGTGTGTGCTACAACACCTGGCTTAGCTGAAGGTTTTCTCTAGATATAACTGATACTTCTAGGAATAAGTATACTTCTAGGAATAGGATACTTCTAGAGCATATGCAAGGACTGGAAACCTACAGTAGCTGGTAGAGGAGGTATTGGTCAGTAAAATACAGGCAATTATATACCTACCTCCCAGAATGAACATGTTGACCCAGGATTATAAATCCCAGGACTGGATAATTTGATTTACTGTTCAAGTAATTTTTCAATAAATTCAGAGTAAAATTGGAACTAGTCTAGTTGTAACTAGAATGATAGATTAAGGAAGCTCTAGTAACTGGTGACTTTGGTTTCAAAGCATGGGCAGTTTAGAGAGGAATTCAATCCTATGGCACCAACCCTGCTTGGTAAGGGCACTTATTAATTCATCAAGAACCCCTCCATCAGTTGGGGTTACCAGCACTACATTTAGCAGAGGAGTCAGAGATACTTTGTCAAAAATCAGAGTGCATGATTATACAGAAGGGAGAGACACCTGGAGTCAGGCATGGGCTCTGAGACTGAGCATCAGAGAAACAAAGCCCGTGCTTATTGTTAAAGTGCATTTGTTTTAGTTATTTGTCCATTAATTTGTGTCATTTCAATAATGAATCTTAGTGCCCAGTTTTCTGTCATTGTGACAAAATACCTGAAATAATCTACTTATGATGCACAAAGATCCATTTTGGTTCATAGTTTCAGTCCATAGTCATTTGGTCCCATCACTTTGGGACTGTGACAGTATAGTACATCACCTCATAGTGATCAGGAAGAAAAGAGAGGGAGAAAGGGTTAGGGTTCCAATAGCCCCTTCAAGGCACACTCCCAATGACCTAACTTCCTCCCACTAGGTCTCCCCTCACAAAGGTTCTACCACCTCCCAATAGCACCACAGGCTGGTGACCAACCCTTTAGTATATGGGCTTTTGAGGAACACTTAAGATACAACCATATCAAATATTAAAATATCTTTTCATATTAATAACTGAAACCAATTAATTTCCTTGTCACTCAGTTATGACTTTGTCTTCCAGCATGCATCTGCAGCCCAGAATGCAGCCATTTTTAAGCATGTGGAAGAGAAGAGGAGAAAGAAGAATGTTGAACTTCTTGATCTTGGAATTTGAACTAGAAGGAATCTTAGTGGTCACCAAGTCCAACTTAACTCTCTTACAGATAAGAAAACAAAGGCCCAGAAGGGCTAGAAACTAATGATTTTCCTGAGAACACTCTGCCTTCTCAGCTATTACAAAGAAAGTACACTCATATATATGCTTTCATGAGGTAAAATTCACAAAACTTAAGATTAACCATTTTAAAGTGAATGAGTCAGTGACATTTAGTATATTCACAATGTTGTGCAACCATTACCTCTCTCCACATCTAAAATATTGTCTATACGGCAAAACACAATTCTATACCCACTAAGCACTTGCTATCCATTCTCACCTCTTCCCATTCCCTGGCACCACTGATCTGCTTTCTATCTCCACAGATTTACTTACTCTGGACAATTCCTGTAAATCAATCATACCATTTGTGCTATTTTGAGACTGGCTTTCACCCACATTGTACTGTGCATCAGCACTTCCTTTTTTAGGATTCAATAATATTCCATTGTGTGGTTATGCCACTTTGTTTATTCACATATCAGCTGATAGGTATTTGGGTTCTTCCTACCTTTGGGCTATTGTGAATAGTGCTGCTATGAAGATGCGTGCTTAAATGTTTGAGTACCTATTTTCAATTATTTGGGGTACATTCTTCAGAGTGAAATTTTTGAGTCATATGGTACTTCTATGTAGTTTAACTTTTTTAGGAGCTTAACTTTTTCATGACATCTGTACCATTTTCCATTCCCAACTTTTTTTTTTCTAATGGAAACCCTGTATATTTCTTCTGTGCCATCAAAGTCCTGCTATGCCTGAGGTTCCCTCCTAGCTGGTTCCTGAATATTCTTTTTGAAGGTTTTTTTTTTTTTTTTGTACCAGGGATTGAACCCAGAGGCACTTAACTACTGTGAGCCACGTCCCCAGTCCTTTTTATTTTATGTTTTGAGACAAGGTCTTGCTAAGTTGCTTAGGCCTAACTAAATTACTGAGGCTGGCTTTGAACTTGTGATCCTTCCTGCCTTGGCCTCCAGAGCAGCTGGGATTATAGGGATACACCATCACACCCAGCCTTTTTGAAGTTTTTGACATAACATATCATCAAGAAGGTTATCATTATATTGAATAACTTAGTGTGGGCAAGGGCTATCTCACTGATCAAACACTTTTGTTACATTTGATAATATGCCATATTTTTTTAAAGCTTAATTAATTCTTACAGCACCAAAAATATGTGCTATTATTATTTCCTAATGTAAAGATGACAATTATGAAACAAGGAGAGGTGAAGAACTTTATCCCAGTTTTCACAGAAATTATTTAACAATCTTCCCTTTGCAGGGCAAAAGGAAGAGTCCAATGTAATAAGATCAGGGGGAAAGCTACGCTAAGCCATGGGTTTGGTATACAAATATTTTTGCCTTAAGTATTCTTTTGTTTTGTTTTATATTTTTTTAGTACCAGAGATTGAACCCAGGGGTGCTTAACCCCTGAGCCATATCCTCAGACCTTTTTATTTTTTATTTTGAGACAGGGTCTCACTAAGTTGCTTATAGCCTCACTAAATTGCTGAGGCTGGCTTTGAACCTATGATCCTTCCTGCCTCAGCCTCCGGAGCCACTAGGATTACAGGCATGTGCCACCATGCGTGGCTTCTTGTAATTCTTAATTGGAAAATTTCACCTGTGATGACAGTTTTAATATTGTTTCCTTACTGATATTTGGTGAAATAGAGACATAAGCAAACTGAACCATAAATTATTTAGTTGACTATGTTGAGACATTTATCAAACTACAAATTAGGATTTGCTTCTTACTCCATTCCAATTACAGCCCAGAATTTCAAGGAATCAAAACATTCAGTGTGGTATTGGTCTGTGGAGAACCATCACTAGCAATGAGTTATACCTCGGTCCACAGGAAAGGGTGCTTCACCCTCAGGGTGTAGGAAATGAATTCATTTCAATGTGGCTAGTGAAACAAGTCAGAGCCCGAAATGAATGCTCGGTCTTGAGCTCACTGGTAAAAATTGGGTTAAAAAAAAAAAAAAAGGAAGTATCTGATTAGGTCTCTTTCCCCAAGGAGTTGAACCATCCTATCCTTTCTCTGGTCTAAGAGGATGGCGAAGAAAGTGACTTTTTATATCAATCCTTAATTGCTTTTCAGCATATAAACAAGCTCTAGCCTCTCCCATTTGCTCTTTGATAATTCTGGCCACATGCTGATTCTGGGAAATGTGAAATCAGGAATATTCATTAATATTGTCTAATTCATCACTTTTTTAAGTTGCAAATGTCTAAAAAAAAACTTTGCATCGATCGTAAAAATACAGCAGTGTCATATTTTAATATGGGGTACTTTAGAGAACCTTTTTGCTTAATTCCATAAAGGGTTTTCCAAGGTGTTTCTATTACTTAGCTTTTTACATTTTATTGTATCTTCTTTAGTATAAACTTAAAATAGTTTTATATTTAGAGAAAACCTATGAAGATTTATATACAGAGTTCCCAAATACCCGACAGTCCAGCTTCCTCTATTAATATCTTCCATAATTATGATAGATTTGTCATAATTTATGAACCAACACTGATACTTTATTATTAACTAAAGTCCTTATTTTGTTTAGATTGCCTTCCTTTTTACATACTGGCCTTTTTCTTTCTCATGATCCTGATAAAATTGAGCAGAGGTTGAAATGAAATCATAGTGTTTTCAGCGAAGTGTATACCAAGTCAGTCTTCCAGCCCTTTAGCTCCTATAGTAACTGATCTGGAGAAGCCCAAGGTAGAGAGGGATGGGTATCTCCAGAACATGCCATCTTTCCTTCCTGTCAGCTCATTCTGGTGACTGAGAGGTAGAAGCATTGGGAGGTCTTCTCTGTAAGACCAGGGGCCACTAGGGTTCTGGTAGCTGACCTCGCCCTACTCTCTCCTGGTCTGGTGGTAGGAGCAGGGAGTACAAGGTCCCACCGACCCTGGGTTTCACTGTCCTATCAGATCTCTGCTTTTGTTGACCTATTTGTCTTCTGCCTCACTTCAGAGAAAAAATGTCTAAAGCAGTGAGTCTCAAACTTGAATGTGTATCAGAATCACCTGGTAAACATGTTAGGGCCCATCATCTTCATTTCTGATCAGTTTCTAGGAGCTGCTTCAGTTGGTCTGGAACCACACTTTGAGAATCACTGTTCTAATCCGATCAGTTCATCTCATTACCCTGGTGACTGTAAGTGGTCTAAGGGTAGGCAGGTGACCTACACCAGGCAAATCCAGAGGTACAAAGCCACTGGAGTGCTGCATACCTATAACTCCAGCTACTCGTGAGGTTGAGGAAGGAGGATCTCAAGTTCAAGACCAGCCTGAGTGTCTAACTTAGTGAGACCCTGTCTCAAAATAAAAAAATAAAAAGGGCTGAGGATATAGCTAGCTCAATGGTAGAGTACCCCTGGGTTCAAATCCCAGTATCACAGAAAAAGAAAATTACTTAGGAGCTTCTGAAAACACCCCATAGCTGGACTTAGCCCCAGATTAATAAATTAATATTTCTGAAGATCATCAATTAATTTTTATAACAATACTATGAAGGGACTGGGATTGTAGCTCAGTGGTTGAGCACTTGCCTAGGACATGGGAGGCACTGGGTTCAATCCTTAGCACTGCATAAAAATAAACAAACAAATAAATAAAGATATTGTGTCCATCTACAAATAATTAATAAATAAACAAATAAAAACTAATAAGACCAAGAGTTGAAACTGTTTATTACCACGATAGGGTGACCACATATCTCTCAGGCATTGTTAGATTGCTTGTGAGTGCTGGTAGCCAAAAATTGTGACTTACACTGGCTTCAAAATGAGGAAATGTGACTATCTATTACATTAATACTATTATTATTACAATAATACTATTATTGTTCCCATTGCCAAGATGATAGAGACATGTAAAGTTCAGTTTAAACAAGTAAATAATAGTACATAATAATTAGGTAAATAAGGGTTGGGGTTGTGGCTCAGCGGTAGAGCACTCGCCTAGCATGGGCGGGGCTCGGGTTTAATCCTCAGCACCACATAAAAATGAAAGTATTGTGTTGTGTCCATTTATACCTAAAAATTTTTTTTAAAAGGTATTTAAAAAAATAATAATTAGGTAAATAAGCCAGGCACATTTGTGCACACCTGTAATCCCAGTGGCTTAGGAGGCTGAGATACAAGGATTGAGAGTTCAGAGCCAGCCTCAGCAACAGCAATGCTCTAAGCAACTCAGTAGATCCTGTCTCTAAATAAAATACAAAATAGGGCCGGGGATGTGGCTCAGTGGCTGAGTGCCCCTGAATTCAATCCCTGGTTACTCCTCTTGCCAAAAAATAAAAGTAAAATTAAATAGCAATAAACAAATAATAAAGCATTCTACAGTGTAGTGAGAATCGGTGGTCTGCTTGAACTGAGGGAATTTATATTAAAGTGAGAAGTCTCTCTCTCTTTCCTGCTCAACATGAAGAAAGGAAACAGCCCTGTGGCCTCTGGTACCACGAAGGGAACCTCATCTGAGGACAAAGCCAACACAGAGGAAGGCAGAGCAGAGTGTTGAAAGAACTTGGGACCTTGCTGACATCACAGAGCTGCTTATCTTTCAGTTCTTGGAGCCTGTCCTACCTCGGGACTTCCAGTTATGAGAGATAATCACATTTCCTCATTTTAAAGCCAATGTAAGTCACGGTTTTTGGCTACCAGCACTCAAAAGCAATCTAACAATGCCTGAGAGATATGTGGTCGCCCTATCGTGGTAATAAACAGTTTCTGCTCTTGGGGACACCTTGCTGAGGCCTCTGCCTCCTGCTTGGCTCCCCCATCAGAACTCTGATTCAGGAGACACCAGACAGACTAGAGCAATGGATGGTTCCAGTGTGGTCTGCAGTCACAGTTCCTCTCCATCTCCACACTGCACATTTCCAGCCCGGAAGTTTTAAGAACTTTTCCCCAGTAGGGAAAAAAAAATGAACAGGACAAGAAAAGACCTTATGTTTAAAACAATTATTAGTTTTCTCTAAGTAAGCAAATAATATTATAATAGTGAAATAAGTAATGATTATCTTCTTCACAAACTATCTTCAAATTGCAAATCATTTTAAGGCAATAATTGCTTTTTTTATATTTATAAATGGAAAATGCTGGGAACGTAAATACTTAACACTGGAAGCTACGTGGAACTAAGCAGATGTCCAGCAAACCTACAGTATACAAGGTTAGAGTTTCTCTGTGTGTGTGTGTGTGTGTGTGTGTGTGTGCGTGTGTGCGTGTGTGTGTGTGTGTGTGTGTGTGAGAGAGAGAGAGAGAGAGAGAGACAGGTGGGGGGGCAGAGAGAGATCATTAATAACTGTTTCTGGATAAGTGAAAGTACGGAAGTTCTTTGTTTTTGTATTTGGTGGTGCTGGGAGTTGAACCCAGAGGCCCTTTATCCCTAAGCTCCACTTCTGGCCCTTTTTATTTTATTTTGAGACAGGGTCTGCCTAAGTTGCTAAGGCTGACATCAAACTTGTGATTCTCCTACCTCAGCCTCCTTTGTTGCTTGGTTTAAGGGTCTAGGCTACCATGCCCTGCAGCTATTCTTTGTATTTTATAATGGGCACATTTTACTTTTGTAGAAAGAAAGAAAAAAAAATTAAAAGATACAGATTATTTTACCCACTTTAAAAATAAATCTTGAATTCCTCTGTGTCCTTGCCCTGTTGGAGCTAGGTGCCCCTCCTGACACTATGCACAGCTTCACTGGAGGTGGCTAAATCCTGAGAGTTGCATTTCCCATTTTCCCTTGCCAGCTGGCCCATTTGGTGCTGCCAGTGGGAAGTGCTGATGGGAAACCGCATGAAATGAGAGATCACTCCCTCCCCCAGTTTTTTGGGGTTTTTGTTTTTGTTCTTGTTCTTTAAGCTTCTGGCAGTGGTGAGGATAGGCCGCCAGTAGCGGCTGTGGGAGTTCGAATAACCTTCGGCAGCTCCAGCATCAGCATCAATGGTTCAGGCCATGGCCCCTAGGCTCTGAACACCTGGGCTCTGATGACATCATACCTCTCATCATTCCTCCAGTCATGGAAATGACAGGGACTTCCTGCAGATACCCATCTCTAGGTTACCACATCTTTTTGCTGTTGTTGTTCCTCCAATCTTTTCAACATTTTTATTTCTGATTCCTTTTATTAAATTGCCTCTACACTGTAGCACAGTGGTAAGCACTTGCCTAGCAAGCATGAAGCCCGGGGTTCAATCCCCAGCACTTAAAAAAAAAAAAAAAAAAAAAAAAAGCCTTCTATTTAAAATGCCTGTAGTGGTTTCTATTTTCCCAACTGGGCACTCACTATATGCTCATATATCCTCAATGCCTACATTGAATTCAGCAAATCCTATCATTCTACTGCCATTTCTATCTGTCTCTATAGTCACTACCAATCCAGCCCACTGCCATCTCCACTTGGATGATTGTAGCAGACGTTCCTCAGACGCCCTCCTTGTATACTTGCCCCACATTAATCCATTGTCTGCACAGAAGCCAGAGCGCTCTCCTAAGACATAAATCAGATGCCCTCGCTCTCCTTTGTGAGACCTCTGTGCTTCAAATAGAATTCAGGTTCACCAACGTGGCCCACCTGGATGCTTACCACCATTCCTCGCCGTCTTCCTTCACTGTGATCCAGTCACACCTCTTTCCTTTCAGTTCTTGAAACAGGCTAAGTCTCTTACCACCTCAGCAGTGTCACTAATGTGGCTTCTTCACCTTAGAATGTGCTTTTCTCTACCCTTCCTAAAGGTGGCTTCTTCTCATTTCCTTACCATCCTAAAAAACAGGTGTCCCACCTCATTTTCTTCAAGTTCCTATTAAAAGTTGACATTTTTGTTGGTTTGCCTATTTTTTGTCTTAAATGGGGCTATTTTATCTTCTCCAGGAGTCTGAAGACAGGAACCAGTTTGCCAAAGTATTTGCAGTGCCCAGCACTGTGCCAAACATAAATCCCCACCCCCTCATTATACAATGAAAGAAGGCTCAGCACATTTAACTGTTTCCATATTCATGCTTAGAAATAAAAGAAATTTGTTAATTTCAATAAACTCTGTATAATTGGATGTTTAAATTGTATTGTTTTGTTTCTTTATAGAAAAAGCTACAAGTTCATTAAAATCTAAGGAAAGGTAGGAAGAAAAAAAATTGAAAACAGACCAAATTGATAAAAGATAGAGATTAAAAAAAAAAGAAAAGAAAACTTCCTATGAAGTTATTCCTATGAAAAGCAAGTTATTCTTTTTTATTTTTTAGAAGTAGTTGGACACAATACCTTTATTTTATTTATTTATTTTTATGTACTACTGAGGCTTGAACCCAGAGCCTCACACATGCTAGACGAGCGCTCTACCACTGAGCCACAACCCCAGCCCTGTAGCAAATTATTCCATCAAATCTGATTTGGTCTAAATTCTTCTGTTCACAAATTTGCTTTTGCCTGAACTGATTTAACTCCATTAACTAAAGCTGATTCAGTTCTCTAAGCTGGTTTCTAAGAAATTTTTTTAATTGATCTACTTTTTACTTAATTGCTCATTTTTTTGGTGCCCAAACTAAGACATTTTTTAAATTAATATTTTGTTATTTTTAGATATACGTGACAGTAGAGTATATTCTGACATATTATACATACTTAGAATATAACTTTCCATTCTTGTGGTTGTACATGATGTGGAGTTATAATAGTCATGTATTCATATATGAACATAGGAAAATTATGTCTGATTTATTCTACTGTCTTTCCTATTCCCATCCTCCCTCCCTTCCCTTCACTACCCTTTGTCTAACCCAATGAACTTATATCCCCCCTCCCCTTTATATGTTAGCATCTACATATCAGAAAGAATATTCAGCCTTTGGTTCTTTGGTATTGGCTTATTTCACTTAGCATGATAGTCTCCAGTTCAATCTATTTATCTGCAAATGCCATAATTTCATTCTTCTTTAAGGCTGAGTAATATTCCGTTGTGTATATGTACCACATTTTCTTCATCCATTCATCTGTTGAAAGGCACCTAGGTTGATTCCACAGTTTGGCTATTGTGAATTGAGCTACTACAAACATTGATGTGACTGTGTCACTGTAGTATGCTGATTTTAAGTCCTTTGGGTACATATCTAGGAGTGGGATAGCCAGTCAAATGGTGGTTCCATTCCAAGTTTTCTGAGGAATCTTCATACTGCTTTCCATAGCGGTTGCACCAATTTGCAGTCCGACCAGCAATGTATGAGTGAACATATATTTATATACTTATTTTTATGTGGTGCTGAGGATTGAACCCGGTGCCTCATATGTGCTAGGCAAGTGCTCTACCACTGAGCCACAACCCCAGCCCCTCAGTGTAGTTTCAATTTATACTTCTCTAATTGCTTCTAAGACATTTTTAAGGCTATATGACTGTCCCTCATAATTGAATCTCTCTCTCTTTTTTTTCCCTCCAGTACTGGAAACCCAATCCAGACCTTGTGCATGCTAGGCAAGTGTTTTACCACTTAGCTAGCTCCCCAGCCCTTTTAATTTTATTTCCAGACAGGGTCTCACTAAGTTGCCTGGAATGGCCTTGAACTTGCAATCTGCCTGCCTCATCCTCCTGAGTATCTGGAATTACAGGCATATGCCACCATGGTCAGTGGATCTCATTCTTGAAACAGTTTTAGCTGTGACTTTCTTATGTCCTTCAATTAGGCATTCATTGCATTCATTTATTCATTCAGCCCACAACATTTTCTTGCATGCCTCTGTGTGCCAGGCACTGTACTCGTGCCAGATGCAGAGGCAAAGATGACCAACCAAATTCCTGTGCTTCTAAGGCCCTCATGCAAAAGGAAGACAGTCCATGATAAGCACAATAATTTGGGGTAGTGATTATGAACTGTGAGAAAATAAAACAACTGAATATGATATGTGGTAGAGAGGCACCATCAAGTCTCTGGTGTTTGCTAAGTCTTTCCTGAGTAGGCAACAATTGCTCTGAAGCCAGAATTTACCAGAAGGAACCAGCAGGGTCACAGTGAGACTTGAGAAGCTTTAAACATGGTGAGATTATAGTTTCCCTCCTCCTTCCCACCCCAAGAAATTCAAAATAAAAATAAAAATCATCAACCAAGTCTTAAAAGAAGTGCAAAGAAGGTCAACAAACTTCTGATTATTCCCCAGTGGTAAATACTTGAATACTTTAATGGAAATATCTAAAAATCAAATTCTTTTCAAATTATTTTGTTTTTAGGTTCGTAGCTGATTTTCTAAATATATGTTTGTTGGGACCTCTGCTGACCACGGAAATGCAATCACTGGGGAAAGAAATCCCCAGTCTTGTGATTCTGATTTTGTGATTCTCCATGTACGTGACAGTTAGAGCTTGAGAAATGGCTTCCATATACGTGCCTGAATGGCCCCAAGATATGGCTTCCGTAAACACAAAGAATAACTCCCCAGCAATGGGGCACACATACCTAATGGGGTATTGTTTCTGTAACTAGGGTAGGGGCTCTATTTCTGTAACTGGGGTGCCTAGGCTGCCCCAACCTGGGGAACTCTCCGATCTCTGATTGGCCCCTGCCTTTGCCCCCCACCCCCCTTCTCCTCTCTCTATATAAGTCCTCTCCCTCCACAATAAACTGAGTTGCTGCGCCATCTCGGCTGACTCAGCTCCCGACTCGGTGTGATTTTGCCAGGCTGGGTGGCAGGAAGGGTCGCGACACTTACCCTCTCGCTCAGCCCGGAGACACTCACTAGCTGGTCTAGTGATTTTCCTCAACCTCTGTGGGAGGGCGGTCCGACATATGTTTAATCAGTTCACTGAGTTCTTTCGTACTTTGGACAATATATGAAAAAATATGAGGAAAGAACATTCCAGAATGAGGGCAGAGCAAACACAGGCTTTGACATTAGAGCTGGTGCTAGGAGCCCATGGGACAAATGAAACTCTATTGGAGCAGACATTCCTGTTCTTTTAGATGTTATCCCTGGCTACTTTTGTACTAGTACAACTCAGAGTGAATATCTCCTAAACTTTGCTTCTTTCTGGCCTCATCCTAGTCTGCAGAAAGTTTGCTGACCCCTGCGTATGTATGAAGGGCTTTTGTTTTGTTCTTTGCAGTATTGGGAATTGAACTGAAGGGTGCTTTGCCACTAAGCTACATCCCCAGTCCTTTTTAGCTTTTGAGACAGGGTCTCATTAATTTGCCAAGGCTGTTTGAATTTGCAATCCTCCTGCCTCAGCTTCCCAAGTCACTGGGATTACATGTGTGTACCACCGCACCTGTCTCTGTATGTATGAGTTTTTGAATGAGGTCAGGAGTTGTTCAACAGACTTCAATTGTGTAGGGCACATGATTCCTTTTCATTTTTGCAAGTTAAATTTTGGCAGCAATTAAGGGAATGGATGAAGTGGGGGTATGTGGCACAGTAGAGAGACCAAGATCTTCTGGAAGCTTTAGTGGTAGTTGCATAGGGACAGAGGCTGGACTTGCTGAGAAAGCTATAAGCATCAAGTCTATGGAAGGGATCAATTTCTGAGGGCTTCTTTCTCCTCTCCTGAAGGGGCTCTTGGTGTTCTTATGAATAGTATGCAACTTCTAAGACTGACCCCACTTTAGATACCAATCTGAGTAATAGGTTGTCACCTATTCTGATTGGCTATAAATCAGGGTTCTCACGACCCTATCCTTGGATTCCACTAATTTGCTAGGATGACTCACAGAACTCAGGGAAATGCTTCAATTTGTGAGCACCCAGATGAAGAGATGGATAGGGCAAGGCATGGGGGAAAGCGGTAGGTCTTCCATGCCCTCTCTGGGTGCTCTATCCTTCCAGCACCTCAGTAACTGGAAAGCTCAATCTTGTTCAAGAGTTTTATAGCACTTAATCTCTATCACCCCTCCCGCTTTCCTGGAGGTTGTGAGTGGGGTTAAAAGTTCCAGCTCTCTAATCCTCCCATCACTGGGTCTTTCTGGTGATGAGCCCCTGTGCTGGCCTCAGGCTCAGGCTTTCTACTGCCCAAAGTCACCTCATTAGCATAAAGCCTAGTGTCATCTTGAGGGTCTTGCTCTGAATAACAAAAAGACACTTTCCTCACTCAGGAAATTCTAAGGGCCTGAGGATCTCTGTGACTGGAACCAGAGACAAAGACCAAATCTATTTCTCCTCCCACAGAAGCCTCTGATCCAGCCTGTATCTGGGAGGCCACAGATGTGCCTCTGCCCACCTTCAGGTCTTCTCAGGAAACTCTGGTATCCCATTTAGTTCCAAACATCCCTGGGACTCTGCTGGCCATCAGAAATGCACTGTGGCTGCTGAGAGGCTCACCAGCTTCTCCCAGTGACAAGTGGCTGAAAATGTTGGGGTCTAAGCTTAGAGTTAGAAGGGGTGCTGAAACCCCTTCTCCACCACCAGCGCCCCCCTGCTCCATGGTCCTCATGGGAGGACATAGAAAACTCAAAAACCTTTCTGGGCTGCCCTGCTCAAGGGCTGAGTCCTGATCTCAGGCCAGCTGGTCCCCTTCAGTGAGATCCACAAGGCCTCTTGGCTAACTTGAGTTAGCTGTATTTCTGTAGCTCACTTTCACTCTGCACCAGCTTTCTTCTCCAAGAATCAGCTCCTACTGGGAAGGGGAGAGCATTCTGTTGGGGTGTTGGAGCCCAGGGTGTCTGACAAAATTTCCTAGATTGATTGGGAATGGCCGGGTTTTTGCCACACTTCCTTGGTTCACTTTCAATATCATTGTATTCAAGGTTCAATTCAATTTTAAAAAAAGATAAATTGCCTTCTCCTAAATCATGCTGAATTTGAATTAAATCTTCAGCGAGGGGGCTACCTGAAGGCACCTTCCCTTTGTAAGTGTGACGACAAGTCAGATGATGGCAACCTCAGAGGCACCACAATGATGTTAATAATAAGAAAGAACACTTTATAGAGCAACTTTACAATCTTTATTCATTAAAAGGAAGGGAAATTAGAAAGTAAATGGGATCATCTTTTACTAAATGCAGTGGGTGCCTCTCCTGAGCCTGCCCTTCGGTTCTTCAAAAGTTCTCTGCTTTCTTTGCTTTAAACAACAACAACAACAACAACAACAACAACTTTGGACTGCTTGCTTCCAAGGAGGCTGAGGTAATTAGGGAATGAGCTGGGAATGTCTTCCATGTACAACTACCATCTTGATAAACAGGAGATGAGGAAGACTGGCTGCACTTCAATCAGAGGTCAAAAAAGCCAGGGATAGGAAATGATCTTGACCCAAGGCTGGGTTCTCCCAACCCCTTTGGGGCATAGAGAATGGGAGAACTAGGCTAATAAAGGATGGGAGGTGCTTAAGGAGGCTTTACAATGCAGGGTTTTTGTTTTTGAGGTGCTAGGGATTGAATCCGGGTGTGTTCTATCACTGAGCTATATCCCCAGCCTGTTACCAAAAGGTCTGTCCTTGTCCCCTATACCAATCCTGTTGGTAAAGATGGCGCCCGGAGTGCTTCTCTTCCGGGAGCTCACCTCCAATCCCTGTGAATGGCGCGAACTTTGAATGGCGCACCTCCAACCCCTGAAGTGGCTCGAACTCTCAGCCAATAAAGAAGTAACAGCCCACTCGCCTTGCTCCTCTTCATCCTGTGTTAAGCCCATAAATATCAACACCCTGTTCATGCTCGCTCTCTTACTCTCTTACTCTCCCCTCTCTCTCCCTTCTCTCTCCCCCCTCTCCTCTCTCTCTGCCCCTTACTCTCTTCCCCCTCTTCTCTCTCTCTCCCCCTCTCTTCCCTTCTCTTCTTCTTCTCTCTCTCTCTCTCTCTCTCTCTCTCTCTCTCTGTCTCTCTCTCTCTCTCTCTCCCCCCTTCTCTTCTGCAACTGACCACTACAGTTCTGCTAATAAAATCTCGGACAGGTAAATGGTTATTTTGGCTTGTTGAGTTTACGGAGCTTTTCCACAGTTCTTTACAAATCCAATAACGAGGACATGATTTTGAGAAAAAAGAAAAAGAAGGTTTTTTGCATTGCTAATAAGGGAGAAGCACAGGGGACTCCTGTCCCAGAGGCACATTGTGATTCTGCCCATCAAGGGGAACAGGGGGCTTTTAAAGAGGTAGTTCAAAGGCTACATTTCATGGGTTCTCTGAGTCGTAATTCACTTTTAATTTGAGAGGTAGTCATTAATGAGATCTTCTGGTACCATCCCCAAAGTCTTGGATTACTTCATTCCCATGGTGAGTGTGTACTCAAGAATTCTGCTAGGATAGGGAAAAAAGGTAATCCTATTCCCCCGCCCCCCAGATTAGGGAGGGCGAGAGATTAGGGAGGAGCAGGGAAAGAGGAAGAGAAAGAAACATAACCATTTTCAAAATAAGTTGCAGTGGCAGAGCAGCAAGGGCTATATTCAAAGCATAAAGTGGACCATCGTTACAAGCCCTTTTGTTTTATTTTATTTTATATAGGGTCCTGCTAAATTACCCCTGCTGGCCTCAAATTTACCATCTTCCTGCCTTAGCCTCCAGAGTCACTGGAATTATAGGTCTGTGCCACCATGCCCAGCTCCCAGGCAGACTTTTTTTTTTTTTTTTTTAATGTCATCCAATTTCGCTTTATAAGAGTGGCCTATTTTAGCTATGGTCATCCACCATGGCTCCTCCAAAAAGATGTCACATGAATGGAAATCTAAATTTCACGCAAAGAGCAGGGGACAAGCACTCTATTCAGAAGGCTCTGGGGCAGGAATGTGCTTGATGTGTTCCAGGAACTGGAAAGAAGCCCCACCAGGCACAGTACACAAGAAGGAAATGGCAAAGGATGAAGTACAAGAACTAGGCAGGGCCCAAATCAGGAAGGATTTAAAGGCCAGGGGAGAAGAGGAATGAGAAGATAATATTAAGTTCTAAATACTATTAGATGAACATTGTCATAGTTATCCTAGTCTAGAGTGGAATGGCCCTGAGAGTATTCATCAGGGAGTTTCCTAGCCATGGAGTTTTTCAGAGAGAAGTGTCTTCACAGCTAGGTGAAAATGAGATAGGAATTTAGAGATGCAGAAAAAGAAATATACTGAGTCACAAAAGAGAAGTGCCCAAGTTGGGTATGGTGGTGCACATCTTTAATTCTAGTAACTTAGGAGGCTAAGGCAGAAGAATCATAAGTTCAAGTCCAATTTCAGCTTCTTAGTGAGATCCTGTCTCAAAATAATAAATAAAAAGGACTGGGGATGTGACTCAGTGGTAGAGCGCTCCAGAGTTCAATCTCTAGGAGTGTGGCAAAAAAAAAAAAAAAAAAGAGGGGCTCAAGTACCATTGGAATATCCTATCGGAAAGTGGGCACTGTCCATGAACCTTTGAAATGCAAAACAAACAGCTCACAACCCAGCCCACGTCCTTAGACTAGGTCCTTGGCTTGTGCCCTTGACTCACAACAAGTAACATGATACAGGCCATATACAAGACTACATACAACTACTTGGAGAACTGGAATCTTATATGAAGAGAGAAGATGTCCAATAAGAGGGAAAAATCCTAAAATGCTTTCTAAATCATGTTACTCTACCCTGATTCTACCTTTAGTTCAGACCCTAGCTACAGTCCCTCTATGAATATTGATATTCCAGACCAATGGGTTTCTGTCTTTCCATCTGAAGATGGTCTGCATTCTCCCTTCAATGTCTATTCCTTGTTTTACCCCAAATGCTTCTCATTCTCAAGATGGCTGGCATTCTTCCTTGAATGTGTATCTGCTTTCCTAAGTAAATCTGTGTCTCTGACTGGATACATGCTGAAATTCTTTTCCATCTCTTATGCCAAGGACTACTTGTCCTGAGCTGTGGTCCCCTCTCTGGGAACTTCTCCAGTGACAAACATTGTAACAGAAACTCAAGCGTTCAATGGGGGTTGGGCCAGTTGGCACTTATTTCATTTCTAAGTATATCAAGGTTCTGAGTGTTTCTGTGATACCTATACCCTCTGTTTTTCTCTTTTCTCATGGCTTTTCTCTTCTTTTTCTGTTCTTAAATATACTTTCTTTCCCTTATCCTCTCTCATGTAGTTTATTCTTGGCTCCACTGAGAGCATGAAAGGCCAAGTTTATATAGTGTTTACTCGGAAATCTCTTTCCATTTTAGTGACACCTGCTTCTATCCAGGGCTTGCACGAATGTTACCCTGGAGCCCTTTGACCTAGGAATTCCTGAGGCAGGAACTACTTCCTTTCCCTTCTTTGTTGTATCCTGATGCAGAGACAGGGACCCACAAGATGCTAAAAAATAATTTTTTTTTTTTTTTAAAGTGAGGCTAATAGGTATTCACAAGCTGCACAGGCTCTTTTTGCAAAATGGTACACTGGACATAGTAGAGTTTCTAGTTAGTAGTTGAACATCAAGACTGACCTGAGGGGGCTGGGGATGTGGCTCAAGCGGTAGCGCGCTCGCCTTGCATGCGTGCGGCCCGGGTTCGATCCTCAGCACCACATACAAACAAAGATGTTGTGTCCACCGAGAACTAAAAAAAAATAAATATTAAAAAAAATTCTCTCTCTCTCTCCTCTCTCACTCTCTCTTTTAAAAAAAAAAAAAAAAAAAAAAAAAAAAGACTGACCTGAGGAGTCAAGACAGGAAATTGATTCAGGAGCCTTCCCTGTATATGAGTTAAAGCCACGATTGTCAATGGGATCATAAAGGCAGAATTCAAGTAGAGAGGCTGCAGTGCAGAGAGGCACGAACATATCTGTGAGACCTTGAGCTTACAAGCACTTTTAAAACTATAGGCAGATAAGATTTTATAAAACAAGATTTAGAGAGAGGCCAGGTAGAATCTGACACCAGAACAGACTGCCCCTAAAGCCTGGAACCAGATCTGAGGCAGGCTAATGCAGGGAGGAAAAAGAGGGGAGTTCACCTGGACTGAGCACCTTTGCTAAGCCTGAAACTGCTAAGTGCTCTATAGATTTTGCCTCATCTGATTTCATAGAGTTAAGAAATTATTATCTCAATTTTATAGTTGTGGCAAATAAAGCTCCAAAAGTCTAGTGGTTTCTCCGAAGGCACAGAGCCAGTAAGTGTAGAGCTGAGATTTAGACCCAGTCTGATTTCATGACTTCATTCTTTTCCCTCCATCAGTGAAGAAATGAAGTTCTCCTGTTATCACAAACCACTGGCTGAGAGCCCAGGGAGACACAAGCAGGTCTCCCGGTGAGGGGAAAATGTGCTTTCAGCCACGTGAACTCAGCCAGCAAATTTGCTCTGTTCTTGGGAAAAGAAAGGAAAGGTGAACTGCAGGTATTACAGTTCTCTTGCCTTCTTCCGGACCCTGTCAACATCACGTTTGTCTAGGCCATGTTTTATCCAAATAATACCCCAGTGATTCCTCAAAGGAAGACATGAATGTACTTAGTTGGGATGCACCAATTTCTTTCCAATTTCCTGTTTCCCTGGGGCCACTTTCTCTTGACACCTTTCTCTTCTACATATAACTACCAGTCTAGTTTGGAGATCTGGAATCTTATCTGAAGAGAGAAGATGTCCAATAGGGGGCGGGGGATCCTAAAATCCTTTAAAAAAATCTACCATAGATTCAGTTGGAGATAAAAGTACTCCTGTTTCAAACACAATGCCATACAATTAGAGATCAAGCATTAAGAATCTTAACTTTATGATTTTCTCAGTTTACAATATGTGACAGCTGATTATATGAGCAAAAGGAAATGTTTGCAAATTAAGAGGAGGGGTAAGCAGTCAAAAATGTACCAAGAAACAGAAATTGATTTTATGTTTTTATTTATTTATTTTTTTAGAGAGAGAGGGGGGATTTTTTAATATTTATTTTCCAGTTTTCGGCGGACACAACATCTTTGTTTGTATGTGGTGCTGAGGATCGAACCCCGGCCGCACACATGCCAGGCGAGCATGCCACCACTTGAGCCACATCCCCAGCCCCTGATTTTATGTTTTTAAATAAATCCATAAATCCATTCCACACAATAGTGCCGCGTCCGGCAAAATGGACCGAGTCCGGCGGGAGACGTCGGGATTAAAAGAGTTCACAGGACACCAAGGTTCTTCATCCAGGGGGAATCTGACTTTATTATCTCAGCTCATACTTATATATTTCTTTCAGATAGAACAGAAAGCCACTAGTAGGCAGGAGCAAGGAGGAGGGGAAAATAGGTGGTTCACGTCGACTCATAGTGAGCCTTCAACCAGGAACCTTATCAGACCCAAGCAGGTCAGGGCGTCCCCACATGACCATTATAGGCTGAATATGAAAACAGAAACCACAAATCTTTCAAGGCCTTGGGAGCCGGCCTCTTTGGCGTGCACACAAGAAACCAGGGCCGGCACCAAGCCCCGGGGGCCAGGGGGAATCCGAGCCAGCACAATAGCTAATTAATTTTACTCCTGGTTTACCATATAGTCTTCTTACCAATAGGTATGTAAAATACTTTCACAAAGCTGTTTTCTTTTTCTTTCTTTCTTTTTTTTTCTCGTTTTCTCTCTTTCTTCCCTCTCCCACTAAGTACTGTGGTTTGACCCCAGGGATGCTCTATCACTGAGTTATATGCCCAGATATTTTTCTTTTGAAACAGAGTCTTGCTAAGTCACCCACACTGGCTTCAAATTTGTGATCCTCCTGCCTCAGTCTCCTAAGTTGCTTGGATTACAGGTATGCACTACAGCGCCGAGCTAAAGCTGTTATGGAACAAATCTCCATAGTGCTTTCCATAGTGGTTGCACCAATTTGCAGTCCCACCAGAGATGTGTGAGTGTACCTTCTTCCCCACAAGAAGAAATGTGAATAGCCAACAAATGTATAAAAAAAATGTTCAACATCTCTAGCATTTAGAGAAATATAAATTAAAACTACAATGAGATTTCATTTCGTTCCAGTCAGAAAAGCAATTAACAAGAATACAAGTAACAAATGTTGGTGAGGATGTAGGGGAAAAGGCACACTCATACACTGCTGGTGAGACTACAAATTGGTGCGACCACTCTGGAAAGCAGCATGGAGATTCCTTAGAAAATTTGGAATGGAACCACCATTTGACCCAGTTATCCCACTCCTATGTATATACTCAAAGGACTTAAAATCAGCATACTCTAGTGCCACAGCCACATCAATGTTTATAGCGGCTCAATTTACAATAGCTAAGCTATGGAACCAATCTATGTGCCCTTCAACAAATGAATGGATAAAGAAAATATGGTACATATATACAAGAGAATATTCCTCATTTGCTATTAACCAATATGGCTCTGGTTCTGCCACTAAGTTGGAGTATGTCACTTTCCCCTTTCTGGGGCTCAGGATCCTCATCTATCATGTGAGGGGCACAAGATTCATCACATTCTCCCAGGTGTCACTTCCTATGATTCTATGTAAACTTTACATTTTACTACACTTTCCATTCATTTTATGGGCTAAGCCAGAGCTGCTGGATTTGGGAGCTGCTGTGGTTTAGATATGGTTTGAGTGTGCCTGCCAAAGGTTCACATGCTAGAAGCTTGGTCCTCCTTGTGGCGGTGTTGATAAGGTAGAAGCTTTAAAATGTGAGGCCTAATGAAAGATGATTAGGTCTTTGAGAGGAGGAATGCTGCCCTTGGTAGGAATTAGTGCACTTCAGAAGGGGCCCAGTTAGTTTCCTCAAGAGAGAGTTATTATGGAAAGAGCAAGCCTGTCCCCTGACTCTCTCTAGCTTCCTGCCTCACCATGGGATCTCTTCTATATGCATTCTCACTATTGTGATACCATCACTATGAGACCCTCATAAGAGATCAAATAGATGGGGCTATTCAATCTTGGATTTTCCTCTACCAAAACTGTGAGCTAAATAAACTTTTTTCCTTATTGAATATCCAGTCTCAGGTATTTTGTCATAACAACAGAAAATGAGCTAGGATGTAAGTAATGCTAGAATTCTGTAGGAGGTGAAGGTAAATCTGGTCTGCTAGTGCTTTTTAAAAAATACATATACTCTGTCAATAAAGCATCTGTTATGGTTTAGATATGAGGTATTACTTGAAGGTTCATGTGTGAGTCAATGCAAGAACATTCAGAGGTGAAATGACTAGATTATGAGAGTTGTTACCTGATCAGTAAATTAATCCACTTATATGGATTAACTGGGTAGTAACTGTGGGCAGGAAGGGTGTGGCTGGAGGAAGAAGATCACAGGGGGCATGCCTTTAGGGTTTAAGTATTTTGTTCTTGGTGAGGAGAGCTCTCTTTCTGTTTTCTGGTTGTCATGTCTCAAGCTGATTCCCTCTGTCATACCCTTTTGCCATGAGGTTCTGGCTCACTCTGGTCCAGAGCTGTGCAGTTAGTTGACCACGGACTGAACCCTTGAAGCCATGAGCCAAAATAAATTTTTCCTCCTCAAAATTGTTCTTGTGAGGTGCTGTGGTCACAGTAACACAACATCTAACTGAAACAGCGTCCCAGTATCAACCGAACTGGGGTCTTTCTGTACTTTGTCCTCAAGCCAGGCACAACTTCTGTCTCTAACATGACACTGAAGTCATAAAAGTAATTATGTTGTGAACCAAAAGACTATGGCTCATTTTTATTTAAAGCCTAACCTAGGCAAATTATAAATCATTGCACATATAAAATTACCTAGACTTTGGTTCTTTTTTAAAATTGCTCTATTTTTTTAGATTACAATTATTTTTATTTGTTCTTTGACTCTAATGATAATAATTGGAAGAAAAAAACCTGTTCATAGAACCTACATTTGCATGACTTTTGTGGTTGGTGTCCATTTGGTGAACTTTGGCAGGTTTCCTCAAGGCAAGAAACACTTGGAAAAAAGAAATTTGTCTTTAATTCCTGTTTTAGACATGTTATAAACTTGCAAATTTATTTCCCAGATGATTCAATCTGCCATCTCTAAATCTTTAGGGAGAATTACAGAAATGGAGATAAAATCTTGGTAATTTATTCAATTTTATCACTTCTACTGATCCCATAAAAAGGCTCCATCTGTCAAATTATCTTTTCTCAAAAAAAAAACCCCAACTTTTCATCATTTTCTTCATATGGGTATGTTGAAAACGAGTAGTTTAAGTATCTGTGTCATGAAAACTATTGACGTGCCAATAAAATCTGTTCTTTTAAAATTATCTGTTCTTTAGCCTCTTTTGAGAGGGAAACTTCAGCTTCTATCATTTGTTTATAATTTGCTTGTGCAGCATGGGATTTATTGCTTCAGATGAATATATTATGGCATATTTGAGAGGTGTGGAATAAAATATTCTTACGTTAACATATTCTGTGATTTGGATTCCAATCCATAATCAGTATATCTTTTAAAAATTTCTGCCTAGGACTTTCTTGAAAGCACAAATGGAAAGAAGAAGAAGAAAAATCTAGTTGTATCACAGCTTTGATCGGATAGCTTTAACCTTGTTCCTGTAATCAGAGGCTGTGTGAATGCCAGCGTACCTGAGCAGGAGAGCGCCATTAGAGGATCACTGCCCCCTGCCATGAGTGTTGTTTTCTAAACATAACTGAGCCCTCACTGGTTAGTGAACTCTCTCATTGGCTCAGCATTGGAGTTTCACTTTTCTCTTCAAAGCCCCACCTAGGATCCTGAGACAAACTATAGAACACCCAGTTAAATGTAAATTTCAACTAAACAATGAATAATTTTTTAGTGAATGTTACATGCAATAGTTAATGTGTCCCATGTTTTTATTTACTAAATCTGGCAGCCTTACTATGAACCTCTCTTCGTCTCATATTAAAAAACAGAAATTGTTCAAAGAAACTTCCTCTACTTCCTACCATCTCCTACTCAAATGACCTACCTAAAGATATATTCTTACCTGTCTCTCTCCCACCACAGTTATTGGCCTGCTCAAGACTAGTCTCCTTGCTGAATTCTCAGCATCCCCTCCTTGATCATCTGTTGTTAGATGTCCTAAACCCAAATCACATAGCCATAGGCTTATCACAGTGTGAATGACCCTACAGAGCCCAGGAACCGGATCTATGTGTTTAGAGGAGGAGAAACAAGTTCAAAATGTATAGAGCCAAAAGCCAGTCTATGGAAAACCCTTTTGAATTTTACAGCTCGTTTAAGAAAGAAACATTTACATGAACTTATCGATACATGTTGTGATGCTCAAAGAAATGTTATCCATTTTTAATTTTTTTTTCGCTTTTTATGCATTACTAGGGATTGAACCTAGGGCTTTGCCTATGCTAGGCAAGTGTTCTACCACTGAGCTACATGCATCCCAGCCCTAAAAATTTTAAAATATTTAAATAAGCACACTTAGAAGAAAGACTGAATTACCTTTTGTTTACAGAAATTGATATTACAAAATCATTTTCAAATGAGGGGTGACTAACTACTGCACAGCCAAAACTTAAGGGGAAAAAGATTTCAGAAGTATTAAAAAAGTTCCTTCTTATCTTTCTCCCCAACCTTTTTTTTTTTTTTTTTTTTTTTTTGAGACAGGGTCTCACTAAGTTTAAGTTGCCCAGGCTGGCCCCAAACTCTTTCCAGACTTACTAGGATTCCAGGTGTATGCCACTGCACCTGGTTCATTTTTTTTAAATGATGTACTTTTCCTAGCTTTAAGTGATGTTTGTTGTATTTGCCAACTGTAAAAAGTTTGTAATTCTTGTCATTTATTTTCTCATCCTAAATACATATTTGTTTCTGTGCCTACTCTTCATGTATGATTTTGTATTCTTTTTCTTAAAATGGGTCCCCACCTCTGTGAGAACTTCAAGGCCCCATCCAAACCTGAATTCCTCCCTGGCCTAGAGGAATGCCAGAATAGGAAGTGCACACCGAGTCATCATCAATCAAGGTGAAAAATGTCCAGAGCCTGCACTAGGTAGGAAGCCGAGAGCCCAGCGCACGGTGGGAAGGCAATTTCCTAGGTCAAAGATCTGACGCACCTCGTGGGGGAAGCAAGAAGTGAACTTGATAAATCCCAGAGACAAAGTGGACTTGATAAATTCCAGGGAGGAAAAGCACATGCCTTTGGCAGTCTTTCTCACATTCCTGGAGTTCTCTTTGCTGAGAAGTCAGGTTCATTTTGAAATAAATGACTTCTTTCTTGGCTCCGTCTTCAGGTCATCCTCTTCAGGATTCTGTCCTTGCCCTCTCCCTCCTCATTCCACACAATTAAAATTAGTCACATGATCTCACCTGCCCCCAATGTTCTTTTTTTTTTTCCCAATGTTCTTAATCAGCACCCACAATCTAAAGAGTTTCAACTCTTTGTTGGGCTTAGCTCTCTCCCCAGCTTCATGCTCACTGCAAACTAACTGAGTCATTTCCCAGCACTGGGGGATCTTTGATTGACTCCACCCAGCAGGGAGCCTTGACAGCAATTTTGTGTTCCTGCCTCTCAGCCTCAATCGGTTGGGTCAAAAAGGCAGCCATCTGACCAGGCTGGGCCAGAGTCCCCTTTCTCTATGAAATTTAGAATGGGGAGAGAAGGTGAAAGATCCATTGACTCACCTTCTTAGGAGAGCTGGCTGGGTGTTAAGGTTGGGCTGCAGGGCAGGGCTCCCCCATGCAGAGGAGCAGGAAGACCAGCGAGCAGGTAAAGACAAGAATGGGCAGATGCACAGGGAGAAGCCAGAGATGACTGACAGCTGGAACACCCCACTCCCCAAACTCCATCAATAAGACGCTTCTGTGACAAAGTTTTCTTTGAGCTTAAGATAGTGGAAGCTGGAGGAGGAAGATGGCGGCGAAGGGAGTGCATCACCCCAGTGCGCCGCGTCACTGTGCGGGAGAAAGACGAGGTGAAACAGCTGAAGGCTATCTTGTTGGGAATTTCCAGTGAAATTGAGGTGCTCCAGAATCTAGTGGACGGATTTCCATCGCATGAGGTTCGGCTGTGGGGGCTCGGACGCGGGCGATTTCTCCGCACGGAGGGTCGCGCCCCACAGCTGGAGTCTGCGGCGCGTGCTGGGAAGCGGCGAGGTGCCAGAGCGGCGGTGCAGCCAAGCAGATTCTGGGGGCTCCTGCCAGTGGTGCAATGGCCGTGCTTAGTGCTGAGTTCCGGCTTTGAGACAGAGGAGAGAAGCAGTCCAGTCCGGTTGTTGACACCGGTCAGACGACGGAGGAGGACAGCAGCCGCCATCTTGGAGAGCTGATGGAATCATCCCTGTTTTCTACTGATCTCAGCTCATTCAGCTACGGAATAGGTGATTTCAGGCTGGTATTTGCCTGCGTCTCGCAGACAGATCGCTCAGGCTCCGGGCTGGAGAACCAGTGGAGAATACTCCTAGGGGCTCGCTCCTGGCAAGGCGTGTGCCGGGCTCTGAGCGGCCGGATTCTGGTTCCAGGGGCCGCTTTGGCCCAGGGCTGGGGAACCTGCGTAGACTGCGTGTTGAGGCCAGCTCCAAGTGGAGCGTGCGCTGAGCTCCGGGCGGCTGTGTTCTGACTCCCAGAACAGTTTTGGCCCGGGGCTGGGGAGCCCGCGGGGACTGCGTCTTTGAGCCTGCTCCCAGTGGAGCGTGCACCGAGCTCGGAGAGCTTGGAGCGGCCAGGCTCTGGCTCCCGGAGTTGCTTTGGCCTGGGGCAGGGGAACCCGCGGGGGTCGCTCCTTGGAGCCTGCTCCTAGCGGAGCGTGAGCCAGGATCGGAGAGGCCGGATTCTGGCTCCTGAAGCTGCTTTGGCCCAGGGTTGGGGAACCTGCGGTGACTGCTTCTCGGTCCGGGTCCTGCTGGGTGCTGTGGGGGCCAGGGGGCAGAGTGGAGCTGCCGCCTGGGCCCAGAGCAGGCCAAGTGACCCGCCTGCGTGGTATCACGACACCCCAACTGCAGCTGGAGCCGAAGAGACTAGCCGCCCACGCCTAGAACAAGACCAGCGACCCGATGGCGTGGTAGCCAAGTCACCCCATTTGGAGTAGGGGCTGTGCACAGCCGCCGTCTGAGCCTGCAAGGTAGGCAGACCTGCGATCCACTGGCAGGACAGGCCCGGTAGCCTGCCAGCGTGGCGGACACATAGCACCGAGGCAGTCACGTCACACTGGTTGGAGTGGGGGTGGAGCAGAGCCGCTGCCCGTGTCCGGAAAAGGCCCAGCGACCCGTTGGAGAGGCAGTCAGGTACCCCCATTGGAAGTGGGGGCTGAGCAGAACTGCCGCCCGAGCCCGCAAGGTAGGCAGACCTGCGACCCACCGGCGGAACAGGCCTAGAGGCCTGCCAGCGTGGTAGACACGTCACACCAATTGGAGTAGGGGCCGAGCAGAGCCGCCGCCCACATCCGGATCAGAACCAACGACCCGAGGGCGTGGTAGTTACGTCACCACAATTGGAGTGCGGGCAGAGCAGAGCTGCCACCCGCGCCCGCAGGGTGGGCAGACCTGCGACCGACCAGCGTGGTAGACAGATCACCCTAATTAGAGGAGGAGCACAGCCACTACCCACCCTGCAAGGGAGATTTTCCAACTATACAAGAGCAATATAAATAAATAGGGGGAAAATTTCAAAAACACAACAGTTTCACCAAGCAGAAAGAAACGCAAGCAGTATGAAAAGACAAGGAAAGAAAGGACCACAAGCAATGCAGGTCAACTCAACTTTAGAAGAGGTAATAGCTGCAACAGATGGAATGTCAGATAAAGAGTTCAGGATATACATGCTTCAGATGATCTGGAGTCTCAAGGAAGACATGAGACAGCAAAATCAGACAATGAAAGATCACTTTGACAAGGAACTACATAAACAAATCCAGGAAGTAAAAGATCAATTACACAGGGAGATAGAGGTAATAAAAAACAAACAAATAGAAATCCTAGAAATGCAGGAAGCAATAAACCAACTTAAAAACTCAATTGAGAATACTACCAGCAGAGTAGATCACTTAGAAGATAGAACATCAGAAAATGAAGACAAAGTATTTCAACTTGAAAAGAACATAGACAGCTCAGCAAGACTGCTAAGAAACCATGAGCAGAACATCCAAGAAATATGGGATAACATTAAAAGACCAAACTCAAGAGTCATTGGGATACAGGAAGGCACAGAGCTCCAAACCAAAGGAATAAACAATCTATTCAATGAAATAATACGAGAAAACTTCCCAGACTTGAAGAATGAGACAGAATCCCAAATCCTAGAAGCCTACAGGACGCCGAATGTGCAAAATCATAAGAGATCCACACCTAGACATATTATAATGAAGATGCCCAACATACAGAATAAGGAGAGAATTTTAAAAGCTACAAGAGAAAGGAATCAGATTACATTTAGGGGTAAACCAATCAGGATAACAGCTGATCTCTCAACACAGACTCTGAAAGCTAGAAGATCCTGGAATAACATATTTCAAACACTGAAAGAAAATGGGTTCCAACCAAGAATCGTGTATCCGGCGAAATTAAGCTTCAGGATGGAAGATGAAATTAAAACCTTCCACGATAAACAAAAGTTAAAAGAATTCGCAGCTAGAAAACCATCTCTTCAAAAAATCCTTGGCAAAACATTACAGGAAGAAGAAATGGAAAATAACAATGAAAACCAACAGTGGGAGGTAGGACAATAAAGGGGGAAAAGTAATCAAAGAGGAAAACAAATCAGGTTTAGTAACATTAATAAACAAATATGGCTGGAAGAACAAACCATATCTCAATAATAACCCTAAATGTTAATGGCTTAAACTCACCAATTAAGAGACACAGGCTAGTTGAATGGATCACAAAACAAGACCCAACAATATGCTGCCTACAGGAGATGCATTTGATAGGAAAAGATATACATAGACTGAAGGTGAAAGGTTGGGAAAAATCATACCACTCATATGGACTTCGGAAACAAGCAGGAGTGTCCATACTCATATCTAATAAAATAGATTTCAAGCCAAAGTTAATCAAAAGGGATAAAGAGGGACACTGCATACTGCTCAAGGGAACCATACACCAACAAGACATAACAATCATAAATATATATGCCCCAAACAATGGTGCAGCTATATTCATCAAACAAACTCTTCTCAAGTTCAAGAGTCTAATAGACCACCATACAATAATCATGGGAGACTTCAACACACCTCTCTCACCACTGGACAGATCTTCCAAACAAAAGTTAAATAAGGAAACTATAGAACTCAATAACACAATTAACAACCTAGACTTAATTGACATATATAGAATATACCACCCAACATCAAGCAGTTACACTTTTTTCTCAGCAGCACATGGATCCTTCTCAAAAATAGATCATATATTATGTCACAGGGCAACTCTTAGACAATATAAAGGAGTAGAGATAATACCATGCATCCTATCTGATCATAATGGAATGAAACTGAAAATCAACAATAAAAGAAGGAAGGAAAAATCATGCATCACTTGGAGAATGAACAATAGATTACTGAATGATCAATGGGTTTTAGAAGACATCAAGGAGGAAATTAAAAACTTCTTAGAGTTAAATGAAAACACAGACACAACATATCGGAATCTATGGGACACATTGAAAGCAGTTCTAAGAGGAAAATTCATTGCTTGGAGTTCATTCCTTAAAAAAAGAAAAAACCAACAAATAAATGATCTCATACTTCATCTCAAAATTCTAGAAAAAGAAGAGCAAAACAACAGCAAAAGAAGTAGAAGGCAAGAAATAATTAAAATCAGAGCGGAAATTAATGAAATCGAAACAAAAGAAACAATTGAAAAAATTGACAATATTAAAAGTTGGTTCTTTGAAAAAATAAATAAAATCGACAGACCCTTAGCCATGCTAACGAAGAGAAGAAGAGAGAGAACTCAAATTACTAGCATACGGGATGAAAAAGGCAATATCACAACAGACACTTCAGAAATACAGAAGATAATCAGAAATTATTTTGAAGCCTTATATTCCAATAAAATAGAAGATAGTTAAGGCATAGATAAATTTCTTAAGTCTTATGATCTGCCCAGATTGAGTCAGGAGGATATAGACAACCTAAACAGACCAATAACAATAGATGAAATAGAAGAAACCATCAAAAGACTACCAACTAAGAAAAGCCCAGGACCGGATGGGTATACAGCAGAGTTTTACAAAACCTTTAAAGAGGAACTAACACCAATACTTTTCAAGCTATTTCAGGAAATAGAAAAAGAGGGAGAACTTCCAAATACATTCTACGAGGCCAACATCACCCTGATGCCTAAACCAGACAAAGACACTTCAAAGAAAGAAAACTACAGACCAATATCTCTAATGAACCTAGATGCAAAAATCCTCAATAAAATTCTGGCGAATCGGATTCAAAAACATATCAAAAAAATTATACACCATGATCAAGTAGGATTCATCCCTGGGATGCAAGGTTGGTTCAATATATGGAAATCAATAAATGTTATTCACCACATCAATAGACTTAAAAATAAGAACCATATGATCATCCCGATAGATGCAGAAAAAGCATTCGACAAAGTACAGCATCCCTTTATGTTCAAAACTCTAGAAAAATTAGGGATAACAGGATCATACCTCAACATTGTAAAAGCAATCTATGATAAGCCACAGGCCAGCATCATTCTGAATAGAGAAAAATTGAAGGCATTCCCTCCAAGATGTGGTACAAGACACGGATGCCCTCTCTCACCACTTCTGTTCAACATAGTCCTCGAAACACTGGCCAGAGCAATTAGACAGACGAAAGAAATTAAAGGCATAAAAATAGGAAAAGAAGAACTTAAATTATCACTATTTGCAGATGACATGATTCTATACCTAGCAGACCCAAAAGGGTCTACAAAGAAACTATTAGAGCTAATAAATGAATTCAGCAAAGTGGCAGGATAGAAAATCAACACGCATAAATCAAATGCATTCCTGTATATCAGCAACAAATCCTCTGAAACGGAATTGAGGACAACTACTCCATTCACAATATCCCCCCAAAAAATAAAATACTTGGGAATCAACCTAACAAAAGAGGTGAAAGACTTATACAATGAAAACTACAGAACCCTAAAGAGAGATATAGAAGAAGACCTTAGAAGATGGAAAAATATACCCTGTTCATGGATAGGCAGAACTAACATCATCAAAATGGCGATATTACCAAAAGTTCTCTATAAGTTCAATGTAATGCCAATCAAAATCCCAACAGCATTTCTTGTAGAAATAGATAAAACAATCATGAAATTCATATGGAATAATAAAAGACCCAGAATAGCAAAAACAATGCTAAGCAGGAAGTGTGAATCAGGCGGTATAGCGATACCAGACTTCAAACTATACTACAGAGCAATAGTAACAAAAACAGCATGGTATTGGTACCAAAACAGGCGGGTGGACCAATGGTACAGAATAGAGGACACAGTAACCAATCCACAAAACAACAACTATCTTATATTTGATAAAGGGGCTAAAAGCATGCAATGGAGGAAGGATAGCATCTTCAACAAATGGTGCTGGGAAAACTGGAAATCCATTTGCATCAAAATGAAACTGAATCCCTTTTTCTCGCCATGCACAAAAGTTAACTCAAAATGGATCAAGGAGCTTGATATTAAATCAGAGACACGGCGTCTGATAGAAGAAAAAGTTGGCTATGTTCTATATACTGTGGGGTCGGGCTCCAAATTCCTCAATAGGACACCCATAGCACAAGAGTTAACAAATAGAATCAACAAATGGGACTTACTCAAACTAAAAAGTTTTTTCTCAGCAAAAGAAACAATAAGAGAGGTAAACAGGGAGCCTACATCTTGGGAACAAATCTTTACTCCACACACTTCAGGTAGAGCCCTAATATCCAGAGTATACAAAGAACTCAAAAAATTAGACAATAAGATACCAAATAACCCAATCAACAAATGGGCCAAGGAGCTGAAGAGACACTTCTCAGAGGGGGACATACAATCAATTAATAAGTAAATGAAAAAATGCTCACCATCGCTAGCAGTCAGAGAAATGCAAATCAAAACCACCCTAAGATACCATCTCACTCCAGTAAGATTGGCAGCCATTATGAAATCCAACAACAACAATTGCTGGAGAGGATGCGGGGAAAAGTGTACACTTGTTCATTGTTGGTGGGACTGCAAATTGGTGCAGCCAATTTGGAAAGCAGTATGGAGATTTCTTGGAAAGCTGGGAATGGAACCACCATTTGACCCAGATTTTCCCCTTCTCGGTCTATTCCCTAAAGACCTAATAAGAGCATGCTACAGGGACACTGCTACATCGATGTTCATAGCAGCACAATTCACGATAGCAAGATTGTGGAACCAACCTAGATGCCCTTCAATTGATGAATGGATAAAAAAAATGTGGCATTTATACACAATGGAGTATCACTCTGCATTAAAAAATGACAAAATCATAGAATTTGGAGGGAAATGGATGACATTAGAGCAGATTATGCTAAGCGAAGCTAGCCAATCCTTAAAAAACAAATGCCAAATGACTTCTTTGATATAAGGGGAGTAACCAAGGACAGGGTAGGGACGAAGAGCTTGAGAAGAAGATTAACATTAAACAGGGATGAGAGGTGGGAGGGAAAGGGAGTGAGAAGGGAAATCGTATGGAAATGGAAGGTGATCCTTAGGGTTTTACAAAATTACATATAAGAGGGAATGAGGGGTAAGAGAAGAATAATACAAGTGGAAGAAATGATTTACAGTAGAGGGGGTAGAGAGAGAAATGGGGAGGGGAGGGGAGGGGAGGGGAGGGGAGGGGAGGGGAGGGGAGGGGGGATAGTAGAGAATAGGATAGACAGCAGAATACATCAGACACTAGTATAGCAATATGTAAAACAGTGGCTGTGTAACTGATGTGATACAGCAATCTGTATACAGGGTAAAAATGGGAGTTCATAACCCACTTGAATCAAACTGTGAAATATGATATATTAAGAACTATGTAATGTTTTGAACGACCAACAATATAAATAAATAAATAAATAAATAAAAATTAAAAAAAATAGTGGAAGCTAATTTCTGATATTTATACCAGAAAATATTTGGATATAGCCACTAAGTTCTTTCAAACTCAGATAAATCAACCCAAAAGCCTCAAGAGAATTCTCTTTTCCAAACAGGAAATCCAGCAACTAGAATGCTTTGAGGGTGTTCTAAGCATTCTAAGAATTTTTTCCTAGGTAGAATTTTTGGAGCTTGCTTCAACTTGATTATAGAAACTACATTGTTAAGTATCATATTGGAGTCATTAGAGTCATTTGAATCACAGTCCAGCTGTTTTTTTATGGATACATAACTTGATGTAAATTGGATTTCTCTATAGGAAATTTAGATTAGTCCTTATTTCCTGGAGTGATAGAATAAGCTACAAATTGATAAAAATTGTCCCTATGGGGTCTACCAATAATAATTATGAGGAATGTTTTTTGAACATGGCATGTTATATGGGACTATATGCAAATAAAGCCTTTATTTACATTTTTAAAAGGGCCTTTACCTAATGATGCAATATAGTATTGTTTTGATAACTACCATTTTCTAGAATGACTGTTCAGACTACATCTTGAAGAACTTAAGAATATGAAGAAAAATCCCCATAAATGTAAAAATGTATAGTCTAGTGGTTAATTTAAAAAATTGGGAGGAAAGGGAAATTTTATATGTGCTAGTATACTTACCGCAGCATTATCATAAAATTTGAAAAAAAATGAAATGTCCAACAACAGGATGTTGGTTAAATAAATTGCAAAGTTGAATAAAGCTATGAAAAATTATAATGTAGGTTTATAATTGTTAACTGGAAATATGTTTGGTGGGTAAAAATAGGGGTGATAAGGCCGCAGGTTTCAATATCACTGTTGTAAAATAAGTAAACTGAATATATGAATCTGAAATGTCAAAGGATGTATGTCACATGTAAACAGTAATGCTTTTCTTTACATAATGGAAACATGGATGAACTATTTCAATCCCTATATTATCTTTTTGTATTTTATCAGATTTTTAAAAATAATGCCCTCATATTCTTTCATAGTTAGAACCAATAGTTTTTTCATTTTGAAAAATCTCTTCTGAAACGTACAAAGAGTTTTTTTTTTCCTAATTTATTTTTTAGTTTTAGGTGGACACAACATCTTTATTGTATTTTTTTATGTGGTGCTGAGGATCAAACCCAGTGCCTCATGCATACTAGGCGAGCGCACTACCACTTGAGCCACATCCCCAGCCCATTCAAAGAGTTTTGATGTCAAAGGGACAGTAGAAGATTCCCTAATCCAACTCCTACACCCTCCCCATATCCCCTACTGCCAGTGCTTGGATCTGTCCTGGAGATTTCTGACAGATGGTCACTCACACTTAATTAATAGGGACCTCATTACTTTTCAGGTAAACAAGATAATTCTGTTGGCAGCATGATTCCATCCAGGAAGGGAATAGAGTTTGGAGAGCTACAAAACACTTTAGGACTCTGTCTGAGAAGAGAAAAATAATGTGTGTTCTTCCTGAGTAGGATAGAGCTTTGCAGAAAAAGATGCATTTATTGGGATGGAGAGAGGTTGGGACCACTGCCACTATGTCTGAGGGGGGCAGGCTAGAAGTCTTTCTACCTAATAATCCTTGGGACTAATTTTTGTATTCTTTTCTTTTTTTTTCCTTTGATATTTACAGGTTCTTATTCTATTTGTTTTACTTTTTCCACTTTGTGCAAATTGAAGTTAAAGATGAGTTTGGTATCTGGATTGATGTGCAGAACAGTACAATTAAAACCAGGTACCCAGAGTCAGCGTTAACTACAAGAAAAGAATTTTTCCTAACTCTTGACATCTCTGGGCTTTCTCATGGTGAAAAGTATGAGTCAATCTTACTTAGATGACAACAGGCAGAGTCCCCAGGTGACATCTGGGCCACAGGAAGCAGGTCCTCCCATTGTTTGACAGTTCTACTTCTCCCTTTTATCAAAATATGCTTCTGTACATCTTCAGTCCTTTGGTCCTATAACACAGAGTCAGTTTAATCCCTGTCCCAAGTGAAAGATAAAAGAAGGATGATACCCTTGAAATATTAAACCCCAGTAATTTCCATTTCCCTGTAAGTGAGGGTGTCCTCTGGCCCCTCTCTTGTTGAATCAGTGGGTTCCATCACTCCAGGGGAAGACAGAATACCTAACTAGAACAAAGCCATTTCTCAGTCTCGAGTATCAAACTAAATTTCTCAAGGTCACAGTGAGATAATTTCAAGCTTTGTTAAGAGGAAAAGGGTTTTGCCTATATTTGAAAAGTTTCTTTTTGAGCATTTGAGCAGTTTGAGGTCTAACCATAGCGTTTTCTAGAAGGCCATGGTCTCCACATGATTCGGAAAATACATGAAGACTTTGAAGGGGTGCATGGTCACTGGAAACTTCCAGGAACAAGTTTTTGAGATTGTTACCTTCCACGTGTAGTCTACTAAAATTAATCTACCTTTAGAATGTGCTGTGATTTGCTAATTCTTCTTTCCCATCCCATCGGCCTTTTTTAATTTTTTTTTTTTTTTTTTTTTTGGTACTGGCAATTGAACTCAGGGGCACTCAACCACTGAGCCGCATCCCCAGCCCTATTTTATATTTTACTTAGAGACAGGGTCTCACTGAGTTGCTTAGCACCTTGCTTTTGCTGAGGCTGGCTTTGGACTCATGATCCTCCTGTCTCAGCCTCCCCATCCACTGGGATTACAGGTGTGCACCACCGTGCTGGCCCCATCTACCTTTTCAAGTTGTTCCTTCTCCTGTTTTATAAAAGGAAATTATACCTCTCACCAACCTAAAATAGTACATGGTACCAGGAGAGAAAACCTCCAGGGCACCAAATGACTGGCTGGAGAATGCATGTCCCTGATGGAGGAATGCCAGTGAACTCATAGAAAATACTAAGGCTATGGGGGCTTTTTTTTTTGGTCCAGGCTATGGAGTCCCACAGCTCCATTCCCTATCTGTTTATTTTTGTTTCTGTGTATTTGAATTCAGAAGTTATATAATTACCATGAGAACTCATATGGAAACATTAACTTCAATTGAAAAGTTAAATTGAGACCTAATTCTAACAGAGAGTATGGCTGATTTGGCTGATTACTGGATGATGAAAACCAACCACTGGTTAGGTTCTACGCAGACATTTTTTTATATATTGAATGAGCAAATGATATTGATCTGAAGTCTTAACAAAAAATATAGAGAACCTATACAACATAAAATACAACAGAGATTTTATCTTTTGTGTGATTTTTAAACTTTTGACAAAAATATTTAGATTTCAAGTTTAAAAATGTACAAATTTTTCAGAATTTTTAAGAAGTGTATGAAAAAAACAAGTTTGTTAAAACTACAGTACACAGAGGCAGGATAGGATGGAGAGGCATTTTGGATTAGACATAAAGTTGAAATAAGAAAATGAGAAGAAGTGCAGGGTTAAAGGTCAGATGTGAATGTAGACAAACTAAAAGTCAAAGAACCAATAAAGAATGGTTTAGGAATGAATATACATTTGGAAGAATCCAGAGCATAGACAATTGTCTCTTGTCTTTCAGAAAATAATAGCTCAAGAAATTTTCAACATGGAGTAAGTACAAGGAGTGAAGCTTGTTGTAAAATATAGTTAGACGCAGGAAGCACTGAGAGACCACCGAGGCCTGAGTTCATATGGCCAGTCTATGGTGTGCAAGAACCTTCCAAACATCCAGAAGACCTGAGAAGGAATTTACAAGGTAACCTGAGAGTTAGGAATGGCCTGCTGTTTAGAGGAAAATTGCCAAATTCGCCAGAAGCCATCCTAACCTCCAGCCCATGTCCATGTTCACTCAAAGAAAGGAGATCAGGACCTGAAATAAAGTCCATAGAGACAGTTTTAAATAAGGAACTGAGTTACCATGAATTGGTAAATTTGGTTGATTTGATCCTAACTTGAAATTTTGTATGATAGTCTGATGCCTCATTGAAAAGACATTTTTAACTTTCTATTACATGCGATTTCTGGCCCTTTTACCATATTGTTTTATCACCTATCTAAACAATCCTGATTATTATTTTCCCTCCTAAAGTAGAGAACATAGAGCCTGACATAACATTTCACTTCTTAGACTTTTTATGGTAGCCATTAATACAGAAAATTATCAGAATAATACACTCAGCTATTAGATGAAGTTAATTAATAAATTATAAATTTTGGTCAATATCCAGGGCATTTTATTCATAAATAATTTCTCCTACCATACACTAATTTACTGGAACAGTGTAGGAAGTATCGTAACTTCTCATTACACATAAGGCTATTAAGAACTTCACAGGGCAATGTGTGAGCAATCTAAGAGGCAGAAGCTCTGCCATGATTAGCATGTTCTAATTCAAGGTAAACGATCACAGAAGACTGCTTCTTGGGGAGGTGGGAGAGCAACACTCTTCAGCCATGGAGCTCCCACACTTCATCTGTGAGCTGTCAAATAATTTAGACATGCTTTCTCATCAGAGTAATAAATAGAGTCATTGAGTTTTAGAGCTTAAAGGAACTTAAATGATTGCTTGGCCCTCTGCTCCCATTCAACAAATATGGAAATGAAAGCCAAAAATGATAAAGTGAGTTGGCCTAGGTTTAGGAGCTAGTATCAGAAGTGGTAATCCCCACTGGCTCCCCTTCAGCAAGGGTCTTTTGGGGTGCTTCACGGTACCAGTCTGCTAATACTTTTCAGAACATAAATTCTCTCCACTCAGTTTGGATGCTCTGTAATGTGGTCTCAATAACTTCAGGTTGGCTGAGCCATTGATGCCTCCAAAATACCCAAGAATACTGGATATTTCAAACAGATTAACTAACTGTATGTGAGAATAAGACCAGTAAAACACACTTAGGATACTGTGTCAGGAATCATGGAAATACTTTACTGCAGGGCTGTCCAATAGAACCATCAGCAATTTGGGAAATATTCCATATCTGTGCTGTCCAATATTGTGGCACTAGTGATTGAGGCTATTGGGGACCTGAAATACAATTCATGTACATCTATATATATAGTACATCTATTTTTTTTTGGTACTGGGGATTGCACATGCTAGGCAAGTATTCTACCTCTAAAAATAAGTTCCTCTTCTTTTTCACTGCAATCCTTAGGAAACCGGTTCAAACTGATTTTTTTTTTTTAATTTATACCTCAATATTTTACTCAGATCTTTTACCTCCCAACTCTTGAGAAGACAGGTTTACATACTGTGTCAATACATTTATTCTCTGGAAAAATCAAATGTGTTCCTTTTCAGGCTGAGGGTTGAGAATCAACCTTAGTCTTTGGACTAAGACTTATCGTATTGCTTATTTAATTTTTAAATTTACTTTTGCTGTGCATATGATTTTCAAAATTAAATTTGGTTCAGCAGTTGTTCTCTTAGTTTTAATAGCTTTAACTTCTAAATCATATTTTCCCTAAGAGCTCTCTTTTTTCAGGTGAGATTTGATCTTTACATTACTGTATTAGTTATCTGTTGCTGCATAGTAAATTATTCCAAAAGGTTGGAACTTAAGACATTAATATGTATTACCTCAGTTTCTAGGACTCAGGAGTCTGAAAATTTTGAATGATAGTTTGATGCCTCATTGAAAAGACATTTTTAACTTTCTATTACATGCAGATTAACTAACTGAGTTTCCCTCCTCAGCATCTCCCGGAAGACTGTAATCAAGGTGTCATACAGGACTACAGTCATCTCAAGGCTCAATCTGGGAAGGATCTACTTCCAAGCACCCTCATCTGGCTATTGGCAGCCCTGGGTCCTCACTACTGTCAACCAGAGATGTCAGTTCCTTCCCAGGTGAGCCTCTCCATTGGGCAAGTCACAACATGGTGACTGGCAGTTAATTGACTGTCCTCGGTTCCTGGCCACACATGCTTCTCCAGCCCATCTCAGAATATGGCATATTGCTTTACTAGAGAGAATGCAAGAAGAATCAGAGAGAGAATGTGAACCAGAGCCCAGTCTTCTATAATCTAATCTCAGATGTGACATCCTATCACCTTAGCTGTATTTCATTTATTACAGGTGAGTTATGAAGCCCACACTCAAGGTAAGGGGACTATACAGGATCAGAGGGTGTGTGCAAGGGGAAGATCACTGGAGAAGCTGCTTTCCAAAACAACTTGAAGGAAGACTCTTTTCCTAGCTGGTCTATCTTGAATCTCAGCTTCAGGGTCAGCCCTACCTAGACTCAGAAAGTGTCACCCAACTAGAGAATGGCAGAACTAAAAGTAGAACCCAAGTCTCTGGGTTCTTGGTTAGTCTTGTTTTCAGCTCCCCATTGGTTGGGTCTCCAGAGAAGAGCATGGAAACCCATAATGACAACCAAAAGTTCCTGGACTTCAGAGAACAGGAACCAAGGTACCAAGGTTTTTGAGCCGGAGCATGCTCTAACAAAAGTGATTTTTATAAAAGATTAGTGTGATAACTACTTGTTAAATGGATTGGAGAGGGAAAGACTAAATTAGAGAGAGACTTAATTGAAATTAAGTTCCTACTTATTTTCAATTAACGTAGCTATGATCTAGAGTTTTATGTTTTATATTTTATTGTTGCTAAACATTCCATGTTTTCTTTTTGTTGTTGTTGTTGTTGTTGTTTGTTTGGTACTGGGGACTGAACCCAGGTTGCTTAACCCCTGATCCACATCCCCAGCCATTTTTATTTTTTATTTTGAGACAGGGTCTCACTAAGTTGTTTAGGGCCTCACTAAGTTGATGAGGCTGGTTTGAACTTGCAATCATCCTGCCTCAGCCTTCCAAGTAACTGGGATTATAGGTGTGCCCAGGTTCCATGAGTTTTTGTGTCTTAATAAAGTGCTCTTTCAAAGCATTATTTGGGTTCAAGGACTATCAAGTAAAATAGTACATTAGAAAGCCTATGACCAAATTCTATGATACAAAATATTTCATATGTGGATGTTGAATTAAACTCTAAAAACTATTTCCACTGAATATATAGGAATTTTCAGAGAAATGTTTTCTACTAATATAGAAAGCTTCTGAGTGTCTGGACCTGAAGCTGTTGTGTAGTCTATAAAATATATTACTTTGTTAAGCCTCGACCTCCAGTCCTAACAACATACAAACTTTGCATTTAAGTTGGTAGGAGGTGTGATAGTCTTCTAGCTGTCCATCCATATGAACCCTTACCTTCTTGTTTTAATAAAACATTATTTTTCTTTTGCAGTACTGGGGATTGAATCCAGAGGCCCTCTATCAGGGAGGTACAACATTAACCCTTTTTATTTTTTTATTTTGAGATAGGATCTCACTAAATTGCCCAGGCTGACTTTGAACTTGTGATTCTCCTGACTTAACTTCCCAAGTGACTGGAATTATAAGCATATACTATGGTTTAAAAGCATATACCAATATATATTGCATATATAAGCATGTACCAGTGTATATTGGTATATTGGTATACCAATGAACAACACATTTCTGAGGCTTAGTTGGATACCACACCCAGTTAACACTGCATTTCCCAGCCTCCTTTAGGTAGGTACAACCATAAGATTAAATTCTGGCCAAGAGATTAGAATGGAAGTGATATGAATTATTCCTAGTTGTGTCCTTAACAGGAACAGTATATCTTCTCCCTACTCCTTCTTTTCTCACTGGTTGCCACACAGATGTGATAGAAGCTGGGAGTTGCTTCCTTGTAGTCAGAGATGAAAGCTGCCAAATCAACCTTGGACCATCTATCTCTGGAAAATTCTACAACAATTATAAAACTTCTTGCATGAGCCACGAAATTTTGGTGTCCGTATGTTTAAAATGTGGCTCTCTAGGAGAAAACTAATCCTGATTTGTAGTTTGCCAATTTCCATGGTGCAAATACTCCCATCATGGCTGATTTCAAAGTACCCATGTGATGTCACTGAACATAAAGTGAGGAAGAAATACACACAATCACTCCTCGCAAGCCAGTACTATCCAACTCCAGAACACCCATGAGATTTATCCATGTGTTATCTCAGCCAAGGACTGCTTTGATTTCTATCTTTGGTTATGCTTCAGAGGAAGATGCTAAATTTACAGTGAAGTACAGCAGGAACAGTAAAGACAATATTTGGGTAGTTCTGATTATCCCTCAGCTGTAGCTGTGGCCTCACTTTCATCTGGTCAGTGACGCTCATGCAGTAGCATTTCATCCTTTTGGTTTAAGACAGTGGGTGGCAAACTTGCCAGCATATTTGAAAACACCTGGAAACTTTTACCTGGGCTTCAGCCCTAGAGATTCTGATTCAATTGCTTTGAGCTTGGGAATATTAAAGCAGATGACTTTAACATGAAGCCAAGGTTGGGAAGCCCTGGTTTAAAGTAAAACATCTCTTATTATTGTGACAGATGGTTGGTGTTATTATTTTTACTTTCAGCATAATGAGAAAAAAAAATCAGCCTACATGGCTTGAGACAAAAGGAAGAAGCAAAATGACCGTGCTGGGACAACACTCTCATCAAAGAGTAAAGTTGAAATGTCTATACTTTGTCTCCTCTGTAGATCCTGAAAAGAAGCTTAAATATTACCTTTCCAAGACTTAAGAAGCACTGGTGATTCTTCCTTTATAATTGGGAGCTTTAGGGAGCATAAGAAATGCTGAAATCCTAGGAAAATATTGCCAATAACTTAATCATCTCTGCTATTATTTTTTTTAATCTAGACAAACTGGTATTATTCATTATGAAATTTAGTTTAATTTCTTTTCATATATATTAGATTTGCATTTATTCTTAGCAGCAGATGCTAAGTTTACTTTCTTCAAAAATCAACAGATAACTATGTCTTGCATTTTTCAACCATTAAGTTAATCCCTGAAGAAAATTGTGATCAGATTTTTTTTCTTTTTTTTTTTTTTTGTGTGTGGTTCTGGGGATCAAATCTGGGTTTTCATGTATGCTAGGCAAGCATTCTACCATGGATCTACACCCCCAGCCATTCTTGTTGTTGTCATTGTTTTTATTTTGAGATAGGGACTCCTTAAATTGTCCAGGCTGGCCTTGAACTTCTGATTCTCCAGCTTCAGCCTCCCAAGGAGTTGGGGTTCCAGGCATGTACCACAGTGCCACGCTGTGATTAGAATTTTACCAATTGATAAAATTGCTACTTTACTCGTGAATCATTTTCATGCATTACTATTTCACACAGTAATTCATATGTCTACATGAAAGCACACACATAATATAATTGGGACAATGAAGATTTACTGAGTCCAGCCTATGATCAATAGAGCAGAAGTTGGGCAGCAAGAGACTGAGGGGGAACATGGAAGCAGGAAGTCTGGCTTCCAAATTGAATAATTATGTAGTTCCCTGATCTATAAAGAAAAGGGTATAGGACAAGGTGAGTTTGGTTCCTTTGATTTTAATCAAGAATCCTGAGACTGAAACCATTAGTAGTGTCAGTGAACTAAATATCTCATGGATTCTTTCTCCTAGTTTTGGCAAATATTGACAAACTCTGAAATTGAGTGTGTATTTCTAGATCATTTTTTATAGTTTATATTCCTTCTAGATCTGAGGTTGCAGGTAAATTTTACTTTCAGGTCTGAACCTATTTGACCAGTAGTAGCCTCCTATAGCATCATGTTAAGAAGGTTTCTGAGGCCAGGCTGAAGCTGGTGAAGGTTAAGAGAATCATGACTGGGCTGGGGATGTGGCTCAAGCGGTAGCGCGCTCGCCTGGCATGTGTGCGGCCCGGGTTCGATCCTCAGCACCACATACAAACAAAGATGTTGTGTCCGCCGAAAACTAAAAAATAAATATTAAAAAATTCTCTCTCTCTCTCTCTTTAAAAAAAAAAAAAAAGAGAGAATCATGACTGAGAAGTAGTGGTTGTCTCTGGCCTGAAAGGAAGAATGTCACAATATATGTGCCCATGATCCATCTGATCCCAACTCTTTCATTTAGACCAGTGTTCTCTTCATCTCCCCTTGCAGACTTCTGAAGTGAAAAGAATTTTGGGATTCTGTATTCTGCCACTTTCCACCAGGAAAATTTACTTCACTGTCAAAACAGTTTTGAACAAGGAATTCAACCACAGAAAATTTGCTCCTGAGTCTTCAATGAGCAGTTTCAAAATAGGTTATGTCTTTATAATGACCAAATAGCCATGAATAGGTTTCACTTAATCTATTCAAAGGTAGGAGAAAAATAAAAATAAAAACACCTTGTTATTTATTTATTTTTAGCTAAGATTTTAAAAAAAAGTCTTTAGATGCTTTTGCCATTTAACACCACCTAAAAGATAAGAGAAATCCTGACCTTTTTTTCTTTTACCTCCTTGGGCTGGGATGGCTGGGGTTTTCTCTTTAGGCCATGTGATACCACAGCATGATCTGAAAAGTAATTAATGACTTTAGGAGCTAATCCAGCATATTCTTTGAAGCAGAGGCAATTCCATCACTAACAGTTGTTTGGCAGATTGATTCTTTCTTCTGGCTCTTGAAACTGTACATAGTAATTGCCCTGGAATTTAAAAATCATCTGGGGAATTCCTTGCTCTACATTAAGGCACAAACAGCGAATGACTTGGACATGTTATACTGTGTGTGTGTGTGTGTGTGTGTGTGTGTGTGTTTGTGTGTGTGTGTGTCTAGGGAGGGGGGACAGTGCCTTGAGAATTACTGTATGAATAAGAATTTCATCTTTATTCACTATAAATAAATATCTGAAAATATCTTCTTCCACTAGATTATAAAACAGAGTTTCAAAACTAGTGAATTGATAATGTGTTGGAATATGCATTCACAGAGAGCAATGTTCTCAGGAAGGACTTCTGAGGTGGTGCTCTTGTGTTGAGAGCCACAGCCAAGCAAACTTCCAGCTGATTGGCTCACAGCAGCCCCAGCAAACTTCAAGTTGATTGGCTCACTGTGGCTCCAGCAAACTTCCAGCTGCCAGCTGATTGGCTCCTCTGCGGTGATGCTCATTGGGCTGTTTCCCCGCCCTTTCAGACCACAGAGCTGCTCATTGGGGGACTCTTTTGGCTCCGCCCACGCGACCCAGCCAATCGGCCTCAAGAGCAGGAGGAGTGGGGGGTTGAGAGGCTCACGGAAGCTGGTGGTGGCAGTTGGGCTCTGAGGGAATTCCTGAAGAGCTTGTGTGGCTCCAGGGGTGTTCTAAAAATAAAATTCGTTTCAGCTTGACAAGTGGCTTGTGAATTGTGCCCAGCCAGACTACAGCACTCTTGCACACAGGGACCTTAGTTATAGTATTGTCTATTTTCATTTTGGTTTTGTTAGTGCCATCGCCATTCGTAAAATCGCAGTAACTATTCTCTTCAGGGCAACGTTTTAGCTTGTAAATTAAATACTTATGTTCTCAATTAAAGATTTTACATTCACACTGTTCTCATAAGCCTTCCTTCTGTGCCTGTTGTCTTGATTTAATTATCAGACTGTGTTCTGCACACCTCCTTTCTTAAACTTACTAAAGACTGAGGTGTTGGGTCAGGCTCTTTCATTTTCTTCCATTTTCTCCAGCCTTTTAATCTCATGTGACATTTAGCACACAAAGAAGTCCTCAATAAGTTGTCTGTGAATTGACTATCATATGGTTGTGTTTAGTTTATATTAGTTATTTATACTATCTCTCTTCTAAAACTTGGGATGGTTCAGTTGGTGTTTCCAGCTATCATGAGCTGTCAATCAATATAAATCCTTGAATTTTCAAACAGACCCCAATATCTTAATTGTTTGAAATAACTATAACTAATAGAGCCAATAAATTATTTCCAAACCACAAATGAGTCTTTAGTTTGGGGGTAATTCAAGGAATCAGTGAAGAAGAATTTATTATTTACTTGAAGTAAGAAGAAATCAGAAAATACAGATCATGCTGTTAGGTTAGTTGAAGTTAACTTGGAAGCGAAAGGACTAATGTGCGTTGGACAGCATGTTCAATGTGAGGTGTTTTATCACCACATTCTAATGGTGTTCTGGAAGTTTAGAGGGAAACATGATCCCTGAGGATTAGTTAATGAGTGAAGGCTTGAGGGACAAGGTGAACTGAACCAGCTGCTAAAGGAGACCAGATTTAGAAAGGCAGAAGGAAGGAGACAGAATTTGCAGTGAGGCCTGGACAATGGGGAGTGACCAGTATGGTCAGTCAGGCAGCCATCTTAGGGAAGATGGTAGGAAAATTGCAGAAATCACATAAACTTGATAGGAAGAGGTCAAATTATCGAGGCCCTTTGAGATCACACAAAACTTGAAATTAATATAATAGAAAATAAGAAGCCATTGAAAGATTTTTATTTAGGGAGTGACATTATAAAAGTAGTGTTTACAGACTATTTTGGCAGTGGTATGTAGAACAAAGTATGATGAGGAATGAGGTAGTTGAATTAATTTGTGAGGTAAAATAGGACTTTCTGGCTATGCAAAAGGGCTATGGGAACAGAAGCATTTCGAAAAGAAAACTCAGCCAACCTTGGCATCTGGCTAGTTGTGAGGATGAGGATAAGATTATCAAGGGTAACTTGAAGGTGGGTGAATGGGAGGGAAGGATCAATGACATAACCAGGCAAGTTGTAGAAAGATCCATCACTGAATTGAAATGACAGTGAGCAGCATAAGGAGGTAACACTGTAGAAGGCCAATTTGAGAATATCACAGGGTCTTTTTCCAAAACTTGAGTCTAGGGCCAGGCACAATGGTGCATGCCTTTAATCCCAGCAGTTTGAGAGCCTGAGTCAGGAGGTCACAAGTTCAAAGCCAGCCTCAGCAAGATAGGGGGCCCTCAACAACTCAGTAAAATCCTGTCTCAAAATAAAGTATTAAAAAAAAGTTCTGGGGATGTGGCTCCGTGGTTAAGCACCCTCTGGTTTCAATCCCCATACCAACATAACAACAAACAATAAAACAACAACAACAACAACAACAAAACCTTGTTTAGACTTACTAACCAGGACAACAGTACCTGGCTCACATGGATGAGGAACTGATTAACCATGGGATGAATGTGAAAAATTCTCTTCAAGTGCTCTGGGTACATCTCGTATTAAAAACATAAACCTCCCACTCATAAATTGAATCCCAGTATGTTTTGAGATAGATCACTTCTGGCGGCAGGGAAACTGGTTGGGAGGCCACAGCAGTAAAACAGGTGAGAGGTGACAATGAGGATCCTGCTTGTGACAGCCTAAGTAGAGCTAAGTAAACTGATGCATTTTAGGAGGAAGAAATGACAGGATGCATTGATTGATTGGGTGTGGAAATGAATAAGAAGGAATAAGCTAGGAAGAAGTCCAGGCTTCTGGTGTGGGAAAGTGATGAACTGTGGTTTGAATCATTGAGATAGAACAAACTAAAGGAGGAGTCAATTTGATAAATGAGGAGTATCATGAATTTAGCTTTGGACATTGTGGTAGGCAGAATAATGGTCCCCCAAAGCTGTTCACATCCTAATTCCCAGAATCAGTGTATATATTACCTTACATGTAAAAGAGACTTTGAAGATATGATCAAGAATTTTGAGATGAGGAGATTGTTCTGGACTGTCTGGGTGGACCCAGCGTAATCACAGACATAAGTGAAAGAGGGAGGCAAAAAAAAGATCAGAGTGATGGGAAGCAAGGAAGATGGGTCATGGCTGGCTTTGGAAATGGAAGAGTCCACAAGCCCATGAAGGTTGGTGGTCTCTACCAGCTGGAAAAGGCAAGAAAATGGATTCTACCCTACAGATGTTGGGAGGAACGCAGCCCTGATGACATCTTGGTTTTAGTTCAGTGAAACCTGGGTTAGACTCCTGACTTCCAGAACCGTAAGGCAGTATCACTAAACCACTGAGCCACATCCTCAACCCTATTTTGTATTTTATTTAGAGACAGGGTCTCACTGAGTTGCTTGGTGCCTTGCCATTGTGAGGCTGGCTTTAAACTTGCCATCTTCTTCCTCAGCCTCCTGAGCTGCTGGAATTATAGGTGTGTGGCACCATGCCTGTGTTTGTGTTGTTTTTTTGCCACTAAGTTTGTGAAAACATCTTTATACCAGCAAACTAATATAGGCATATTTGAGTTTGAGGTATGTGGGAGCCATCCAAGTAGATATATAAAGGACAGTTTTATATAATGATCTGGAATGGAATTATACATTTGGGAGTCATTGGTACAGGATACATAGATAATAGATATCCCCCCTTCTCCCAGTACTGGGGATTGAACTTGTGGCCTTGCACATGCCAGGCAAGAACTCTACCACTGGGCTACTTCCCTGCCCTTTTATAGCTTATTAAAATTTTGACCCTTGCTAAGTTTTCCAGGTTGGCTTTAAACTTGTAATCCTCCAGTCTCAGCCTCCCAAGTAGCTGGGATTATAGGTATGCACCGCGACATCCAGTTTATATATTACATTTTAACATCTCTGAAACAAGGATGTTTCTTAAAATTGACAATACAATCATTGTGGAAGGCAACAAACTTATTGCTTGTGCATGTCCAAGTGATTGGACTGGATAAATGTGACCCTCTGGAAATTTCAGTCAACAAAACATTTAAGGACTATTTTTATAAAATATATGAATTGTTGTTGTCTGAAGACTTCTGTTAACATGCTTTGGAAAGATCAGAAATGGCAAAAATAAAAAAATTTCAGAATAGGTGTCAATGACATTGGTAGAAAAATCTTTTAAGTAATACTGACTTATCGATACTCTTTTTTTTTTTTTCCTCTTTAACCCAGGGGTACTCAGCCACTGAGCTATATACCCAGTCCTTATTATTTTTTTTATTTTGAAACAGGTTTTTGATAAATTGCTGAGGCTAGCCTTGAACTTGTGATCCTCCTACCTCAACCTCCTGAGTGGGCAGGATTACAGTTATGTGACACTGTGCCCTACTGATTTATCAATACTCATGATGGAACACTAGACAACACTATGATGGAAAAACAGAATAAAGATGACTTTCAGTCAAAAGATGGCTCTGAGGAGATGGATTCTGAAAAATATTAAGTAATATTAGTCCGATTTATATTACCTGGGCGGCTACCTTATAAAGAGAAAAGGTTTATTTAGTTTACAGTTTGGGAGGTCAAGGGCATATGGTAGTCAGATTCTCATCATTGTGACTAAAATACCTGAAATAAACAACTTAAAGGAAGAAGGACTTGTTTTAGCTATGGTTTCAGAGGTTTCAGCCATGGGCATGAGATAAGGCAGAACATCATGGCACAGAGGCATGGAGGAGGAATGCGGCTCAGCTCATGGCAGCAGAAAGCAGAGAGAAGAGTGGGGGAAAGGACCAGGATATGGTCCCCAGAGGGCATACCTCTAGTGACCTACTTCCTCCAGTCATGCCCCACCTACCTACATTTTTTACCTCCTCCCAATAGAGCATTCACATTATTAATCTATTAAATGGATTAATCCACTGATGAGGTTAGAACCTTCATGATTCAATCACTTCTTAAAAGTCCCACCTTTGGACACGGTTGCATTGGGGACCAAGTCTTTAACACATGAGTTTTTGAGAGACACTTCAAACTTAAATCATCAAAACATGCCATTCGCACTGGCCTAGCTCTGGCTATGCCACCTCATGACAGACAACAATGGTGAGAGCATGTACAGAAGCAAGTGATTATAGCTTGAACCAGGAGCAGAGAGAACAGAATGAGGGCAAACTCAGGCTTTGAAAACAACCCTATTGAGAGAACTACTAAGGAATCCCAAGAGAACCTCCTTCTAAGAGGATGCCTCCCAGGGACCTAGGTCCTATCTCCCAGAGGATCCACCACCTTCCTGTGGACCAAGCCTTCAATCACTATGGGCCTTAGGGATACTCAAACCACAGCTAACCCATAGCAAATATATTAACCAATATATTTTTCTTATAACTCCTTTTTGTATATGCACAAGAGTCTCTTTCAATAATTATTAAATAACAAATTTTAGGTGATAAGAAAGTACCATGTCAACCTAATTAATACCATGTTTTACTTCTGTCCTTCAGAAAATAAAAGTGAATTTTCCAATTGAATGATGTTATAAGCTTGCTGGTCTTTGGAGGTTTGGGGATGAGTAAGGTGATTCAGAAAGACAACATAGACCAAGAAGTGCAGAAGATCCAGGGGAAATTTTTCAGAAATATTAATACCAACCAATTTGACAATATACATTTAGAGCCATTCAAATAGATGTATATTTGTGTTAGTCCCTTTTTTTTTATTGCTGTAACCAAAACCTGACAAGAACAATTCAGAGGAGAAAAATTTTATTTTGAAATCATATTTTCAGAGGACTCAGCTGACTTGATTGCTCTGGGCCTAAGGGGAGGTAGAAATATCATGGTGGAAGGTTGAGTTAGATACTTTTATATATGTAAAAATTATAAACTTTGGTATATGGCCACTCAGGAAGGGTGTAGAGGAAGAAAGCTTCTCAGCTCATGACACAGAGAAAGAGCAAGTGAGGAGTCAAGGACAAGATAGAGACCCAAGGGCGTGCCCCCAGTGACCTACTTCCTCTAGCCTACCTACTTTCTTACTGCCCCCTCTTAATTTCTTCTGATTTTTCTTGGACATAGAAAAGAATAAACAAACACATTAAAAATGCATATAAAATAAGAGTTAAATGCTTTTGAGTTTGACACTTTTACATAGGCGAAATTAAAAATTTTTGTATATAGCTACTCAGGCTCCTTCACGGAAAGTTGAGATTGTTGGATAATGAAGACTCAATGAAGGGAAAGTTGAAAACTAACTATGTTCTAGGCAAGGGTATGATTGCATGATGTGTCTCACTTCTTAATTTCTGGAAAATTCCCTTTGTTTTATCTGGAACTACCCATAACCTCCATCTATGTGGTTACTGGGAAAAGCCATAGTTGGGCAATACGATACCCACTTCCCTTACGGCCATAAATGTTTGGTATAGGAGTAGGTACAGGATTGAAGACTGGCCATTCAGTTCCTTCTCTAGACATTTGAAGTTGAAAGAAAGGGAATAATGAAGGGAGGGAGGTCTAAACGGCCATATTTGCCAAGTAAAAATTCTGAAAGTTGTTGAAGATCGTATTTCTGTCATGTGAACTTAAGAGGCAGAAAAGATGGTACAGAGGCACAGAGCTCAGCTTCCAAAAGACTGGTTCTAGTTCCTTCCTCAGGCTCAGCTGAATCTATGCCCTTCAATTCCATGAGATAGCACATATTCTAAGAGTAATATTAAAAACAGTTAATTTGGCATAAGGGAAACAAAATCAGATGACCAGAGAGCTGCTACATGGCCCTGGACATCCACCACCATTCTGAGTATAACCCTTTTGCTATGAAGAACAAGAGGTTTGAGAAATCCTAGGGGATGAGCTGTGTTGAGGCCGTAAGGAAGCATTTGGGGGATCTCAGAGCAATAGAAGTAAATGTATATTAAGGTATAAACAATCAATATCACCATAAAAAGCAACCAACTGATGATCAGCCCTCTTCACATTCTTAAAAGAAATGTTGCATTTTCACTTAAACTAGTTTGAATGGTTTCACAATTTTGATTCCTAAAGAATAAGGTTTATGCTGTGTCATGAGTTGCCATCAATTTCACTGTCTGAATTTGCTGGTAACTTCATAAAGCCTTAGGGGATAGAACAAGCTTGGAAGTAATTTTGTCTGATTCTCCATCCAAATTTATTTTTCATCCTAATAATTTATCACAAGGTAGAAAAAATTGTGCCTTTCAATCCAATAGAAGCATCAGAAATATAATGCACTGATTAATTTTTTTCATATTACGAGGTAATATATTTTCACTGTATAAAACATTATGAAATATAGATGAGGGAAGCAAAAAAAATTTAACACACTTACCCAATCATCAATAAAAAAATTACCTTTTACTGTGGTTTGTATATATTCTGATTTTTACGTATAGTTTCTAGTTTTTGTAAGAGTAGTTTTTCATGGAAACCATCTTTTATTTAATATCATATGATTTTCTTTTCACAAAACCCAGATTTTTCCTTTTTTTTTTTTATCTCTAATCCTGTATTTCATTTCTTGGGTGTTAAGGCACTACAGGAAGGGACGAGGACAGATCTTCAGAGTTACAAGGTTTATGTAGCTCTTTGCTCCTTGCTCTCAGTGCAGATCCCATGAGAACAAAGGTTGACCTTATTTCCAGGCAGAATTATTCATGTCACCACTTTTACTTTGGAAGATGCTTAGCTAGTCATGTCTGACTATCTGAGGAAGGATGAATTTACACATTCAGCAGCAGATACACTGAAGTCGACAAAGTCCATTATTTAATCTCCAATATTATTTAATCTCCTGAGCTGCAAAATGGGAGAAAGACAAATGAGTCATGGAACCTCATATATCAATTAGCTTGTTTACTTTCATCCACTGGGAAGTAAAGTCTTTTTAAGTAGAAAACGATATTTGTATCTGATCACTCAGACTTACATCCAGAGTATTGTTATGGTGATGAAAATCCTTGGTGTTATTGAGGATCTGCTGGATCAAGTGCAGTGGCTGGCCACCACCAGGGGAAACACCATCCACAATGGAAGAGACATGGAGAAGCCAAAGGAATAGTCAGAGACATTGGAAACAAAAAGGAAAAAAACCTGCCCCATAAATAAAAACTATTGCCAGTTTGGTCTGTGTGAAAAGTGCAGTGTTCAAGAAAAGAGAAAGGGTTTCCCTGAATTCCACATTCACCCTCCTGTCTGATTAGGTACTAGGTTCTAGGAACCTTATATGAAGGAGATTGGCAAATAGTGTGTATGCAACAGAGAACAAGCCAGAACTGAAGGTCACATGAAAGAATTTAAGGTAATAAGTGCTGTTCATTTGGAAAATAGAAGATTGAAAGAGAGGACTATTACCCTCTTCATAAATTTGAAAGCACCTAAATGACTATCACTGAGAAATATTTAAATATGTTATGGTACATCTATACCATAAGTAAGCACTTACATAAGTATGCCTTTCTATGTAGCCATTAAAAACATTACATTCATGCCGAATGTTTTGTCTGATATAAGAAGGCTGATTCATAGGGGGATAGGGAGAGGGAGCATGGGAGAAATAGATGAACTCTAGATAGGGCAGAGGGGTGGGAGGGGAAGGGAGGGGTCATGGGGTTAGAAATGATGGTGGAATGTGATGGTCATTATTATCCAAAGTACGTGTATGAAGACACGAATTAGTGTGAATATACTTTGTATACAACCAGAGATATGAAAAATTGTGCTGTATATATGTAGTAAGAATTACAATATAGTCTGCTGTCATTCATATATATATATATGAATGACATATATATATATATATATATATATATATATATATATATATACCTCACATTCAAAGAACAATAAATTTAGTAACAAAGTGAGATTAAAATTAATTTTTTCTACTTTAAGTGTTTATCAATACTCCATAATAAAAAATTCTGTATTCATACAAAAATCAATGAGTAATAGAAAGGAAACAAAAGTTTAGACTTGAAGGGGGTTGGAAAATGTGTGTGTGTGTGCGTGAGTGTTTGTGTGCATTTTTAAACAAAGAGAGATAACCAGATGCTATGGTGCATACCTATAATCCCAGCAACTTGAAAGGCTGAGTCAGGAGGATTGCAAGTTAGAGGCCAGCCTTAGCAACCTAATGAGACTGTCTCAAAATGAAAAGTGCTAGGGATGGAACTCAGTGGTAAAGTACTCTGTGGTTTAATCCAGTGAGAGAGAGAGAGAGAGAGAGAGAGAGAGAGAGAGAGAGAGAGAGATTTATATTTTTTCTTTACCTCAAATTACAAAAGCAATACATGAATACTTGTAAATAATTCAGTTAAGAACTTCAGTGTTACTAGAAATATTTATCATGCAACTATTCTGTACTGTACTTTTATTTTTCATGGTTCTAGCAGTCAGAACAGTTAGCAGTAGGTAGAAGGGACATGGAGGCAGAAGTGACTCAGTCTAAAAAAGAATATCAGAACTGCCAACAACAGAACGGGTTGCTTCATGCTGTGCAAGCTTGCATGCTATCAAAAGTGTTCAACCAGGTGAGGAATTCTTGAATTGAATAATAGATACCTGACTTCCAAGATCCCTTCTCATTCTAAGAATCTATTATTTCCTAAATTAGTAATAAAGATCAGGAGATCTGTCCTCACCAATTCTTTGCCATATAATATTGGTCAACTACATGTTTTTCCTGTAATCCTTTTGTTGTTGTTGTTGTTGTTTGGTATAGGGGATTGAACTCAGGGGCACTCAACCAATGAGCCACATCCTCTGCCCTATTTTGTATTTTATTTAGAGACAGGGTCTCACTGAATTACTTAGTGTTTCGCTTTTGCTGAGGCTGGTTTTGAACTTGCGATCCTCCTGCCTCAGCTTCCCAAGCCACTGGGATTACATGCCCAGCCTATAATCCTTTTTTAAAATAAGAAAAAAAAAAAAAAGACTGGGTGTAGCTCAGTGGTAGAAAGCTTACCTAACATGTGCAAAGGCCTGGGTTCAATCACCACTACTGCAAAATAAACAAAAGAGAAATAATATTCATTTAGATCTGTGTAAACTTGACATATGTGATTTAAAGAATATTTCTGAAGTTTGTAGATCATATTCTATAACATTAGAATAGTAATGAACATCTTAAACCTAAGCAGGATTTCACATACTTTTTAAAACTCTAATTCTCTTTGGGGCTCACTGCTCTTTTATTACCACACTTTCACAATACAATTATGTCCCAATATGCTTTATTTCAAATTGTCATTTCTCATGCCACAATTATTAAAAAAAATGCATATATATTTTTTGAGACAGGGTCTCACTATGTTGTCCAGGCTGGCCTAGAACTTCTAGGCTCAAACAATTCTCCTGCTTCCCAAGGAGGGACTATTGGTGTGCCCCACCACATCTGACTCAAAAAACATTTTTAAGAATGATCTTGGAAATTTGGGTATTTTAAAAAGAAAAACATTATAAATGCAAATTTATGTCACAATGAGATGCCCCTTTTATTCACTAGAATGGCTATAACACAGAAAGATACAGTAACAAATGTTAGTGAGGATATGGAGAAATTGGGACTTTCATACATTGTTGGTGGAAATGTGAAATGGTATAACCTCTCTGGAAAATAGCTTGGGGTTATTTCTTCAAAATATTCAACATGGGGTTATCATCTGACCTGGTGATTCTACTCCTAGGTATATAATCCAAAGCAATGAAAAATATATCTACACAAAAGCTTATATATGAATGTTCACAACTTCATTATTCATATAGCCAAGTGGTAGAAATAATCCAAATACCCATCAACTGGTAAATGGATAAAGAAAAATGTGGTATTCATACAGCAAGATTTTATTAAGCAACAAAAAGCAATGAAGTATTGGCATATGCTACATATGAACCTTAAGAATATTATGCTGGGCTGAGGATATAATTCAGTTGGTAGAATGCTTGCCTAGCATGTGCAAGACCCTGGATTCAATCCCAGCACCACATACACAAAAAGAACATTATGCTAAGTGAAAGAAGCAGTCTCAAAAAGATCACATATTATATAATTTAATTTGTAGGACCTGTTCAGGAGAGGCAAATCTGTAAAAACAGGAAATAGATTAATGGTTGCTAAGGGCTGAGAGGGAAGGGGAGGGGACATGAGATCAACTGCTAGTGGGTACAAGGTTTCTTGTGGAGAGATGAAATGTTCTAAAGTTTATTGTGGTTATGATTATACAACTCTGAATATCTATTCTGAGCATTCATTGCATTGTATACTTTAAATAGGTAAATTAAATAGTATTTATTTTAATAAAGAGATATATATTTTACACACACACACACACACACACACACACACACACACACACATATATTGAACCCAGGAGCATTCAACCATTGAGCCTCACTCCCAGCCCATTTTTAATTTATTTTGAGATAGAGTTCACTAAGTTACTTAGGGCCTTGCTAAGTTGCTGAGGCTGGCTTTGAATTTGAGATCCTCCTTCCTTGGCCTCCCCAGCCACTGGGATTACAGGCATACACCTTTGTGTCTGGCTTAATAAATCTATTTTTTAACACGAAAGAAAATTATAATCTTACAAGTTCCATTTCGGCTTCCTAAATTTCTCTGATACCAAGTCTGTTGTAACATTTCCTAGATGTAGCTTCAAAAGCAAGACACAGCTACAGAAATAGCATGCGGTCTTCCAATGGAGTATTCAGTTTCTGAGTCAGAGTTTTAAACCAAAAGCCAGAATACATACCAATCTGCCAAGTTGAATTTAGATCTTGTAAAAAAATACTACAAATGTGAAATATTAGATTTAGGGCCTCAAGAGCTGTTGGAATGTAGTTAAAATTACTGTAGGTTAGAGCTCAATCAAATAATCAAAAGAAAGCCAATTCCTGATTTGAGTCAGTCTTCTAAAGATCATAAGAGGATATGAGAAAAACTTTTAAGTCTCCAAAAAACAACAACAAAAAAAAGAAATAAAGAAACCACAAATGAAGATATTTACCAAAGAATAAGTTGTAGTAGCCCAAATATAATTTTGTTTTCCCCTCCTCCCCCTCCTCCCCCTCTTCCTCCTCCTCCCCCTCCTCTCCCTCCTCCCCCTCTCCCCCCTCTCTCCCCTCCTCCCTCTTTCTCCTTCCTCCCCCTCCTCCTCCTTTTAATGCTTTCCTAACAGAATCGAAAACTCCTGGAGGGCAGGGCCCATGTACTCTCCTTTCGGGTCCCTCCCTGACATTTACACTGCCCTGCTAGAGAGAATTCTAGTGACCTAGGGCCCTACATAATCCAGCCCTCGCCTTATATCCTTCTGCAACTACCTGTGCACACCTGTTCCTATACAAGGGCTCCTTCCATTCCTCACATCAACCAGGTGCTCCCGCACCTGAGGGACTCTGAACATGTTGGTCGCTCAGCCTGAATGCTTTTCCACTCTTTTCATGGTTCCCTTCTTCATATCCTAAAGGTCTTAGTTTAAATATTACCACTCAGAGAAGCCCTCTTTCCCCATCCCACACTAATTAGTTAGGTTCCCAAAAGAATTTATCATCTCTTAGGATTAGTTTACAGTCATAGTATTTATCATAGAGTATCTCAACAACATTTCACAAATCTTTATTCAGTCCCTACTTATTGTGCCAGGCACTGTTTTAGTATGAACCTTAAGAATATTCTGCTGGGTTGGGGATATATAAAATATTTTTTTTTTTTTGAGGTACAAAAAAATAAAAATTTCAATTTATTTGTTTGTTTGTTTTGAAATGGAGTCTTGCTATGTTACTTGGACTGTCTCAAACTTGTGGGCTTAAATGATCTTCCTGTCCCCCCACACCCTGTAGTTTCTACTACAGGCATCTGTTACCATGCCTGGCTGTATTTGTGGTTTCTTGCTTTTGCTTTGTGTTCCCCATAAATCTCTAAATTCCTTGTAGGCAGGGACTGGCCAAAGGGAGGCAGCATGATAAAGTGGCCAAGAGCAATAACCCAAGTCAGACAGCTCTACTGCTTGGCAAATTACTTAATTGTTTCAAACCTCATTTTCCTACCTGTAAAATAGGCACAAAATAATAGTACCTTCTTCTTGGAGTGGTTATGAGTTTCAAATAAGGTAGAATGTTTTAATCACTTGGAATAATACTTGGCACATAGTAAGCCCTATATACATGTTTATTAATGTTTTCTAGTAAGCCCTATATACACATTTATTAATGTTTTCTAACTACTGGGCCAGAATAGTGCCTAACAAATAGTTGATTATTAGTTAAGTGAATTAATAAATCAGGGTGCCTGTGGTTCAACCTTTGTTTCAAAGTGAGCTAAAATATGAAGAGAAAATAGATCAGTAAGAATAAAATGTTCTGTTTCCTCTTTGAACTCTGTTGAAAGAAATTGTTTGGTCCTTATAGATGGAATATGACATTCTGGATCAATTCCAAGCCAGTGGCAGAATTCTCTAGGATCTGCTAGAAATCTTGTGGCTGTTTTCTACTGGATGAGGATCTGGGACTTTCCAGAAAGGAAGGGCTGTCAGCGTCTGGCTTAGTCTACAATCTGGTTTTCATTATCACATGAAAGAAACCATCTGTCTCCAGGAGCTGATGGAGGGATCACAAAGATACTTCTATGTTTGTCCTCTGTTTCTCCTATCCTCATTAAATACATTCATAAATTCTGATTTAATTTTTTGAGCAGTATTCGAGATTGAACCCCAGGGCACTTTACCCCTGAGTATTTTTTATTTTGAGAAAGGGTCTTGCTAAATTGCTGAGGCTGGTCTTGAACTTGCAATCTTCCTGCCTCAGCCTCCCAAGTCACTGGGATTTCAGACATGCACCACCACTGGTACCTGGCTCTAATTTAGTATTTTTATCCATTATAAAAAACAAAGCAGGCTGTGAATAGGCTAACTTCTAACCATTCTGGATGACGTTCTCAATATCTTTTTCCAATAAACATTAGCCAACACACATAAAATGCAGTGCATTGGCCCCTGAGTATTCTCTAGGTATAAAACTTTGAGGGAAAACATAATACAATGAAAGAAGGATGACTAGGTAATGAAAGTAATTAGAAGATACGAGCAGGTCTTAACCAAAATCCTACTAAATCTGGCATTTTAAAAAGCTGCTAAGGGGAAATTTTTTAAAAACAATACAGCCAAAAACATTTTGTCATAGACTTACCTTTTAAAAGTCCAATTTACTTAAGTCAAAATTTCTATACATCAAAATGGAACAATAAAAAGAAGTGTTTGTGTGTGTGTGTGTGTGTGTGTGTGAGAGAGAGAGAGAGAGAGAGAGAGAGAGAGAGAGAGAGAGACGCTGAATAATGGTCCTCCAAAGATGTCCACATCCATACCTATGAATATGTTAGGTTATATGAAAAAGGGGAATTTAAGTTGTAATTAAATTTACTAATTCAATGACCTTCACATAGGGAGACTATCCTGGATTGTCCAGTGGCCCCAATGTAATCACAAGGGTCCTTAAAAGTGGAAGAGGGAGGAAGAAGAAGAGAGCTAGAGAAAAGAGACATGAGAATGGAAACAAGATCAGAGAGATGTTATATTGCTTACTTTGGAGATGGGGGGAAAGAACATGAGCCAAGGAATACCAGCAGCCTCTGGAAGTTGGGAAAGGCAGAAAAATTGATTTTTAGAATTTCTGAAGGAAAGAAGGCCTGCCAACATCTTGATTTTAGCCCTGTTGGACTGCCAGCCTGCAAAAGTACAAAATAATAAATTCATGTTGTTTGGGGGCTACAAGGTTTGTGGTGATTTTTAGTAGCATCAATAAGAAAGTAATAAACCACATAATAAAATTCTAAATTGAGAATTATCAGAAAAGCAATTAGCAAAGGGAGAGAGCAATGGTGACTGAAGTTATTAGGACTCATGACTTAGAGTGATTAGGACTTGACATCACTATTTTTCACAACTTATAGGACAAATGTGAAAAAGCAAAAGTTGAGAAACAATATGTGTCAAATCTATAATTATCATAAAATGAACATGAATTTGCTTATTAAATCCCAGGTAATTAGGACCAGGAATCACCCCTCCCTGAAATTTGAATGACAGAGGGAAGGAAAAAGGAAGGAAGGAGGAAAGAAGAACTGCTTTGTGCACTATGTGGCCCTTTTGCCCTTAGAGGGAGCAGAAGCTGAAAATATTAAAAGCTTTAAGTTTTTCAGATAAACGCAGGGATTCCAGATTCAAAATGAGGTCAAGGAAACCAAGATGTTTGGGGTGAAAGTCAAGCCTTTGTCAGATGTCAAGCTTTTGCCCTCCCCAGCCTGCATTCCTAAACCCTGTGTGAGAGAGATCTAGCTTCGAGAGATTTGGAGCTGACACAATATGACCGTGTTTGTGCTTATCTCTGTTTGGGGGATTGCTCAGAAAATAACAAAGTTGGCTTAAGTGTTCTTCTGCCTCCACCCTCTAATGCATCTGTTTTTCTGGTCTAAAACAGCAAACACGAAAGGTCCTCATGTGCTCTTTTAGGGATGAAATTGAAGTCCGAGGTCATGACTAGCTCAGAGCATCTTTTGTAACCACGGGGGCACTAGCCACACAGTTGTCCTGCTGCTACACAGATTTGTAATTACTCTCTTCCTCCAGGACTTCTCCCCTGTCAGATGATATCCTCTGCTTCCTACAGGAGTGCCCTCCTCTTAGCTTTGAAACAGCATTCCACTTTTCAGGGCATGACAAGACAACGGTAGGTGAAGTGGTACCTGTACAATTTGCCAAACTTTGCTTGTCATTGCATCCTCTAGAACCACAATCCACATCTGGAACATATACGATCAGCAGGATGTGTTGAAAACGAAGCTGGCCCTGGAGCCCACAGAGCCTGACACTTGGGTGTTGAGGCTGGAAGGATTGATGGGGGCACTACTGCAATTGCTTTCACAGTTACGGGATGAGGCTCAAAGACCGATGCTGAGTATCACCCATTGAGTCTCCTGGGCTGATATGTGATAATCTGCTAAAAGTGTGAATTCGCTTAGGTCTTAAAATCAGTAAGATTTTGGGAACTTGGTATGGTGAATACCTTCTGATCTGGAGTTTTACAAGACTTAAGAGAACTTAAGCTATCAAACTCATCCATTTGCTGTCCTGTGTAAATTGTCAGAGAGACTGAAAAATTAGATGTAACTTATTCCAAACCCAGGTGTTACTGTTAATGTTACGTTTTCTTTTAGAGAATGGTTGAGAAAAATTAGAAATGTTTTAGGTTCACAGCAGTTATTGAGAAGCAGATAAGGAATATAACTGGTCCACACAGGGCTGCTGAATAAAACTACTTTGGCCATGCTTGACCAGCATAAAGCCTTATCATTAAAGATGTCACTGGACATCTATAAAATTTGGGGAGTGGAGGACTTCTCTGACCAACATTATCAGTTGCCAATCTTCAGAGGACAGACCTTATTAATACCAAAGGAAAAACCTTAGAGCTAATTCAGTAGGCATTTTAAGTTTTAAAAATTTTTTACCCACCAACTGAAGACCAAAAGAGCAATAGGAAACAAATACCATAAAATGAATTTTCTATTGCTGGTATAAAAGAAAACCATAGAAATTGGCATCTCTGCCCTGCTGTTCCAATGACAGGAATTTCAAGTGATACTCAAAGAACTTTGCTCTTTTATCCCAGCCACGCCCTCTTGTTTTCGTTCTGATGTTTGTTTCTATTATCAACCACAAATATATGAGGCAATTTTGTGCCTATTTCCTAAATATATTTCCTAAAGCTAGGCTCAGTTCTATTAACCTTTATGCAGTAATTTATAGTTAAGGTTTCGATGGCACCAGTGCATGTAAATAGTGTCTGTGGGATCTGCCATCAGGAGGAAAGTGCTGTGCTTAGGTGGCTCCAACACATTTACTCAGAACATTATTGAAGCAACTGCTGAGATCTTTTAGGAGATTATCTGGCGAAATCCTATAGAAGATAAACATTGCTTTATCACAAACCTTTTGATGTGTCTAAAGTTTCAGGGAATGGTGTGGAATCCACACCTTTTTTTATCATTAGTTTCTGAGCCACATCTAAAAAGAAGGAATTTAGGAAGCCATAAATCTCAGGGACTTTCATATTTCCTTGTGATTGGTCATCCAGGATGAGTGGTTATGAGAAATCTCTCTCCATGTCAGGAGTAAATATAAAGAAAATAGAGACACCTCTGGCCAAGTTAACGTCACGGAACAAATTCTTCAATTTCCTTTACAGTCTTCTTTTTGTTTTCTCTCACCCAAAAGCTGCCTATCTCTGGCCTGTCTCCAGAATTTCCCACCCAGAGTCATAGAAGAGCCTAAAGCATACAACTGCCCCAGTCAATCCACTGCTTAAAGCTCCCCAGAAACTTAAATCATTTCATATCTACTTCCATGCATGCATCCATCCATTCATTCATCCATTCGCTCTCTATCATTCTGTTGGTCTCCTATGTTTGTGAGGCCTTCTGTTAGATGCAGAGATACAACTGTGAACTGTGAACAAGATGGACATGGCTCTTCTTCTCATGGAGCTAAGAAAAGAGTGACAGAAAAAGATAATTTCACAAATAATTATTTAATTGTAGTTGGATAAGTGCTCTAAAGAAAAGCATGAATGCAGTGAGAGAATAGAACACAGGTTTCTGTTCTAGTTTGTGTATAGAAGTGCAGAAGGCCAAGGAAAGTTTTTCTGAGACAGTAGCATTTGTGCTGATTTCTGAAAGATAAGTAGGAATTCTTCAGGCAGATGGTGTCTATGGTGGGGGTGGGGGGGTTGGAAATCGGAGGGAGTAAAATGAAGGAAAAGAATTGGGTAGCCAGATAAGCAAGAAGGATGGCCCTGATGTGTGAAGGCCCTCAGCATAGCTGATGAGGGCCAGGAGGTCCATGTGGCCAGAGCATGGCAAGTGGGGGAGTGGAGGGGGTGACATGGCCTAACTCCACCCTGGGAAGGGTGTAAGGAAGACATGGCCGAGTTGTCTCAGTCTATCCCCAGGGCCTGTGACCCTCCTAGGTATGCCCTAAATCCCACCAGACTGCATTCCTGGGATGAGAGTAAATGACATTGGTTCAACACTACCCGTGATGTAGAGTCAATCAAAAGCATAAGCTTGTGGATCTCACTTGAACACCAACTTGAATAAACCAATGTTAAATAGACATTTTTGGGACGCTGGGAAAAATAATTTAAATTAAAAATATATAAGATAAAGAAATTATTAATTGGTTGGCACAAAATGGTAATGTGTTTGAGTAGGAAAAATCCTCATTTTCTCAGAGTATTTAAGAGTTAAGGGGAAAAAAAATCAAAAGGAAAAAAATAACATTGGTCATCAAGCTGGCTCTGTGGTGGTGTTCTGGAAAAAAGTAAGTCTGGAACAAACCATCTGCCCAAAGGAAGGACATGAATTAAAAATATGCACTTTCCTCTTAAGTTTCTTTTATTGGTCTGGAAATTCAGTTTATACTAATAAAGTTCTTAAAATTTTAAAGTTGAAATTAGTGAGGGTGAAGGTGATTACCATTAGTAAGCATTTATGCAACCACGAATAAATCTACAACGGAGCACCTATTATTCACCTGTGATGATCCCCACATATACACAATGTGCTTGGGGTTCCTTACCTAGAGATTTTCTATCCAATGAGGAGCACTTGAAATGTTGATTCAGCTTCAACTCTTGGAAATTAGTATTTGTACCAGTACTCTACAATATTAATTGTATCCATTTTGTTTCCATATTTCCTCCGAGTGTGCAGCTTGGGAAAGGACATCCATTCATATGCTTTGGGGGTCTTAATGCTGGCTGACTCTCTATTCCAAGAATAGTAAACAATGTGCTCCAGTGGATGAGGGCTTGAATGGAGTAGCACAGCATGAAATTCCACCTGCCAAAGATGGCAGTCAGGGTAGCCAGAGAGCCCCAGGCCTCAAAGCCATAAGAATGGATTACCAGACAAAATACAGACTTCTCAGTTAAATTTGAAATTCAGACAAACAGTGAGTAATTTTTTACTATAAGTGTGGCCCTTGCAACACTTATCCTTAAAAAGATAAGTGCATATTTATCCTTAAAAAGATTAGTTATTTATCTGAAGTTCAAATTTAACTGTGCATCCTACGTTCTATTTTACTTTCTTTTTATTTTCTAAATCTGGCAAACCTACAGAGGAATGAATGAAGTGTAAATGGACAGATGGAAAAAGCCAGATGTCAGGAAAGAAGAAGATGGTGGCACCCAAATTACTCATTCCCAGAATGTCTTGGAACTAGGGGCTAAGAAATTCAGATTAGTCCCTTTGAGATAGGTAGGAGGACTAAGGATTTGTGACCAAAGAAATACACATGTGATTGTTATTTATATAAGGCTGTTAAAGAAGGAGGTTTCCATGATCATTTTCTGTCCCAGCCACTGGCTGCTCTTTATTAATTTATTGAGCATTTGTCTGAACTACTGAGTGGATACGAAGAGGAATGATAAAACACTCTCATTGCCCTTCAAGAGTAATAGTCTAGTAGCAAAGATGTCCACAGATTTAAGAATTGCATTCTGGAGCCAGATCACCTGGGCTCAAATTCTAGCTCTGTCACTAGTATTTCTTTGTACCAATTATTTAAACTATCTGTGATGATCTGGGAACAGTAAGTGGCAATGAGCTGACATGAAAATTCTTAGACTAGTGCCTAGCACATGTTGAGGTCATACAAGCACATTTGTTTATAAAAATAATCAATAAAAAAGATACATAGTAAATGTTTTTCTAGAAAGATCTTGAATAATGCTAGTGGGGAGAATCCATTCCAGGGTACAGGGAACAGTATGAGCAACTATGCAAAATGTGCTTTAGGAATAGCAAGTAATCACTAAAGTTAGAACTTTTGTGTCTGCAAAACAAAACCAGAAAGGAGAGATGGGCCCAGATTACAAGGCCTTGAATGCCAGGCTAAAGAGCTGTGGATCTGTCCTGCAGTGCTAGAGGACCACTCGGAAAGTTTGAGTAAGGGAGATGCAAGAATGTTGGGGACAGGTTGATTTTGTCTTTGTGTCTATGACTGTGGAACTTGGAGGCTTAGGCAATAGGTAATCATTGCATTCATAGTCAGTGCCAGACATTGTGAGCAAAACAGTCCCTGCTGTCATGTAGGTTACAGTCTAGAGGAGAAAGAAGACACTGAGTAATTAATTACACAGTTAAAAGTTATGAAGGGGAATCCCAGGATGTTATGAGATCTCATAAGGAACCTAATGTAGTTGGAGGACACAAAGTGGGAACTTAAAGAGGTGACACCTGGCTGAGAGGTAAAGATATGCAAGAATGAGTCAAGTGGGGACTGGAGAGAGAAGAACTGGCCAACTAGAGGAACCGCACAAGCACTGTCTCAGGCAGGAGGAGAAACAGTCCTCTAGACCTTCTGAAAAAAGTTCCATGGAGGCACAGCCTGGGAAGCGGGGAATGTGCTTTGAGATAAGGGAGTGTTAGGCAGGGTTGAATTACCACAGCCTTAGCGGCATTGGTCAAGCCAGGAATCAATACCTGGCCAAAAGACAGGCTCCTTGAGCCTCTTCAGCCCTGAGTAAGTGGCCTGGAGTAAAATATCAACTGCCTAAAGTAAACAATGCCTCTATGGGGTGGGGGTGTTTGAATATGAGAGACCCAGAAATAGAGAAGATTGACACATACTTAAAGTACAGTCAGGTGGCAATGTAGGAGCAGACATGGGCCTTGTAGACCACAAAAAGGATCTTTATTTTTATTATTAAGAACAAATATTGGTGGGAATGGTGGGGGCCTGAGAGTCACAGAAACAGATATGAAGAAGAGAGGTAGAGACCTGGCAAATATGTTCACAGTGACACTTCTCTCTTAGTTCCCTTCCTCTTGAATGTGAGCTAGACTTACTGATTTGCTTCTAACAGAATGCAGCAAAAGTGATTGTGTGTGACTTCCACGATTAGGTTATAAAGAGACTGTGGCTTCCATTGTGAGTATGAGCATTCTCTCTTTCTCCCTCCCCCTGACCCCCACTCCTAAAAGCCAGCTATAATGTTGTGAGCAGACCCATGGAGAGACCTACACAGTGAGGAACTGAAGGTTCTAGCCAATAGCTGACAAGGAACTGAGACCTGCAAACAGCCATATGAGTGATCTTAGAAATTATAGTTATCTTATGCTCACTTTGGCAGCACATATAATAAAATTGGAATGATACAGAGAAGATTAGCATGGGCTCGGTGCAAGGGCGACATGCAAATTTGTAAAGCGTTCCATATTTAAAAAAAAAAAAAAAAGAAAGACAGAAATTATAGTAATCTTAGTCTAGCTCTAATCAAGCTTTGAGACTACTATAGTCCCAGATAGGACCAGCTAAGTTATGTGAACTTGCAAGTTCACAACCTTCAGAAACTTTATAGCATAAGAAATATGTTGTCTTTAAGCTGCCAAACTTTGGCATAATTTGCTATGTAGCATTAAACAACAAATATAGATAGGTGAATAAATCAATATTATATAGTAGAATTCCTAGGACTTTGTGATCATAACTAATGGCTACAGGGGAAGTAAAAAGGATTTTGAGCTTCGGGTCTGGCTCACTGAGTTTCCATTTTAGAAAAGGATTAGGAGCATAGAGGAAAACTTCAGGAGCAAGAAAATAATTTCCATTTTGAACTCCATGAATTTGAACTTGAGATTTTCATGTGGAAGCGTCCCTAGGGATTTAGAAATACGGAAAAGTGTTAGAGTGGTAAGGGTTATTTTGACAGAACTTATCTGGATAGAGGAGAACCACTGCAGTAGAGAACATTTCCATGGAGGACAAAAATATAAAATAAAGACAGATGATAGGCAAACTACAAGGATCGAAAATAAGTCTGGTTCCAAAGGAGGAAAAAGAGAGTACTACTCAGAGGAAAAAATAAAGACTCTAAATGAAGTTTTGTATTAGTCTTCTATAACAAAGTACCTGAAGTAGGGAAACCTCTGAAGAAAAGAGGTTTATTTAGCTTATAGTTTTAGAGGCTGAAAGTTGGCACACTCTGGAAATCCCTCCTCCCACCTTTGCTGAATCACCTCATGGCGGGTGGCAATGGTAGGAGTATGTGTGGGAGGAATAAATCACCAAACAGGAAGCAACAGAGGCTGGAATTTAGTAGTCCCTTCTGAGGAAATGCCCTCCATTGAATGAAGAACTCCCACTAAGCCTACCTCTTAAAGAAACCACATCTCCTAACAGTATTATTCTTGGGACCAAATTCCCAACACATGAGCCTTTGGGAAACACTCAAACCAAATCCAAACCATGGCAAAATTTTGATAAGGAGAAGGTGTTTTTTTGTTTGTTTGTTTGTTTGTTTTTTGTTTTGGCAGTAACTGGGTACTTTACCACTGAGCTACATTTCCAGTCCTTTTTTTATTGTTTATTTTGAGACAGGGTCTCACTAAATTGCCAAGGCAGGCCTTAAACTTGCAATTCTCCTGCCTTAGCCTCTTGAGTAGCTGGGATTACAGGCATGTGCCACTTCACCCAGCAAGGAGAAGGTGTTTAACAAGGTCAAAAACTGTAAAAAGAGATTCCTATCTCTGTAAAGTCCTAACTCATGTGTAAATCTGCACATTGGATTATCTATAAATCTCCTAGCCGGTATCAGTCAACACTAGGCTCCACAGATGAAATCAAATGTCAAGAGCTATAGGGCAGAAAACCTGCCCCTGAACTGCAGTGACCCCAGCAAAGTAAAGCTCTCCCTGGGTACCTATATGTCTTTCTATAATCTCTATCTTAAACTCTAGAATGTCTTCTCTCACAATGCAATGGGATGGGGGTGGGATTATCTTTGGATAACCTGCTTTTTTTATAATGGGGATTTTTCAAGTTGAAAAACATGGAGACCTTCTCACTTACTCAGGGTAAGGATACTTGGAAGGGCTGAGAAAGCAAACAATTTCTAGGGTTATATGTCAGGCCTTCTGGAGAATTAGAACATTGCTCTGAATGAAGCCGCAGTTTCTCTAGCAGCCTGTAATTCCTGAAGTTTATGCAGGCCTAGGAGGGAGGGCTTTGATAAACTGAAAAAGGCTGGTGTTATTTCCTGCTCACTCTACCCAACCCTCACCAGTCAGATCCTGCTCTTTATTCCTATTCATTCATTCAGCACCTCCTATGTACTAGGTATTTTTCTAGTTTGGTAAGTTCATAAAGATGGTTGACAGAAACTCTACCCGAAAAGAACTGACTCCAGGAGAGGAGACAGCAGATTGTCTTCTCATCTTTCTTTGGCCTAGATTGCCCTGATCTTTCCTCTTCTCTCCTTTACTTTGTGCATTTTTTTTTAAACATGCCTATTGATGGTTCCTCCTTTGTCTGTTTCTTTACTACTCTTGTCAAGGATTTATACAAACTCTAACATAGACTCTGGCTATACAAACACGGAGAAAGTTAAGGGAGCTGGAAGAATGAATATACACCAAAAGGTCAATATACTTGGAGAAGGAAAGCAAGACTCTGGAGGGAGAAGGTAGTTATTAATTTACACCTCTATCATGCTTGAATTTTTATAAGCTTTTATTTAGAAATTATCTTTTATATTAGAAAAATTAATAAGTAAAAACTTTTTATATATAAAGAAGGAAAAGAAATGTTTGATTGGGAACAAATGGAGTTGGTAAAATTTTCCATGACTCTACTGGCAAGATTGTTTCAGTTTCATTAAAGAAAAACAACAACAACAACAAAAAAAAAAAACCTCTCAAAGGAAGCATTGTGAAGTGAAGGAGGAACATACTATAAAAGTGACTTAAAAAAAAAATCTCTCTTTTGTCTCTTAGATTTGCATGATTCATATAAATTGCTTTGTGATTTTTGAAACTCAAGTGACTGAATTCCCACTTTATTATAGAAAAACAATTGACATGATAAAATGAACCAGCAATTTAGAAGCTGGGATTTTAGAGGTGAGCAATGGAAAATTTGGTGGTAAGGGGGCCAACAGGCTTGGTTTGGTAGACGTAAGAGCTTCCTGTACCGTGGAATGCCTACGTGTGAAATCACCAGTCAGTACATTTGCAATACCTCAATAACATGACCGTTTCTCCGCCCGTCCTTCTTCCCCACACTGAGTTCCAGTTTCAACCCAGGCTACTTACTGTGAAGCTTTACAAAGAAAGGAGGAAGTAACCTACCAACTGAGGCAGCAACCTGTTTCAAATACCACATTCTTAACCAGATGAAAGTGTCTTTAATCACATTTACCAGTAATGCTACGTGATTCAGGGTGGATGGTCTAAATCTTATATTTAATCATTTTTCTGTGCATGGACCTTTCAAATTTATTAAGTATTATTTAAAAGGCCCAGCCTTTCTGGAGGAGAGTTAGCAGACCATAGAGGAACCTAGCAAAAAATTGGTTTTCTTCTGCTGCAAGATTGCACTTGCTCCCTCATCTGAACTAAAAAGGAAGCAAAAATGTGATATTTAAGTGGCCAGGTCCTTTTGTCTTATCTGATGAGAGCTCCTGTTTCTATACTCCTGTAGATGCTAAAGATGCTAAAGGGTCTCCAAGTGGAGGAATTAACTTCCTGCTCAGTAAAAGCAAATAGTTCTGCAGGGGAGAGGGCCAGTGGGGCCCAGTAATCCCCAGCAACACACCAGGGGCTGACAGAGGAAATTACCATGTTTGCAAAAATTGATAGGCTCCAGAAAGAAACCAAAGTTTAACACTTTGGCATTCCTTTTAAAAAATTAGGCAAGAGGGGCTAGGGATATAGCTCAATTGGTAGAGTACTTGCCTTGCATGCACAAGACCCTGGGCTCAATCCCTAGCACCAGAAAAAAAAAAAATTAGACGAGAGCAAAAATGGGCAAGTTGCCACATGAGGAGTGACTAGGGAGGAAAGAAATTTGGAACCTACCACACTGGAGGTAGATAGGTCCATGGAAATGACCAGTTTAGTAATAATTCAGATAGTGCATGACCCTTAGACAAATTCAAAGTGGTATTTTAAAGGGCTATTCAATTAGCAAAGCCAGTTGACAATGCCTAGGTGGTATTTGGCTGAGAAGGCAAAGCATGAACAAATATTTTAATCAAAATTGAATGTAAAACTCATTGTGCTTAGTATTGGACTTCTTTTTTTTCCAATATTTTAAAAATTGTGAAGGGACCTTTATTTTATTTATTAATTTACTTATATGTGGTGCTGAGAATCGAACCCAATGCCTCACACATGCTAGGCAAGCACTCTACCAATAAGTCACAACCCCAGCCCAATATTTGACTTCTTGCAATTTCTCTCTCCCATTGCTTTGAGCTTAGCTCTGACGTTGTTAAATGTAAGCAAGCAGCTAATGAGAATGTGGTAGCTTGCTTCAAGGAAAAAAAAAAAAGCACTTTTGACAAAACCCCAGAAGCCAAAATTATTAACAATTCTAAAAGCAGTAACAAATGTTATGGATGTTGATTCTACTGTTTACAATTTTAGAAAAATATTGTTTGCCTGTCCTTTGATTTTATGAGGCAATCTTAAAAAAAAACATCTATCAAAGACCTGCTCTGACTCTCCAGGTGTGAAAACAGGGTATGATGGGAAATCCAGATGGTTAAACTATCGGCAGAGATTTTATAATTTGTGATTGGTAGAGAGAAGGAAGCCTGTGTTTGAGGTACAACAGATGGGAAATGCCAACTTCATCACTTAAAGTATTATCCTCCATCCTACCCCACAATCTGGAAACAAGCAAGGAAGTTGCTCTTCTTAAGGATAGCAGTCCTTTCCTGAATGAGAGAAACCTGACAGCCCTATTTAATTTCTCTTTGGGTTAAGATGTAGCCATGATTATCTCCATTAGTTAATAAGAGGAGCTGCTGCCAGTCATTTAAAAATAGCAATCTTATGAGAATTTTTAAAACTGACACACACAATTTACAATTCTGAAAGGTCAACTGAAAAACACGTTTTTTTTTTTAAATGATGAGGGAGTCCAAATAGGCAATGAAATGTGTATGCAAACGAATACACACATACATGTATGCACACGAAGCATAATTATATTTTGAAGTAGCAGGAATGCATATACACTTTGAATAGTCATCTTCCTTTGGAAAACACCACACACGTATGAGTTCTCATTGGCAGCTCAATCGTCTCCCCCAGTCCCCTTCTTCTGGCAGCTAGAGACACACAGAAGCAAAGAGGCAAAGAGACTCCTTTAAGACCATGCAGCCAATTAGTGAGAATGAAAGAGAGGGGAATATTGTATCACACATCAAATTCTATTAATTATCTGGTCTAGCACACTCTTCAATCTTCAGAGTTCCTTTTGTCTATCTTGGAGTTCAAAATTCTGACCTCTGTTCATCCCAATTTAGATTACTGCTAAAATAGAAAAAAAGAAGAAAACCAAAAAAAAAAAAAAAAAATGACCCTACCTATGATGCAGTTGAATTAAAGGAAAACATAAATTGATCTTCAAAAATAGTTTAAACTATTTTAATAGTTTAAACTAAACATTAACTATTGGTTAATGCTCAATAACTGTAAATTTTTCCTTTGTTAAACTTAAAGTAATGACTTATTTCAAAATGAAACCACAATTATTTGTAAAGATGATATAAGCAGCCTTTTGATTTGGAAGTATTTGCCAGAAAACAACTGAGGTATAAGCTAACAAATCCATATATCCACCAGGTGTGTATAGTCAGGGATGGGTTTTGTTTCTATAACTGATTTTAGCTGAACTGTTCTTTTTTTTTTTTTTTTCCCTAGTGAAAACTCTGCATCACTTTCAATTCTATAGATTTTTTTAAAAATTCAAATAAAAAGATAAAAAGAATGAGTAGCCTTATTAAACAAAATCTTACAAATTAACTAAAGATAAAACATCCATAAGAAAAATGGTCAAAGGACATAAATCATTTTAAAATGACTAGTAATCATTTGAAAAAAAAATGTTTAAGTTCATTAAGAATCTAAGATGTGCAAATTATAGCAAGTATGATATATCATTTTTTTAAACTTGTCAATTTGGAAAAATTAAATAGTAACATCTAATATTGGGGAATCTATGTAAAAGTAAGTGCAATGGTATACATTGCTACTATAAATTGATTCAAGTTGATTTATTAGTTTTTTATTTCTGTTCCCAATATACCCAAAAAGAATAACTTAGAGGAGGAAAAGTTTATTTTGCTCACACACACACAAAAAAAACCTCAGAGATTTAGTGCATGGCGGACTGATCCCATTGTGCTGGGCCCTAGATGAGACAACATATCATGGTGGAAGGGCATGGCAGAGGGAAGCCACTCAGGACATTGGGGCTGGAAAGCAGAGAGTGCCAGGGATGGGGTCAAACAGAAGATGAATTCTTCCAGGTAATTCCCCCAGTGACCTACCTTCTCCAGGTATGCCCAACATGCCTAAAGTTACCACGCAGTTGATTCATTCAAACAAGGGTAGATCGATTAGGTTACAGCTTTTATAATCTAATCATTTTACTTCTGAATGTTTCTGCATTAACACAGGAGCTTTTGGGGCACATATAATTTCTGAATCATTATTGACATTTATATGAATATATGTACATATATATATATGTGTGTGTATGTATATACACACATGTATATATATACATCTATGCATAATGATATATATGTACATGTGTATAACGCATATACTTATGTGTGTATATTGATTTAAATTGATATTGTGCACACACCTTTAGAAAGGTGTACATATGTAGGTCTTCATGGAATTCCCAGCACAATTCATAAGGAATAGCATGTGCGTATTTGTGTGTGTGTGTGTGTGTATGTGTAGGTGTGTTTCACATCCTTAAAAGAGAGCCTATTCTTTTACTCAGCAATTATATATCCAGAAATTTATCTAAGAAATCATCACAGATGTATTCAAAGATATAATTATAACTTTATAATGTGTATCATTAGAAAGTTATATACACTATCAAAAACTTGGAGGCAGCCTAAATGTCCAACAATAGAGGATTGCTTAAATACTTTATAAAATATTCATACAACACTACAAAGGCAGAAGAATGTTTGATGTTCATAACGAAAAGGAGATTTCAGCATTTCTGCAGGTTTAGTTTTGTATTCACGTACCAAAAATAATTTTTAAAAATCTGGGGTTGTTAGATGCAAAAATCCTCAATAAAATTCTGGCAAATCGAATACAAAAACACATCAAAAAAATTGTGCACCATGATCAAGTAGGATTCATCCCTGGGATGCAAGGAGGTTCAATATACGGAAATCAATAAATGTTATTCACCACATCAATAGACTCAAAGATAAGAACCATATGATCATCTCGATAAACGCAGAGAAAGCATTCGACAAAGTACAGCATCCCTTTATGTTCAAGACATTAGAAAAACTAGGGATAACAGGAACTTACCTCGACATTGTAAAAGCTATCTATGCTAAGCCTCAGGCTAGCATCATTCTGAATGGAGAAAAATTGAAGGCATTCCCTTTAAAATCTGGAACAAGACAGGGATGCCCTCTCTCACCACTTCTATTTAATTTAGTCCTTGAAATACTAGCCAGAGCAATTAGACAGACAAAAGAAATTAAAGGCATAAAAATAGGAAAAGAAGAACTTAAATTATCACTATTTGCGGACGACATGATTCTATACCTAGAAGACCCAAAAGGATCTACAAAGAAACTACTAGAACTAATAAATGAATTCAGCAAAGTGGCAGGATATAAAATCAACACACATAAATCAAAGGCATTTCTGTATATCAGCGACAAAACTTCTGAAATGGAAATGAGGAAAAACACTCCATTCACAATATCCTCAAAAAAAATAAAATACATGGGAATCAACCTAACAAAAGAGGTGAAAGATTTATACAATGAAAACTACAGAACCCTAAAGAGAGAAGTAGAAGAAGATCTTAGAAGATGGAAAAATATACCCTGTTCATGGATAGGCAGAACTAACATTATCAAAATGGCGATATTACCAAAAGTTCTCTATAGGTTTAATGCAATGCCAATCAAAATCCCAATGGCATTTCTTGTAGAAATAGATAAAGCAGTCATGAAATTCATATGGAAAAATAAAAGACCCAGAATAGCAAAAGCAATTCTAAACAGGAAGTGTGAATCAGGCGGTATAGCGATACCAGATTTCAAACTATATTACAGAGCAATAGTGACAAAAACAGCATGGTACTGGTACCAAAACAGGCGGGTGGACCAATGGTACAGAATAGAGGACACAGAGACTAATCCACAAAACTACAACTATCTTATATTTGATAAAGGGGCTAAAAGCATGCAATGGAGGAAGGATAGCATCTTCAACAAATGGTGTTGGGAAAATTGGAAATCCATATGCAACAAAATGAAACTGAATCCCTTTCTCTCGCCATGCACAAAAGTTAACTTAAAATGGATCAAGGAGCTTGATATCAAATCAGAGACTCTGCATCTGATAGAAGAAAAAGTTGGCTCCGATCTACATATTGTGGGGTCGGGCTCCAAATTCCTTAATAGGACACCCAAAGCACAAGAGGGTGCTTAAACTAAAAAGTTTTTTTCTCAGCAAGAGAAACAATAAGAGAGGTAAATAGGGAGCCTACATCCTGGGAACAAATTTTTACTCCTCACACTTCAGATAGAGCCCTAATATCCAGAGTATACAAAGAACTCAAAAAATTAGACAATAAGATAACAAATAACCCAATCAACAAATGGGCCAAGGACCTGAACAGACACTTCTCAGAGGAGGATATACAATCAATCAACAAGTACATGAAAAAATGCTCTCCATCTCTAGCAGTCAGAGAAATGCAAATCAAAACCACCCTAAGATACCATCTCACTCCAGTAAGATTGGCAGCCACTATGAAGTCAAACAACAACAAGTGCTGGCGAGGATGTGGAGAAAAGGGTACACTTGTACATTGCTGGTGGGACTGCAAATTGGTGCGGCCAATTTGGAAAGCAGTTTGGAGATTCCTGGGAAAGATGGGAATGGAACCACCATTTGACCCAGCTATTGCCCTTCTCGGACTATTCCCTGAAGACCTTAAAAGAGCATGCTACAGGGATACTGCCACATCGATGTTCATAGTAGCACAATTCACAATAGCTAGACTGTGGAACCAACCCAGATGCCCTTCAATAGATGAATGGATAAAAAATATGTGGCATCTATACACCATGGAATATTACGCAGCACTAAAAAATGACAAAATCATGGAATTTGCAGGGAAATGGATGGCACTAGAGCAGATTATGCTTAGTGAAGCTAGCCAATCCCTAAAAATCAAGTACCAAATGTCTTCTTTGATATAATGAGAGCAACTATGAACAGAGCAGGGAGGAAGAGCAGGAAGAAAAGATTAACTTTAAACAGAGACATGAGATGGGAGGGAAAGAGAGAGAAAAGGGAAATTGCATGGAAATGAAGGGAGACCCTCATTGCTATACAAAATTACATACAAGAGGTTGTGAGGGGAATGGGAAAATAAACAAGGAGAGAAATGAATTACAGTAGATGGGGTAGAGAGAGAAGATGTGAGGGAAGGGGAGGGGGGATAGTAGGGGATAGGAAAGGTAGCAGAATACAACAATTACTAATAGGGCATTATGTAAAATTGTGGATGTGTAACCGACGTGATTCTGCAATCTGCATTTGGGGTAAAATTGGGAGTTCATAACCCACTTCAATCTAATGTATGAAATATGATATGTCAAGAGCTTTGTAATGTTGTGAACAACCAATAAAAAAAAAATCTGGGGTTGTAGCTCAGTGGTAGAGTGCTTGCTTGGCATATGTGAGGCACTAAGTTTGAACCTCAGCACCACATATAAATAAATGAATAAAAGTCCATCAACAACTAAAAAAATTTTTTTTAAATCATGCTATCAGTGGTTATCACTGGAAATTGAAAGTATTAGTGACTAAAGTATAAGGGAAAGTCTTTTCTATAATGTTCATGTTATTACCTATAAAAAATTTGTTTTCAAGCAATTACATTCTTACTTTTATAACTAAGAAAAATGCAATAAAATTATTCTTACTGATTGAGATAAACCTCTTTTGAGCAAACAATATTTTTTTCAGTTATTTAAAATTGGGTTTATAACCATTCTCTGTGTAGCACTTTGAATTTTGCAATGTACCTTTACTTTTTCGCAAGGTTCTTGTAACCAAGTGAACCTCATTTCAGATGAACTAATGACCTGTAACTTTAATCACAGCACTTGTGATTAAATCTTGTTGGGATTTTACTCCCCTTTTTTTTTAATATTTATTTTTTGGGCTGGGGTTGTGGCTCAGTGGTAGAGTACTGGCCTAGCATGCATGAGGCACTGGATTTGATCCTCAGCACCACATAAATGTAAAATAAAGATATTATGTCCACTTAGAACTAAAAAATAAATATATTAAAAAAATATTTATTTTTTTAGGTGTAGATGGACGCGACACAATGCCTTTATTTTTATGTGGTACTGAGGATCGAACCCTGGTCCCGCCCATGCTAGGTGAGCGCTCTACCGCTGAGCCACAATCCCAACCCAGGATTTCGTTCCCTCTTAATGGAACAAAATGTATGAAGCAAAATGTAAAAAAATTACACCGGGAATAAAATAGCAGAAAGGGCCTTATTCTACATAATCTTTGATATATGTTATGTCCTTTTTTTCTGACATACGGTGGATCTTCATAGAATTCCCAGCATGACTCACACCAAAGAGAGACAGAGGATATAACATCCTTTGTTCTCCATGACTATTCTCATTACATTAAAGATGAACAACCTCGAAAGCAGTGCAAAATTCTGGCAGCACTGGACATATCTGAATACATGATTTCTAATACTCATTTCATTTTCCATTAATACACAAAGCTATCTTATTGAACATGAATAAAATCTGCATTCAGAGATGCTTAAAACATTGGCCACTTCCTCTCTGAAAAGACCTTGGTGATGCTGGGAAACCTGAAGGAGTGTGCCAGTGGTTTTCAGGCTCTGGGTGGCCTGAGGACAGTTACTGTCTACGGATTGAGCACATCATAGGCTCTTAGATGGCAGGAAGAGCCAAGGTGTTGAAAAATAAGGGTCAGTCCAGAAGTTAAATGAAAGTGAAATCATGCTGACCCAGAAATGCAAATCAGTGCGCCTTAGTTCTCCAGGACTTGTGGTACCTGAACTTGCTATTCTTCCTTCAGATTACCTAGTGTCCTGAGAGAGGTTTCAGCAGTTTCAGGAAAAGAGATGAAATGTAGAGGGAAGCAGCAGGCAGCAACAGAATCTAATTTTATTTGAGAAGCATCTCCACAATTTATAGTGGTCTTCTCACATGGAGGGAAAAAAACAAAAACAAAAACAAAAACAAAAACCAGCAGTTTTAAAGTTTCTTTTTTTTTTTTTCTGAGTATTAGGGATTGAACCCAGGAGCACTTTAACACTGAGAAACAACCCCAGCCCTTTTTTATTTTGAGGCAGGGTCTCACTAAGTTGCTTTGGGCCTTGCAAAATTATTGATGCTAGCCTCAAACTTGCAATCCTCCTGCCTCAGCCTCACAAATCTTTGGGATTACAGATGTGCGTCACCATAACCAGCTATTTCTCTTCCTTGGGTTGCTTTTATTATCCTTTTTAGTCTACATTCAAAGCTCAAAATTGGAAGTGAATGAAAAATGGATCTTTACCACTCAGAAAAGTAAGAGCAAGCAAGGTTAGAGATTTATAATTCTCATCTACATATTTTCTTAAAAGTTGCAAAGTGTGCAGAAAACTCCTTGATGCTGATAGAAAGTTTCCTGAAAATATAAATTTCAAGTAAATAATGTCATGGTTCTCATCACTAATGGGAATAGTAGGGAGAGAGGAAGAAAGGATAGAGAGGGAGAGAAAAGGGGTAGAGGGAGAGAAGAGGTGGCAAAGAAGAAGAAATGAGTACAGATTCCAATGAAAATAAGAGAAGCCAAATCAGAGACAGACTCAGGTAAGGAGAAAAAAATGGAACAAGGTAAGCCAAGGAGAGATGGCAAAGAGATTAAGAATGTGGAACTAGAGCCAAACGGTTTGTGTTTGAACTTGGGCTCCATCACATAATTTCTGGGTGACTTTAGGCAAATTACCTAATTTGTCTGTGCTGCACTTTCCTTATCTGTTTAAAATAAGAAAGAAAGGTGGGTGTGGGTGTAGGTGTGGCGGAGATCTTAATCCTAAATGCTTATTGAGAGAGAATAATTCTAAGAATCTCCATAAAGGGCCTGGAATGATGCCTGGGCAGAGCAAGTGCTCATGGACCCAAGGTCATTCAACAGCCTCTTCCCGAACATTCCAGGCCCAGAAGGAGGTGTGGGCCAGACTCCCAACCTCTACCTCCTTCTACCTCCATTGGCAATAGTGACCATTTGGGGGCCTAACCATACCCTGAAGACAAGGAGAACTAGGGGAGGAAGCTGAACATGGATTCAGAAATCTTTTGAGGTCAAATCTCTGGTTTGCTGCTTAACAGTTGTTAGAAAATTGATTTATTCAACAAATATTTATTGTGTGTTCACTGCATTTCAGCTGAGGGCGAGGGTCTGGTGAATTAAAATAGATGTGGTACCTACCCTCCTGTAGCTTTCAGGCTAATGGGAGAGCCAGATATACTAATCAAATAATTAAGTGTTTATATATATACACACATATATAAATTAAAGCTCTTAAAGAGAAGCACATGATGTGATAAAAGTACATAAAAAAAATCTTTGGAGCATCAACCTAGACTATGAAAAGGAAGAGTCTGAACACCCTAGGCTGAGGGAATAGCTAGTGCAGCTGAAGTCCAGAAAATGAGAAAAAACTGTAGAGGTCACTGGGGGGGGGGGCAGGCCAGGTGGGGAGTTTGGATTTTATTTGAAGAGTGAATAGAAAACTCAACTGGAATATTTTTAAGCAGGAAAAGCAGATGTGAATTTTGAGAACACTACTCAAACTTTGGCATGGGACAATGATTTGAACAGGACAAGGAGGTCACTGAATTGTTCAGGGAGACCCAAATGGTGGCTAGGACTAGAGATAGGCACAGAGGCAGTATAGAAATTTGTGGTCATTACATCAACAGGACTCAGCAGGAAGTTGGATATAGAAAAGAGATGCTAAGGGCTGGGATTGTGGCTCAGCGATAGAACGCTTGCCTAGTACAGGTGGAACCCGGGTTCGATCCTCAGCACCACATAAAAATAAAGGCATTGTGTTGTGTCCATCTACACCAAGAAATAAATATTTTAAAAAAAGAAAAGAAAAGAGATGTTAAGATTTCCATGCACTAAAACAGAACTCCGGGAGAATGCCAAGTTTGTGAGGAGCTTGCTCTTGGATTTGTTTAGGCGTGTTGAGTTATGTAGCCTTGGGGGAAGCCTTGTAACCCTTTTAAGCCTAGAGATCACTTGGAGGATTAAATGAGATCCAATGCATGAACTTCTGGCAGAATAGATACTCAATAAATGGCAGTTATATGTTATTGGGATTTCAGACACAAAATACTCCACCTCAACCTTCCACAGATGATCAAGATCTCTTATTTTATAGCTCAGATGTCATCTTTCTTGAGACAGCATATGATCATAAATACAAAATCCTAAAATAGAATGCCCCATTTGAGCACAAAGGAAATCAGGGTCTTTAGATCACATGGGTAGATCATATTTGCTTATGAAAAGATTCCTTGGGCTGCCATTAAAAAAAAATTATTATGAAAAGTCAAGTTTGAGAGTTGTATACGTGGTACTTGCTCTTTTTCACTTCTTGCAAATGGAAACCTGCAATTAAAAAAAATTTTTTTCCCCACATTTTTTATTGGTGCATTACAATTGTACTTAATGATGGGATTTGCTGCTATATATTCACACATGCACACAATATAAAAATATAATTTGACCAATATCACTTCCTAGTACTTCCACCCTCCATCCGTACTTCTCAGCCCCTGGTCCCTTTCCTCTACTGATCTCCCTTTGATTACCATGAGATCTGCCCCCACCTTTCTTTTTTATTTTCCTCTCTGGCTCCCACATATGAGAGCTTAATCTTCTGTTTGACTTATTTCACTTCACACAACGGTCTCCAGTTCCATCCATTTTCCTGCAGATGACATGATTTTATTTTTCTTTATGGCTGAATAAAATTCCATTGTGTATGTATACATTTTCTTTAACCATTCGTCCATTGATGGATACCTAGGCTGGTTCCATAGTTTGGCTACTGTGAATTGTGCCACTATAAACATGGGTATACCTGTATCACTGAAGTATGATGACTTTAATTCTTTAGCATAAATACCAAGGAGTGGTATATCTGGTTCCATTCCTGTTTTTTTTTCTAGGAACTCCATAGTGGTTGTACTAATTTATAATTCTACCAACATTGTCAAAGTGTTCATTTTTCCCCACATCATATCCAGTATTTATTATTGTTTGTATTTTTTAATATATATATTTTTTTAGTTGTTAATGGACCTTTATTTATAATGCAGTGCTTAGGATGGAACCCAGTGCCTCATACATGCTAGGCAAGAGCTCTACCACTGAGCCACAACCTCAGCCCTTATTGTTTGTATTCTTGATGACTGCAATTCTGTCTAGTGTGAGACGAAATCTCAGTTGTGGTTTTAATTTGCATTTCCCAAATTGCTAATTAGGTTGAACATTTTTTCATATGTTTGCTGGCCATTTGTATTTCTTCTTTTGAGAAATGTCTGTTTAATTCATTTGCTCATTTACTAATTGGGTTATTTGTGAGGGTTTTTTTATCATAAGATTTTGAGTTCTTTATATATTCTAGATATTAATCCTGTGTCATAAGAATAGCTAGTAAAGATTTTCTCCCACTCTGTAAATTCTCTTTTCACATTCTTAATTAGGAAACCTGTATTTCATGGTCAGTATATGAACTATTAGAATAAATATATTTGACAAACACTCCGTTGAGTAACAAACTATAGGATATTAAGATAAATGAGGGGGCTGAGGTTGTGTCTCAGTGATAGAATGCTCACCTAGCGTGGCAGAGGGCACTGGGTTTGATCCTCAGCACCACAGAAAAATAAGTAAGTAAAAAATAAAGGCATTTTAAAAAGACAAATGAGACACATTTCTTGTTTTAAGGGAGTTTGAAGTCTAGTAGGAGGGACAGATATATCTTAAAATACCATGAAGGAGCATATAATAGATTCTGGGGGAGGAGATCTCTCAAGTTTAATAGAAATCTAAAACAGTGATTTTCAAGTTCCATATTGGAAACTGAAACATAGGTACTACTTTCAAATGCTCTGCAAACCTCATGGGGGTTTAGTGTTTTATTTTGTTTGTTTTTCTGGCTAAATTCCCAGGCAGGCCTAAAAAACTTGCCATCCTCCTACCTCAACCTCTCAAGTGCTAGGATTACAGGTACACACCACCAGATTTGGCTCATTCTTGTGTTCTAGCCGTAAAGGGTCCTATTTAAGTTTTGGGGCTACAAAACCAGCTGGATGGATACTGTCTCAACCCCATAGGGAAGTTAAAGGTATGATCAAATTCAAATATAATAAACAGAGACAACTGCTGCTTATGACTAAATTCAACTGGGGTTCTTTTTTGGGTGGGGAGGCGGTACTTGAATTGCTGAGTCTAAAATAAAAGTATTTGCTAAAAAGAAAGTGTTTCTCTTATTATTAACATCAAATTAGAGAATTATTTGGATAGCCAGGGAAGTGATGAATATTATGTCAGATGGTTGCCTCATAAAAGTAACTTGGAAAAAAAATTTACGAAATTCTGCCTGGTGCTAAGTCCTTAATCAGTTTCCAGTATTAGCACAGAACAGAAAACAAGGAGCCAGCTTACCTTACTTATACTTTGCAAAATTTCTCCTGAAATTTAAATTAAAGCCAGTTATTCAGTATGATCTTATTTTTATCTTTATAACAACTTAAACATGCAGGTTACTTCTGAGTATCTGCTGTGAGATTGGGAAACTGGGCAAACTGACTATAAAGCAAAGCTAATTCTAGGAATTTCTGAAGTCAAAGGCCATCCTTAGAACATATTTACATCAGGGAAACTTGAGGGTCAGTTCCAAAGAGTCCACTCTCCAGATGGCATTGTCCTCCAGTAACTGAAATGATTAAGGCCTGAATATTTGCTGAATTGCTTGAAATGAGTCTAGCCTTTAGCTAATAGGTTCTGTCAGTTAGTTTCCTGAGTTAATCCAAAGCGAGTTATTGGCTTATACTTCCTCTTCTAGCAAGCTGGTTGCTATTAAGCAGAAAAAAAGTAATTCTATTAATGGAAAAATCAGTGTCGAACACATTCCCTAAGACCTGACTCAAATGTCACCTCTATTACTACCTCCCTGGTCTTTATACACGGTTCTTTTGGAGTGTTTGTCACATTGAATGGAAATTGTTTCCAGTACCCATGTGCTCTTCTATATTGAGAACTCAAGGGCAAGGATGGGGGCATATGCATTTTTGTGACATTAATGCCTGACACATGGTAGGTATCCAATCTGAATTAAATGAATAAAAGGCAACAGAGAGGAAAAAAACAGAAATATAATCATAGAGAAAGGTAGCCCAGAGAAATAGCTCAATCCTACCCCCCCCTCAAGGGCATCACAGAGAGAAAGGCAAGGAAAATCACTGCAGGTTATGGTGACATGTTCAATAGGCTCCTGGTATCATCCCAGGACCTAGGCATGAAGGCCAGTCATTTCTCCCCACAATCTCTTCTGTCACTTCTCTCTCTCTTTTTTTTTTTTTTTAGTATTAGGGATTGAACCCAGGGGCACTTAACCACTGAGCAACATCTTTAGCCACACCCCTGCCCAACAAGTTTTTAATTTTGAGACAGGGTCTCATTAAGTTGCTTAGGGCTTCCCTAAGTTGCTGAGGCTGGCCTCAAACTTGTGAGAGTTTGCTGGTATTACAGGAAGGTACTACCACTCCTGGCTGTTATTTTTCCTTAAAAATGATCTTACTTTGCTATTTCCTCTTGGGTCTGGCTCATTAGTCAAAGGGATGAATGTGTTTTCTGGAAGAAGTCCCAGCTTCTCATCCAGGTAACACATGTATGGCTAGGGTGTGTATATATTGTCCCACATATAACGGAGCATGTATTGAGGTCCTTGCTGTTGTTTTTTGTTTCGTTGGTTTTAATGGAGGGTGGAGGGGGCAGGTCACATGGGCAAAGGTGCCATGAATGAAGAACATACTCTTTGAATGGGCCACATGCTTGAGGAAATAAGTTTAGTTGCACAACCCCTGAAGGTACACCATGAAGTTGGAGCAACCTCATTATGCAAACCTTTATCAAGCCAAAAGGGAAGGATTGTAAATTCTAAACCCAACAAGAATTTCAGAAAAACCTTACATCTTCTGACTTTGATGCTTTCAAAGGAAATCTATATCTTTGTAAACACTCCTGGGGGTTGTTTGTAAAACTTAATTTTTAAAAGCAATTTTTTAGATTACATGTGGATAAACAGCACCACAAATAGTGTACAATGTATTAATTTCAAACTGTAGTATTCATTTTAGCAAACTTAAATTTCTAATTATAGGAACAGACAGACATTCTTGAAAACTAAACTTTTTCTTTTCTTTTCTTTAGGTGCTGGGAGCTGAATCTGGGGCTTCATGCATAATAATAAGCCCATGTTCTACCATTGACTTATACCTCAGCCACTTTTCTTCTTCTCCCCATCCCCCTCTCCCTCCTTTTCCTTTTCCTTCTCCTTCTTTTTGGTACCAGGGATTGAACCCAGAGGGACTTAACTAGTCCACATCCCCAGCCCTTTTTATTTTGAAACAGGGTCTCACTAAAGTTGCTTAGGGCCTTGCTAAGTTGCTGTGGGTGGTTTTGAACTTGCAATCCTCCTGCCTAAGTCTCCTGAGTTGCTGAGATTACAGGTATACAACACTGCTCCTTTTATTCATTTGAAAATCTGAGAATCAGCAAATTTTGGAGTGGGAAGAAATCTGACCAGTCATCTCAGCCAATATATACATGTTGGATGTTCTTCTTGTTGCACAGAAATAGAAAGAATCATTTGCTAACTTTTGCACTGTCATGAATCCAATAAACAGGATTTAGTTATAAATTATTAGAAAGGAGTATTTTCCAAAATATGTTTCATGTAAATTCTAGATATTTAGGTCATAATTTTTTTAAAAAAAAGATCCTGTAATCAAGTAACTTTTACAAGTACAGGGAAATAATGTGTAAAAAGATATTTTCATTTTTATTTTAAATTGTCAGTCTTCTCAGAATCTTTAAGATACTACTGTGTACACTGGGAATATTCAATAAGGAAGTAAAGAATAGAATGTAAAGGGCCCTAGAACTCCTTTATTCAATAGATCAACGTTCAGGAAAACTGGCTACAAAATTTTCAGCTCTAATTTTCATTTGTAATTTGTGATAGCTATTGGTTTCTAATCACAGAGACAAAACAGAAGTTTGTCCTTGAGCTTACTAGTAGCTGCTACATAATAGATTAAAAGTTTGTAGTGTTCATCCAATGAAAACAAACCGATTATGAATACAACTATGAGTTGTTAATCCAAAATATCAATAAATATTTTTTCAAAAAATTAAGTTAAAAAGAAATAGAAACCAAGCAATTGTTCCAGAAGCAACAGCTATTCTTAGTACTTAAAACCAAAAGATATGGTCCCTCGTGGGTTTTCATTAAGAAGACAGGATCTTAACCTCAGTAATACTCCTTTCAGTACATAAAACACACTGTGAATTTTGTTGACAATCTTATAACATCTTTTTCTGGAGACGGAAGCCATATTGTTACTGTGTAGTTCAGTAAAAGAAATCATTCCATGCGCCACATATTCATAGCTCTTAATTGGTTAAGAGCTTAACCCAAGACTTTAGTCATCTCTGCCACTAACCTGCTATACCTGTCTCCAAGGATGGATCATTTGCCTACTCTGAAATTGAATTAGATGGTCCTGAAAATCCAATTTCAAAGTTCTAGAAGTCTATAGGATAGATTCCATGTTTTTCAGAAAAAAATTAAAACTTCCAGTCTCCTTGGAAAGTATGAATTGTGCCTTGTAGGGTAGCCATACTTTAGTTTACTTTCATAGGGGATATTTTAAAGTTATCTGTAAAACCTTGAGCCAAGATAAATTGTCAGAAATTTGGAAGAGCCAAAAGGAAAGAGAAACTAAGAATAATAGAAGTAGGAGAACACCCCAAATAATTTTATCTACTTGAGAATTTTGCTGTAAGTCAACCTTATTTTCTTTAGGCAACTTTATTAATTCATAATGGAAATAGTAATCATCATGACTTGCTTTACATCAGCCTGTAGTTTCTTAAGTGATAATGATAATAGAAGCAGAAGTAGTTAAGAAAACTTATTTGGTACATCCTATATTCTGTATATCCTGCTTCCTCTATATGTAGGCACTCTCCTAATCCTCACAATTACACGAAAAGGTAGACACCATCCCTATCTACTGTTTCACAGATGAGGAAGTCGTGATTCCAAAAAACTTGTATAACTTGCTCAGTCTTGTGAACAGGAGTAGCATCCCCAGAATCCAAGCTGGATGTGGAGTCTGGGGTTTAACTAACACATGCTGCTGACTCCTGGTACCTGTGGTAAGAGACAGCAGCTAGTATGAGAGAGGACCTGCTTCCTGCTAAATATCAGAGATTAAAGAAAACACCTCCTCCATTGTAGAAGAAGAGATGCAGGCTTTCTAAGAGCTGCTTGATAAATGCACAAAATAATAAAGACTTGAATGATTGAGGAGTATTATCCCAATAATATTAATAATACAATAGTAAACAATTCTGTAGTTCCCTTGAAAAGCTGAAAGTAGTTTCCACCACAATACGGTAGTCATTAATTCCATTGGAAAAGCTTGAACAATGGAACTTCTTATGAAATCTCCACTTAAAATCAGGAAGTAGATACATGTCCCTTACTCCACAAACCAGTACCAACATTTCCATTGAAACCCTAAGCCAACCTCCTACCCTCCACCTGGACACACATTCACACATGCACACACACATGTACAAACAGTGAGGACAAGAGAGAAATTCTTAATATCCTTCCTTGTGCTCAGAGCAGGGGTGGGCCTGTGTCATCTGTATATCATACAGGTTGATGGTGACATAAAGATTTCCTGTAAAACATTAAAAAATGAAGATCCATTTCCTTTTGTGAAGTTGCCAGCCTCCTTGGATTAATCCCTCTGCTCTAAGCCACCCACATACCACACACTGACTGGTGCAGGCCTCTTAGCCAAACCACCCTTTCTTCATCCCCGAGTCCATATTATACTCCTGAAATGCTATACTTTCCCCATGAAGAACCGTACATTTCAGAATTGAATGAATTAGTTCTTTTTTTTATTATTTTTTTTGGTACTAGGGATTGAATTTAGGAGCACTCACCACTGAGCCACATCTCCAGCTCTCTTTTGTATTTTATTTAGAGACAGAGTCTCACTGAGTTGCTTAGCATCTCACTTCGCTAAGGTTGGCTCTGACCTTGTGATCCTCCTACCTCAGCCTCTAGAGCCCCTGGGATTACAGATATGCACCACCCATCAAATTGGTTCTTAAATTTTCTTCTTTTCTTTTCTTCTTTCTTTTCTCCTTTCCTTCCTTCCCTCCCTCCCTCCCTCCCTCCCTCCCTTCCTTCCTTCCTTCCTTCCTTCCTTCCTTCCTTCCTTCCTTCCTTCCTTCCTTCCTTCCTTCCTTCCTTCCTTCCTTCCTTCCTTCTTTCTTTCTTTCTTTCTTTCTTTCTTTCTTTCTTTCTTTCTTTCTTTCTTTCTTTCTTCTTGGAGGAGTACTAGAGATTGAACCAGGGTTGCTAAACCACTGAGCCACAGTCTCAGTCCTTATTACTTTTTATTTTGAGACAGGGTCTCACTAAGCTTAGGGCCTCACTAAATTGCTGAGGTCAGTCTCAAAATTGCAATCCTCTTGCCTCAGCCTCCTGAGTCACTGGGATTATAGGCATGAGCCATCAGACCCAGCTAGGAAATTTTCTTAATGTCGATGAACAATCTAAGCTAAGCTACCTTTGCTTAGCTTGTGCTACCTCCCTTCAGTTTCTCTCCTACCTGGAGTATTAAGTCAAAATGAGACCCTGAAGAAGGATGGGAGATGCTGCATCCCCAATCCAATATGCAGCCCCAGGGTCAGGCTGGCTATAGGGGCAGCTGCAGGCCATTTCAAGGTGGATCCTGAGGGAAGGAACTGTGCTTCATTCAGGGGAAGTCGGTGAGGGTCCTGAGTCCCTTGGAACCCAGGATGTCACAATGTCTTTCATCCAGAGACATGGCATCTCAAGAAACCATTACATTTAGCTTGTTTCTCCATACTGAACAGAACATTCTGGAAAGCTGATGTTACCTCCATCAGCTATGATCTATAAGACTTAGTCTCACCTGTGACTTACAGTTACCTTTCTAGGAAAGGCATGATTTAATGTTATGCCTACCTGGCCTCAGGCATCATATTACAACTCCTGCTCTCAACTTTTTAGCAAAGGTGAGAGGGACTGGGAGACCTTGCTTGGCATGCCTTTGGTCTTTACTTATATGAATATGCATTCTTTGTCACCATTTTTCTTTGGTTCATCCATCCTGCTAACAGTTATTGAGCACCTAGTATGTACCAGGCTTTGTGATAGAGACACAGTAATGAACAAAAATAAACATGAGCCCTGCTGTGTTGGAGTTACTCTTGGGGGGCAGACAAATGGTAAACAATCGGGCAAAGAGCTGAATCATTACACAGTTGTGCGACATGCTTTCTAGAAGCCCAGGATGCCAGGAAGGAGCATAAGAGGCAGATCTAATGGAGGACACTTGTGCAATAGCATTTGTTAGACCATCTGTCCCGAGTGGTAGGCCCCATGGGTGTGTGCCACCGCCACAGCATGCTTCTCATAGTTGTCTTTCAGGTCTGCGGGGGAGTCCTTAAAAGAAAAGCAGCTGTCACTCAGGGCTTGCCTCACAGAGAAATCTGGATTGGCACGTCCATTCACTTTGAACTGGAAAGAGTTTGAAGAGACTTCAAGAAGCGGGATCACCTGTCATGCATCTCTGGGGCACTGTTCACACAGCAACTCATGAATGGAGTTTCTGGAGTTGTGCACATGGTTAGTTAATGACGATTCCTATTTTTTTTATTAAGACTTAATTTGGTAGAAGGATAATTGAGCAATTGTAATTGTACAGAGCACTTGTCATCACTCTTCTTCCATTCTCCCTTTAACAGGACATTGGCAGAGATTTCAACTGTCCTTAATAACTTTCTTCAGGAAGCCTGAAAACCACCCTAACAAATACCATGCATTCTTGCTTTGCCTTGATGGGAGGTACTGGCCCAAATGGGAACCTTAGCTCTGGTGGCTGAATCATTACATTGTGAATAGGAAAAAAGGAAGGCAGGAAAAAAAACGGAGGGAAGGGGAAAGGAGTTCTTTTCCTCAGGGACCACCTTGACCTGGGTAGAGGCCAAGGATGCCGCTAACTATCCTACAATCCATATGACAGTCAAAACAAGACCACAGGAACATCATTTCCCAGGACTCTCTGTGGTCTTGTTTTGACTCAATACTCCAGATAAGACAGATGTTGCAGGGAGGGCCCACAAGGTAACCTTGGTGAGGGTACAGTTTTAGTTAAAGCTGGCTATATTTCAGGGTACAACTGACATTTGGGGTCAGATAGTTCTTTGTTCTGGGGAATGTCACATGCATTGTATGATGGTTAGTGGCATCCCTGGTCTCTACCCACTAGATGCAAGTAGCACTCCCCCCAATGTGACAACCACAAGTCTCTAGACATCGCCCAATGTCCAGGGATGGAAAGGGATGATGGCAAATTGCTTGAGAATCAACAGTGACCAAAAGGGACAACCCCGAACTGAAGCCAGAATGTTGTATAGAACAGTTACTTCCTGCTCTGTCCCAGCTTGAAGAGGCAGTATTTGCAGCCCGCTGATTCTGGAATGAGCCTACTATGGGGGGAGGTTTGTCACGCCCTGTTGGTGCTTGGGGATTGGCTTCCTTAGACAAATAAACATTTGGATAGTGTGATGGCTAATCCAAATTATGATTAGAAACAGATTACCTAGTTTGAGATTTATGTTCAGCCAGAAACACAAACACACACAAATCCCTAATCACTTTCCAGGAAGAGGCCTCTCTTCCGCTGGATTGGGGACAACAACCTTTTCTTGAACTCTCAATCTTTTCATCTATTTTAGGACCCAGTGTCTATCCTTGAGGCACATGCCTGGAGGCATCTTCTAACCAAGCCCAGGGGTATTAAGCACCCTCTGTAGCAAGTGTGGGGTCAGGCTGGTGTGTGCAGAGGTGGCCACTTGCAGTTGGAGGATCCTGCAAACTAGATTTATGATTTGTTAATCATTAGGATTTGGAATAATCTTTGGTACAAATTTAAATTCTGTTTTCCAGTACTGGGGATTGAACACAAGGATTCGCTACCACTGAGCTATATCTCCAGTCTTTATTATTATTATTTTTTTATTTTATTTGAGACAGTTGTCCAGGCTGGACTTGAACTTGGTGATTCTCTTGCCTCATCCTCCCAAGGAGCTGAGATTACAAATGTGTGCCACCACACCCAACTCAGAATTCAAATAATTTTTAAAAGAATATTATCTTAAAGAAATTTATTTAACTTTAAAAAGGTTGGTCAGAAAGTTTTACCCATTCCCTGCTATGTCTATGGATTTGTCTCTCATGTACATGCATATTCATTCATTCTCTCTCTCTCTCTCTCTCTCTCTCTCTCTCTCTCTCTCTCTGGCCAAAGCTGAAGGGAGACGGTCCTGGATGCCTTCTTGTTTCTCACCACACAGCTGCTGAGTTGGCCCTCACTGACTCTCTCCAGCTGTTGTTTGCAGAATTAGAAGCTGGACAACTGAGGGAGAAGCAGCAAAGTTATACTAAGTGAGGGAGGACAGAGCTCATGTCCCCCTTTCTTGGCATCTCAAGATTCAAGTACTGTGTTGGGGGAATCAGGCCTGGTCATCCAGGCACCAGAAAATACCCATCCACCTGTTATAACCCATGCAACCAGAAATCTAAGCCTTTCTTTTAGTAATTGAGGAAGCTAAACAACTTGTTATTTCAACTGGTTTCCTGAGATGACAACTAAATCTTTGACTTCAGCCCAACCACATTCGGGAGCTCTGGATCTGAGTTTCTAGCACCTGTTAGTCTTGTGCAGATGTATATCCTGTCAGCCCCTCAAATGCAATGTGAACTACACAAAGATCCCCAATCCCAGACGAGCAGCTTCTTCTCTTGGGGACCCCTCCTCAGTAGCATCCCCTCCCAGATGAGTCTTGAAACCTTAGGTCACTTTCAAAGCCCCCTTGCCTATCTGCTCCTATGATTCTCTCTCTCACCTAAATTGCTACTGTGGTACTGGCCACTCTGTCTCATTTCTGCCTTCATCTGGACTCTGTTTTCTAAATTGCTCAAACTTTAGCCCCTGCTTATGAAGCATCAATAGCTCCTTGGACCTATGATGTTCCTGAACAAGTTTTTCAAGGGCTCCCATGGTTCACCCTAGTTTTCTATTCTCATCTGTCCTTGGGTCCTTCCCTGTCTTCCAGGCCTCACAAAACACTTGCCTAAGGAATGGATGGAAATATGCCCTGCCCTCGCTCATGCCATTTCTTCCGTGTAGAGTCCCCTTTACTGACCAGCATGAGTCCAGTATCAAAGGCTGCCTCCTCACCAAGAAGTGAAGGGAGAGGAGAAGGGAAAGGGCAGAAATACCCCTTATCCTCCATGAGGACAAGGGAGGCAGTCCACCCTGAGGCATGTCTCCAGGTGCTGAAGGGAGGCAGGGTGGTAGTGCAGGGGAAGAAGCATGACTAAGTGCTGCCCCCGTGACTGACCTGTGACAGAACAAAGCAAACGCAGCCTCAGGGGCAGAAGTAAGGAGCCAGCTCCCAGGGAGCTCACTGTGCCAAGTGCACACTCCTGGGTCTGTCCGCAAAGAGGAGGCATGTTACTTCCAAAATATGGAAACTTAATTCTCAATCTTCCTTTGGTCCTAATCACATGTTTAAACTTCAGTTCTCTGACTTGAAATGATCTTAAAAAGTCCCTGGGGGATTGCTGATGAGTGAAATCATAAGACAAGTGCACTTAGAAAACTAAAAGATTGGCCCTGTTGGAGTGCCTAGAAAAACTAGAAAGGTGAAGGGGACAACAAATTGTGATCTTTTAAAACTCGTATTCATATTCTATTTGTTCTGCGCCTTTCATAGAAGTCACTGGATCTAATCATGGCATGTCACAAGGAAGGAGGAGTCATTGCCACTTTAGAAAGGAGAAAACTGAGGCTCAGGAGCACACAGGGGAGTTTACATGGTCTCTGACCAGCTTATAAGCACTCTGAGGGGAGCCCATTGCGATTAATTCGCTGTGTCAAAGAATATTCATTATAGCTGTTCAACAGTACTTGTGGTGCCTCCAAATCAAAGATTTCCTGCCCTTTTATGGAAGGCACAGCTTTAGTAGTCATTCTCTTTGGTATAAATCAGAAGTCACTGCTTCTGTCCTCTGTACCTTCTTAGGACAAAGAGAAGAATCTGTCCCCAATCCTTCCATCTCTGGGCTTGCTCCCAGCCAATGAGCGAGTGCGGCAGGGGCGCAGGCTGGAGCTGCTCTTGGGGGCCTGGGGACTTCTGGGAAGGTCTGTGTGGACTGCACAGGGATGTAGAGGCTGCACCACGCAACCTTCCTCTTCCCTGCCTCGCCCTTGGCTCAGACTGGCGTCACAGTCTGACTCCTCAGCTGCTTCTGCTCCCTCACCATGTTTTCCTCAAAGGTCTTCCTAATAAAATGCAGGCATGTTTAATCTTGTCTTGATGTTGCTGCTTAGAGAAGTAGGAATTAACATTCCCGTTTTTGCTTTAGTATATCAGGTGTGATCTTAATCACTCAAGAGCATTTAGCAAACACCTCTTATGTGCCTGGAGTACAGTGGTAGACAATAAAAGCATTATTGATGCCCTCAAGGAGCTGGTGAAAGCTGGTAGATTAATCAACTGATTACAAAAAATTAAGAATAAAGGGAGCAATGATGAAATGTGAACAGGGAAAACCACGCCTAAACTACAGGGGCGGGGGGAATTGGTGGTGAGAGAAAAATCCCCTAAAGAGAGTTTCAAGTCCTGAAGGAGGAGGAACTAACCCAGCAAAGATGTGGAAAGTGTCTAAGGATGGTGGAAGAGAAACTGCAAAGGCCCTAAGGTAGTAGGGAACTTGGGGAACAAAAGGACTTGAAGAGGATTTGAGTAGAAGGAAGGGAGTGTAGAGCAAGGAGATTGAAGGAGAAGGAAGGCAGGGCTTATTTTAGAGGAGCTTTTGGGCTGCTTGGGAATTTGGGTGAGATTACCTCTTTCTAGACTGTAAGGTCTTTGAAAGCAATTTGTTGCAACCCTCTTTGCTAGCTCTGGTATAATACCTGGCACAGAGTAAATGCTCACTGAATATTTGTTGGATCAAAGTAACAGAAATTGATGTAGAAATAATTCACTTTTTGCATTATTCCCCCTAACTTTAAGGATGTAGCAATTAACTAACCATGTGTCAATCATGCAGAGGCTCTGTCCCCTACTGCCTGAAAAGACTGGTAAGAACAGTCAGGATGATCCTTCTCAGGCATTGGTCTAATCCTTGGCAAGACCTAAACAGATATCAGAGAGGTGGGCACCACAGTTGTTAGGAACTAGCTCTGAACCAGATTATTTCATTCAAATCCAGGCATTCACTTCCTATCTGGGTGGCCCTGAGCAAGTTACCTACTGTTACCATGTCTCAGGGTCCTCATCTTTAAAGAGGAGCTGATCACACTGCTTCATTAGAGCACTGGAGGGGTACTGTGGGAAACTGATAGGTAAAGCATTCTCAGCAAATTGCCTGGTGCACAGAAAGTATCCAATCAATGGTACCAATTGTTAGTATTTGAAAGTTTGTTCTCTAGGCTAAGAGAGCTTACACAAGGGAATTTCCCAAACCAGGGTGAGTTGTCATAAACTGCCATCGGAACTGTGGGGGATCACTTCTGATGCAAGAGACCAGCTTTGAGAACCATCTGGGTGGGCTGCCAACCCTGGAGTCTGGCCAGGAGACCATGCCCAGACGTGCACTTTATACCCTTGGACTGGGAATCCCACAGGAGTATTTAAATATAGATCTGAACAAGTGTGCCTTGAACATATGGGTGAAAGCAACACACACGCTTAGGGGGAGGCAGCGTCCCAGGAAAGAAGGACAAGTTGCTTCGAGCGCTTCTGTCCTGGAGGGCAGAGACTGTGCCTCTGGCTCCATTTCAGAGCAGCCAAAGGCAGCCCCGTGAGCAGCTGCAGCTTCGTTCCTGCCTTTCAGGTTTGTTCCCTTGTCGGACACTGCAGTTAGAGCCCACGCTTAGAAGAACATGCCTGTGGAATCAAAAAGGATGAAAGGAAGAAAACTGCCTGGCTCCAGCCCCAAGCCCTGTGCCCCAGCTGGCCCCAGCTGCCTTGGAATGGGGCAGGGTGACTGGGATGTAATTGCCCGGGCAGAGATATGAGGTATGCAGGCCTACGTGCGCAGCCGCATGCACCACAGAGGCTGGGAGGGACTCTGTTTAGTGAGTGTCCATCTGATAACAACCTGAATCCTTAAGATGCCAGCTGCCTGCCAAGCTGGACATGTCTGCACAGTGGCACCCAGAGGTCCAGGAGACAGAACAAAGGGTCTGTTACTGACTCAGCCCTGCGTTCGCATGGCATCCCCTCTGAAACAAGTCTTGGGCCAGCTGGCAGAGAGACTGTATCTAGGAATCCCAGGGACTAGAATGGAGACTGTCAAATTCTAAAGGGGTTCTCTCTGATGGCAGATTCCTGTCAGGGGTCCAGGCGGGGCTGTCTCATTAGGATTTGGCGCCTAGGCTCATACCTTCCTAAGAGTGTTCTTCTCTATGCCTCCCATTGTTTGAAGCATAGCGAGTGCTGGCTCTCTTGCTGTCTTGTTCTTCAGGGGCACAGCATGGCCTGAAACCTTCCCTCTCCCCATTTCACCAGAATGGAATACTATAATATATTACAGATGTATATTAGTATATTTACACTGGCCACTTACTGCTTTAAAGTGCTTTATTCCTCCCAGTAATCCTATGAAAGGCACACAATTATTTTCCATTCAACCCATGAGTACACAGAGGCATAGACAGCATAAATAATTTACTCAAAGTCATGTAGCTGGTACAGTGGCAGAGCCAGGGAGCAAGTCCAGGCTGTCTAGATCTAGCATCTATTATGCTACATTTTCTCTCAATTCCTGGCTAAATAGTTACTGCTGAAACATTTTTTAAAAGAATCAGATTCCTAGGTCTGCTTGTCTAGAATGGATGGTATTCAAGTGGGGAGCTAGGATTTGATAACTTTCTACTTTGTACGTAGTAAACTTGGTACAAATTTACAAGTCACTGGACTTGAACTGCTCAAAAACGTGGCGCCCACTTTGTGATGGAAAACTCTATAGTCTTTTTAGTCAAGTGAGTACTTTAGCAAAATACCCCTCTTGGTGCAAGCTATGCCTTGGAGTTTTTTCATTTAAGAGGAACTTGTGTCCTATCTGAGCTGGGGGAACTGGGTCTACTGTTAGGAAAAGCAGCTACTGACTGGTAGTGTGTTGATGGCACTGCCTCCCCACAGGGCAAAATAGCAGCCTTTCACATCACAAAGCTGTGATCACATTGATGAGCCATTCTTAGAAAGTCAGAATTCACGGTAGCCATGGAAACAATGAAGAAATTCAATATTACCCACCACTTATTCAGCTGGGTACTTGCTCATTTAATGCTCACGAAAAACCTACAACACAGCTATCATTTGCCCTATTTTGTAGATGAGGATACTGTGGCCCAGTGATAGTAGAAACTCACCCAGGTAATCCTGGTAAATCTAGGGCTTGAACCTCCTCTGATAAATCCTGGTAAATCTAGGACTCAAACTTTCTAGGAACCTTTCCTGACTGTTCAGACCCATATTTGGCCCCATATCCAGAAGCAGTTATTTTATCTGCAATCTTTGCCACAGTTATTTATTGTCATTGTTTCATACTGGGCCAATCTTTTTTTTTTTTTTTTTTTTTAAAGAGAGAGTGAGAGAGGAGACAGAGTGAGAGAGAATTTTTAATATTTATTTTTTTTTTAGTTCTCGGTGGACACAACATCTTTGTTGGTATGTGGTGCTGAGGATCGAACCCGGGCCGCACGCATGCCAGGCGAGCGCGCTACCGCTTGAGCCACATCCCCAGCCCCATGGGCCAATCTTATTTGCCAATCAGATTATAAAATCTGGGGAGCAGTGGCAGTGGGTTGAATTTTCTTTTAGACTGCCCCTAGCTATTTCAGAACAGGAAAACTGGGAGACCTCAAGATCTTGAACCATAGCCTGGTCTTTCTAGTTGGGGTAGGTGTGTTGGTCAGTTTTCTGTCACTGTGACAAAATACCTGAGATAAAAAAAATAAAAATAAAAGCAGGAAAGATTTATTTGCCTCAGAGTTCCAGAGTTTCAGTCTATGGTCATTTGCATGTGTCACTTTAGGGCTGTATTGAAGTAGAACATAATGGTGAGGAACACGTAGTGGAAGAGACTACTTTTCCTTGTGGGGGCCACAAATTAGAGAGGGGGAAAAAAGAGGCTAAGATCTCAATAATTCCCTTCAAGTACATGCTTACACTCCCCCACCACCTCTACACCCCAAATGACCTGACTTCTTTCCAGTAGGCCCCTCCTTTTAAAGGTCCCATCACTTCTCAATAGCTCCGAGGGCTGGCAACCAAGCCCTTAACAAAGAGACTCTGGGAGACATTTAAGATCCAAACCATAGCAGTAATTCAGTCATTGCATCCCTAGGAGTACCACCTGCTTGGCCTTACAAATTTCTAATATGTTAGTTGGAAATGGCTTCCATGTTATTCTTGACCTCCTTTGTCCATCTTCTTATAGCTACCTGTGATTGGCTCCCTCCAAAGTAATTAATTCTGAGTGCACCATTACTAGCCTGGGTTTAGCCTAAGAGGAAAGCAGCTGAGTTTCCAATGCTTCTTCTGCTTCATGACAGCCCACCACATTGCAGGCCTCACCTCCTACATGGTGCCAACTAACAGGGGACCCAAGGTCTAACCTCAATCCCCTCCTGAACTCCACACTCTTCGAACTAGAAATAACGCCCCACAGAGCAGGCACACTCAGGTATGCATGTGTCACCACCCATCAAAGCCAAGATCTATTTCAGGAGAATTTACAATGCAGAAAGTACGCTCTAATTTAACCAAAAAGCAAGAGGGCTGGGTGTTTCCTTTCATTCCCAAAGGAAAGACACAAAGGCTTTTCTCATATGAAAGAACCTAAACCCACCCAACCCGATTCTCTCCTCTCAGGTGATGAGTACATCAAGTACACTGATGTCAACAAGGTGTCCAGGCATATTGAAACATGTGTTGATACAGGAGGAAGGTGTCATGTCTTCCTACAAGGGGTTTGTCAGCTGGCTGCTCCAAAGGCAGGCAGGCTAATAGGCTGTGCCTTGTCCCCTGGGAACCTGAACATTGCTCTATCCCATGACTTATTACAAAAACAGAATGGGGGGACTGGGAGTATAGCTCAGTGACAGAGCATTTGGTTTGCATGAGTGAGGCCCTGGGTTTGACTCCCTGCACTACAAATAAAACAAACAAAAAGCAGAGCAGGGGCCAGCAGAAACAGCTGTGAGATAAGACAGCAATGTCTTCCTGTTGCCTCTCAGCTGCTTGGATCTCATTTTAAGACAGAGAATGAGGCCACCTTATGCTCAACTCTACTCTGATCCCACTTCTTTTCATTAACACCTGTCCTGTGTGCAGTCCCTTCATGTTTTCTAAAGGGACACTTTCTCTGGCCAGTGACTTCAAAGGAATATGTCAGTGCACAGTCATGTATTCCAGAGTGATCATTACCAGATTTTCTCCTCTTCCTCCTAAATTATGCAAGCATCATAAACTTAGGCAATTCTCTTAAGTGGGTCTCAACAATTGTAGCTCCATTCCAGACCACTGCTCCTTGACTTATGATGGGGTTGTGTCTTGGTAAATCCATCATAAGGTTAAAATACTATAAATCTGAAAGTGCATTTCGTATACTTAACCTACCAAACATCATAGCTTAGCAACACAGCACATAGTAGTTGTTTCCTCTCATGATCATGTGGCTGACCCAAAGCCATGGCTGCCCAGCATCCAAAGGAGTATGGTACTGCAATATTGCTACCCAGAGAAAGATCGACATTCAAAATGCAAAGTACAGTTTCTACTAAATGTGTATCCCTTTTTCACCATCATCAACTCAATGGAGAATCTGTAGTGAGGTGTGAGCTCGATTCCCCTCAAATTCTTTTTCACAGATGCTTCCTCTACCTGTTCCTGAAGTCCATCATGAAGAACACTCAACCAGGTCAGGAGTGCTAGGTGATAACCACAAGTTTCTCCTGCCCCTTCTGCCGTTCCGGCCCTTCCTATAATTGCAGTCCTCCCCAGTCGTGTCTCTTCTTTGGTTACTATTGGTGTAGCACTTCTCCAGGGACACACAGTAAAAAGGGAAAAGCAACTGCAGACAAAGAGGAGACCCCTTGCTTTCCTGTTCCCAGGCACTATTCTCATCTCTCCACAGTTCACTCATTATCTCCATGGGAAGGAAGATGCCCAGAACTGCCCTTCAGAGGTCACATTAGTAGCTTGGTGCTTCTCCATCTGTAGTGAAGGGATTTTTAAAAATAACTTTTAATCTATCATATCTATCATATTTTGTAAAATAAATAAAAATGAATTATTAAAAAGAATTAAAAATAAAAGTCATACAAAGTACAACCCAATTGTTTCATTATTAGATGCAAAGTCATGAAATTAATTGTCATATTGCTATAAAAGACTCTAAATGGCAGCTCTTCATTTTGTAACTTGTTCACAGACCTGCACAGGTCTGAGAACCCATGCTCCAGCTTGAGGTCTTTGGTATTTACTTAATCACTTGGACCCTGGACCTGTTGTGTCTGTAAGACAGGAGAACAGGAAACATCTCGGGTCAACGAGGTCCTACATTTCCATTCTCTAAGGACTTATACCTGATTCTTCCTTAGGTTCTAGAAACATTTCAAAGACATTAAAATAATGCTGACTTTCAGAGAAGGGGGTTTTGTCTGCCCTTCTTACTGCTGATCTGAAGTTATCTAGCTCTAACTCACCTTGGAAAGCAATGAAAGAAATGCACAAGAGACAAAGGATTAAAGTTAGAATATATAAAGAACTCAAGAAACTTAACACAAAATAAATAAATAATAATAATAACCCAATTAATGAACTAAACAGACATGTCTCAAAAGAAGAAATACAAATAATCAACAAATATATGAAAAAATGTTCAACTTTATTAGCAATTAGGGAAATGCAAATCAAAATTGCATCAAGATTTCATCCCACTCCAGTTAGAACAGCAGCCATAAAGAATATAAACAAGGGCTGGGGATATAGCTCAGTTGATAGAGTACTTGCCTCACATGCATAAGGCCCTGGGTTCTATTCCCTGCACAACAACAATAACAAAAAAAAAATACAAACAATAAGCTGGGATACTACAGGGATACAGCCACATAAATGTTTATAACAGCACAATTCATAATAGCTAAATCGTGGAACCAATCTTCAATAGATAAATGGATAAAAAATGTAGCATATATACACAATGGAATATAACTCAGCAATAAAAGAGAATAAAATCATGGCATTTGCAGGTAAATGGATGGAGTCAGAGAAGATAATACTAAGTGAAGTTAGCCAATCCCAAAAATCCAAAGGCCAAATGTTTTCTTTGATATAAGGAGGATGACTCATAGTGGGATAGGGAGCGGGAGCATGGGAAGAATAGATGAACTCTAGATAGGGAAGAGAGGTGGGAGGGGAAGGGAGGAGGCATGGGGTAATAAATAATGGTGGAATGTGATGATCATTATTATCCAAAGTACATGTATGAAGACACGAATTGGTGTGAATATACTTTGTATACAACCAGAGATATGAAAAATTGTGCTATATATGTGTAATAAGAATTGTAATGCATTCCGCTGTCATATATACATAAAAAAATAAACTGGGTATGGTGGTGCATACCTGTAATCCCAGCAGCTTGGGAGGCCAAGGCAGGAGGATTGCAAATTTAAAGCCAGCCTCAGCGATTTAGCAAGGCCCTAAGCAACTTAGCAAGACCTTGTCTCAAAATAAAACATTAAAAAAAAAGACTTGGAATGTGGCACAGTGCTAAAGCACCCCTGGATTTAATCCCTGGTATACACACACACACACACACACACACACACACACACACACACACACTTATTATATACGTACATATAAATACATACATACACACACAATAATAAATGTTGGAGATAATGTGGAGAAAAAGGAACACTTTACACTGTTGGTGGGATTGTATGTTAGTACAACCACTGTAAAAATCAGCATGGAGGTTTCTCAAAAAATTAGGAATGGAGCCACCATGTGACCCAGTTACACCACTCCTTATTATATATCCTAAAGAATTAAAGTCAACATGCTATAGTGATCCAGGCATACCCATGTTTATAGCAGCACAATTCACAATACAAAACTACAGAACCAGCCTAGGTGTCTGTCAATAGATAAATGGGTAAGGAAAATGTGGTATATATACCCAATGGTGTTTTATTCAGCCATAAAGAAGAATGAAATTATGTTACATGCAGGAAAATGAATGGAACTTGAGGCCATTGTGTTAAGTGATATAAACCAAACTCAGAAAGTCCAGGGTTGTATGTTTTCTTTCATCTATGGAAGCTAGAGAGGAAAAAGGAAAAGAAAGGTGGGGGTGGATCTCATGAAAATTGAAGGGAGAGCTGTAAAGAGGTAGGGGGAGGGAAAGGGGAAATACTGGGAAATGATATTGGCCACATTATATTGTTATATTGTGTGCATGTACAAATATGTAACAATGAATCCCACTATTATGTACAACTCTAGCATACCAATAAGAAATGGGTAGGGGAGAAATGCACAAGACAAGTTGCCTGTACTGGTAAGTCACTCACTATCTCAAGGTTTCCTGCATGGAACCAATGGGTATTTTGAAAAGCATCCTGAAAACATATGAAAGATCACCATTAATAATTAATAACAATTATTAATTATTAGAGCTGGTGAGTGATGCCCACGTTGGCAATAGTACATTCATAATCAATTGCTGTGTGTTCAAAAACATGCCCCTGGACTGTGGGAGGGGAGCATTCCTAAATGGCCACGAGATGGGAAAAGAGGGTGAGCTTGTCTACAGCGTTCAGACAAACCTGGATCTAACCTGGGAGGGAACAGGGGCCCAGTTAAAATACAGTCTGCATTTCCAGAGTAATAAAAGAAATCTCAGTGTCTACCATAACAAAGGACCTATCATACTTTAGGAACAAAATTGAGGATGATCATCCTTTAGTAAAGCGTAGATGGGAAATGAGATAGGACATATAGGATGGGGGATAGGATGCTGATATGACTGAATCTGTGTCCTCCTCACCAAATTCATATGTCAAATTTATTATGAATGTGATGGTATTTGGAGGTGGGGCCTTCTGAAGTGATTTGGTTATGAGGGTGAAGCTCTTAGGAATGGGATTAGAGCCCTCATGAGAAGAGACACAAGGTTGGGGGTGTGGCTCAGGGGCAGTGTGCTTGCTTAGCATGCACAAGACACTGGGTTCAATCTCCAGCACCAAAAAGGAAAAAAAGAAACATTAGAGAGAGGATCTCTTATCCTGTTTTCTGTCACATGAGAATACAACAAGAATATGGCATATCTCTACACTAGAAGTACACCCTCAGTAGACAATGGATCTGCTGGTGCCCTATCTTGGACTTCTGGCCTTCAGAACTATGGGAAATAGATTTCTGTTGCTTAAGCCACCCGGTCTATGGTAGTTTGTTGTAGTAGTCCAAACTAACTAAGATAGACACCATTTCCCAGAAGCATTTTAAAATCAGTTTTATCAATGTGTAATTCATACCTAGTGCACATTCAACTGTAGATTTTCAGTATACAGTAAGCTCTCCATATCTACAGATTCAACTGGCCGTGGGTGAAAAATATTTGGAAAAAATGCGACTGTACTGAACATGTATAGGCCTTTTCTTGTGTTGTTCCCTAAAGAATATAACAATTATTTACATGGCATTTGCCTTATGTTAGGTATTATAAGTTATCCAGAGATGATTTAAAGTATATAAGAGGATATGCATAGGTTATATGCAAATACTACACCATTTTATATCAGGTACTAGAGCATCTACAGATTTTTGTATCTTCAGGGGTCCTGGAACCAATTCCACAAGGATTCCAAGGATGACTACAATTTGGTAAGCTTTGACATATGCATGTACCTAAGACACCATTACCACAATCACAGAGATGAGCATATCCATCGTTACCAAAGTTTCCAGATGTCCCTTTGCCGTTCCCACCTCCCACCTCTTTCCATCCCACCTGCCAATCACCGACTTTCTTTATGTGACTATAGATTAGATTGAATTTTTTAGGACTTAATATAATGGCAACTATAGTTCATACAGTATGGGGGCAGATCTGGCTTCTTTTACTCAGCATAATTATTTTGAGATTTATCTATGTTATGTTATGTATCAATCCTTCATTCTTTTCTGGAGCAGTCTTCTACCTAGAAGCAATTCTACATTTCAAGCAAGATTATTATGTATCTAATATTTGAGGTGTTAAGGAGTGTTTAGAAGATTTGGGCTTTCCTTTAAACCAGAGGTCCCTGCTTCTATCTTGGGAAACAAACATATTTTGTTTCAAAATTGAGGACCGTAACAAAGGAAAAATAGCCATTTAATATTGTGAGCAATAGAAAGAGTTTTACAGTATCCAAGGACTTTGAGCTGTGAGGAGTAAAGGGAAAAAAAAAAAACTTGAGAAACCAGACACTATCATCCCACTAAGAAAATTCTCAGCCTGTCCAGATTCTCAACTCACTACTTCCCTTGTGGTAGGAAATGAATCACAGAGAATGTTCCCATCTCAATTATGTTCTTTCTTTTGGAGTCCCTGAAAAGGAAAACTGTTGAGCAGCCACAGTTAATCATTCATTAATGAATCATTCATTCATTCATTCAGTCATTCACTCACCATACATGTATTGGAGTATTCCATATTCTGGGCATAGTATGGGGATACAGAGGCACATCTAAGACTATGTGAAGACTTGGTTCCTGCCTTTACAGAATTATGGGAAGTATAGGTGTCATGCCTGCATAGTTTTACAACAGACTCCTTCACCATAAACAAGAAATTAAAGAGATGACAAACAGGTCAAGATGGTGGTTGGGGCTGCGTGGTTAGCATCACGGAGAGGAAAAGACAGGAAAGAATGTGGATATAGTGGCAGAGGAAGTGTTTGGGTTTACAGACTATCCGAGAGTACTGTGCCTCATTAATAGTAACAGAGAATAAAGCCCCAACCCCCAAACCCATGGAGCAGTGGGGAAGACTGGAAGGTGTGAGAGGCATATGGAGAATGTCTTTTGTTTACAAAAACTGGACTTGGATATGCACATTGTTATTTGCCCTACCAAAAATGTTTTTCTAAGTAGGTGGCAATAGTCTAGCAGAAAAAGGTTCCTTTAAGAAAGCAGAAGAGTATTTGTTCCCAATCCTTCTGTAATACAGTAGCACTAAAAGAGCACAAGTGGAAAAACTTGAATGAGGACTATTAAAAAACAAAAAAAATTCCTTAAAAAGAAGAGGATACAGTGGGAGAAACGTCCAAAGAAAACATACCAGAAAAAATTACAAACCATTTGTGTCTTCTTCAAAATTATTAGTATTTTTTTTTTCACTGAGAATTATTTTGGAACCCAACCCAATTCTCAGAAGAAGGAAACCAAAGTCCACTATCTTGAATCTGCTTGCAGTCCAGAAATAAGCATGGAACCTTGGAGAGACTTGGGGAAAACCAATAGCAAAGGAAGATAGGGATATAGAGACCTTGCAGACGGGTTTTTACCAGCCTGAGAGCACACCCATAGGGCAGAGGATGAAGAAGAGATGCAGAGGAAAGGGGAGACCAGAATCCCACCAGAGAGTAGCCAAGAGCAGGCAGGAGGATACAGAGCCTTTGAAGGACCAGGAGCTGGCTGGCTAGGCAGTTTCAAGAAAAGCAATTTCTTTGGGCTCAAGATCCTTGTTTTCCAAATGCAAAAACCATACCAGATGATCTCTAAGGTCTCTATATAGGACTCTGATGTCTAATTCATTTCAACCTATGTCTTAAAGACCTTGACCATGTCTGAAGCACTGTGGGTCAGCAACCAAAATCATTCTCCCTGATCTAGCTTGCATCAATGAAAAAACAATTGAATACCTGTTAGAGCGAAGCATATTTTGTAGAAAAAGTGGTATGCACAAGCAAATCTAAGACCAAGAGGGCAATCCTACTTCTACACAATGTACCAATCCATTCCCATTAGGGACATTGAAAAAGGGAATTCTGCAGGGTCATGGAATGGAAATTGATCCATACCTAGGAGGGGAGATGTCAAGGTATTGGGAAAAGACCTTCTGCCCTCATGGACATCACTGTCGGAAGGGTTATTACCATCTTATTCCCAGAACTATCTTTGGTTACCTCTGTTATCTAAAACCAGAATTAAGTAGCCATCTCTTGGTGAGAAATGAGAAAACTCACGTACAGATGAGTGATCCAGGAAGCTAAGGGAGGATCAGAGAGAAAGAAAAGCGTTTCCTGTGATGAGTCACTGTCCTTCTGGGAAATCATTTCAGAAGCCATCATAAAGTCCCTAGCACCTGTTCAAGGCTCGTACTAGGTCCTGAAGAAAAAAATGTGGGAAAGGAAGTTCTGAGCCACACCGGACAGTCCATAGGCCACGTGCTGGCTAGAGATCTGAGAAAGGGACAGGTATACATGACAATTTGCACACCAGCTGCCTGAGTCACCAGGGCTCACCTTAGGTAGGCTGGAAACTCTCAATTCAAATTGTTTACATGGAGAAAATTTTAATGCTGTTGCTTCCTGGGACTGCCTTGGATTTTCAGATAAAAATTTTAAGTGTCAAAAGCTTACTGAATCTGGGGGGAAGGTACAAATTTGATTATAATTCTGAGTCTGCAAAGCAAAATAGTTATTGTTGAACCCCACTAGAGAAAAATTCCTTTCACTAGTTTATGTCGATAGGGGGGAAAAACAGCATCTATTTCTTCACCCACTAGAAGGGACAATATACTAGAGAAAGTAAACCAAGGCAGAGGAAGACACAGGGGCCAGAACACAGGGATCCAACCCAGGAGAGAAGGGTAGGAAATTCCCAGGGTTTGGTAAAAAGAGCACAGAGCAGCCAGAGGAATTACTAGTCCCAATAAGGGCAACAGGACAGGGGGCCTCAGGAGGGCTGTCTCGAAAAAAATGGGCAGAAACATTTGCACGTAGTTCAGGATGTGATTCACAGTCTGTCAGAACTTTGTATAGAAAATTATCTAGCTAAGATAATTAAAACAAAAATAGAGCAGTGATTAACTCCAACAGTACTATGGTTTGAATATGATTTGTTCCCACCAAAACTCATGTTGAAGCTTGGTCCCGGGTATAACAGTGTTAAGAGGTGGTGTGGGGGGTATGGCTTTAAAATGTGATTTGGTCTTTAAAAGGAATTCATGGCTTTCCCTAGAGACTGGACCTGTTCTCACAAGAGCAGGTTATTATAAAGATCTTTTGACCTTTCTTCTCTTTGTACAACCCTAGTTGCCCTCCTGCTTTTCTGCTATGCATGGAGCAGCATGAGGCCCTTACCAGAAGTCCATCAGATGCTGGCACCATGCTCTTGGATCATGAGTTGAAACAAATCTCTTTTCTTTATACACTATCTAGTCTCAGTTATTCTATTACAGTAATAAAACTAAATGATAACAAGGGATAAAGAGTTAAATAAAAAAAGAAGAGTCCTAGTATCCGACATGGCTTAGCTTTAATGATAGTTACATACTCGTAGAAAAGTAAATACTGAGGTATTTATCTCATCTATATTATAAAACAGTACCATATTTGAAGAAAGGGAGGAAGGGAAGATTGAGAGAAATGAAAGACATAAACATAAGAAAACTACGTAGTAAGAACTCATTGCATAATATTTGAACAAAGTCAAGAAATAATACCACAGACACGTTATTTAGAAAGTTTCAGGATTCAAGCCCAGTCAGTGGCACATGCATATAGTCCCAGTTACTCTAGAGGTTGAGGTAGAAGGATCACTTGAGCCCCAGGGTTCAGGGCCAGTCAGGGCAACAGTGAGACCTTGAGGAAGGGAAGTGAAGGGAAGGAGAAAGAGAGAGAGAGAAAGAAAGAGGGAGAGTGAGAGGGAGAGGGAGAGGGAGAGGGAGGGGGAGAGGGGGAAAGGGGGAGAGGAGGAAAGGGGGAGAGGAGGAAAGGGGGAGAAGGGAGAGGTAGAGAGAGACACGGGGAAGGAAGGAAGGAAGGAAGGAAGGAAGGAAGGAAGGAAGGAAGGAAGGAAGGAAGGGAGGGAGGGAGGGAGGGAGGAGGGGATAGAGAGAAAGAAAAGTTTCAGATTTTGGAAGTAGTCCTCTCAGGGGTGAAGAGTCAGGTGTGAGCACAGAAAATTGCCTCCCACCACCACCTTTCTTTCTTTCTTTTTTGGGAGTGGGGTACTGGGGGTTGAACACAGTACCACTGAGCTCCATCCTGGCCTTTTTAATTTTTTAATTTTGAGACAGAGTCTCTCTTGCTAAGTTGTGTGGGGCCTTGCTAAGTTGCTGAGGCTGCCTTGAACTTCTAATCCTCCTGCATGTGCCACTGTGCCCAGCTGACAGCAAATGTTTCCTAATATAAGATTTCTAGTACTATTTTAGCTTTTTCCTGACTATATATATGTATTTTAAAAATTGTTAAGGAGAATACTGTAAAGGATCATTTTCCCCCCTATTTGGACTAGTGCAAAAAAAAAATTTACCAAAATTACAGCTATTATAAGAACAAATTTTTTAAAAAAAATTCTAAAAGACATATACCAAGGTGTTCACAATGATTATCTCTAAGGGGTAGAATTATGATTTTTTCCTTCTTTTTCCTTCTTATGTGGCTGTGGTTTGAATATGGTTTGACTGTATTCCCCAAGGGTATATATATATTGGAGGCTTGGTCCTTAGTGTGCTGATGTTGGGAAGTATTGTGCACATTTAAAAGCTGAGGCCTGAGCCGGAGGTCCTTAGGTCATTGCCAGTAGTGCCCTTAGAAAGAATTGAGATTGTTTTTTGCAAGCAAGTTGTTATTAGATTGAGCCAGGCTCCTGAATTGCTTCCTGTGATATCTCTCCCACACATGTTCCCACCGTGATGCCGTCCACCATAAGATCCTTATTAGAGCCAAACATAATTAGGCCCATGCTTTTAGACCTTCAGAACTATGAGTCAAATAAATCTCTGTACTATAAACTTAGCCTGCCTCAGGTATTTTGTTATAGTAACTGAAAATGAGCTAAAAGATATGTATGTTTTATTTATTTATTTAGTATTAGGGTGCTTAACCACACCCTTAGCCCTTTGTATTTTGAGATAGGGTCTTGGGAAATTGCTTAGGACCTTGCTAAATCACTGAGGTTGGCCTCAAACTTGCAATCCTCCTGCCTTAGCCTCCCAAGCCATTGGGATTATAGGTGTGTGCCATCATGCCTGGTTTATTTAATTGTATTTTTAAGAAAGTATATTTAACAAAGTACATACATTCCTTCTGTAAAAAGAAAATAATAAAATTTTTAAAATAAAAGGAAAAGGAAGAGAAAAAATTAAATTACAGTGACTCTGATTTCAGAAATCAGGCCCTGACACTTTCTGGTCTTTTGTTTTTCTAGGTACATTTCTACCTTTTTATGACTTTGGATTCTTCAATTGTAAAGTGAGAATCCTGCTATCCCTTCTCCTTCTTATGGGAGGTTATTGCAATAGTTGTGCAAACCTGTCCAGATGTGAAGCATTGCTATTAAATATACTAGATAGGGTAAGAGGCATGAGAACGTGCAAAACAAGGAGGCTTTGAAATTCACACACCCTTGATGGCATCACTACCCTTCCTCCCTAGAGATGTTTACTCACCAGAGGGGCTCATCTGCCTGCCTCAGGGAATTTCCTCTAAACCTTTCTATGTGACCTGGCTAGAGGTTGAGTTTCAAGGACACTTCAGCATGCCTCTTCCTGTTTCTGTACTTTCAGGGGTGGCCTTGCTGAATCAGACCTTTCTCGCCTTGTGTTTACTAGAGTACACTGATTTGCCCCTATATCCAGTGGGATGCTGCCACTTCGGGATTTTACACAGGGCCTTGCAGAGAGTCTTAAAGGTGTGCTCCTCCTGAATCATCTACAAGGATAAAAGAAATTAGTCCTGAGTTCAGTCCCCTTTGAAAAGTCCAGGATTTGGGCCCAGAATTCAGGAGAGACTTAAAAGTCTGCAGTCGGGGAAGGGAGTGTATTTAAGAATTAATCAACTTTCATTCAAAGCTTTGAAAGTCAGGCAGCAGCCCTCTAGCCAAATTGTAAAACCTGAGCCACCATCCATGCTCTGACTTGATCTTCACCATCAAAGCCATTTGCCCTTCATTTGAGAAAAAGAAGTGCTCTAAAGTAAAACCTGAACTGCAGTTGTTTGAGGACCCAGTTTCTGGTCCCGCCTCTTAACTCTGACCAGCCGCGTGATCCAGACAAGCTGTTTTGCCTCTCTGAACCTCAGTTTCCTTATCTATAAAATGAGACGATACCCACGCTGGTTTCATGCTACAGTAACAATCCCCTCGTGGTGTCTGCCATCTTTGTTTCTTCTGATTGTTTTCTATTTTCTCCTCACTCTGTCATTTATTCTTGTTTTTTTGGATCCCTTTCCTATCTTTGTAGTTCTTGGTCCTTTTTTCCTATCTCTCTGCACAGGATCAACACGCCCCTGAGCAAGATGAGAGTGAACTGCCTCTGTCTCTCCAGTACCCCATACACAACAGCTCTGTTCTTCCTGCTCTGGCACCTACCTTATCTAGTCACCTACCTTATCTGGTCACCCTCCAGGAGTATGCTTTCTAGAAATACAAACCACTGCTGGCGTAATATCACATGCCTACAATCTCAGCAATTCAGGAGGCTGAGGCAGGAGGATTACAAGTTTGAGGCCCACCTTTGTGAGACTCTATCACAAAATGAAAAAATACAAAGGGCTAGGGGTAGAGCTCAGTGGTACAGCACCCCTGGGTTCAATCCCAAATGAAGGAGGAGGAGGAGGAGGAGGAGAACAAGCCACTGACACACATAGTTACAAGATACCCAGAAGCTGTCCTGAAGTCCCTGATAGAGGAACAGATTTTTTTTGATAGTCTCAGGACTCCTTTGTACTCAGAAAAGATTATTCAGAGCCACTTTGATTTTTAAAACTTAATCTTCAATTTTTTTAAGTAATAAACTTAAAACTTTAGGTTATCGTTAGGCTTTTGATTTCAATTTTGACATATTATTACTCTTTCTAAATATAGCAAATATTAACAATTACTTTTAAGTGGGCTTTTAATTAATATCTGATGTCATTTATAAATTAGGTTCATGAAACCCATTCAAATGTTTTAAATCATATTTATACAGTTAACATTTTATTTCTCTTGGTCGATTGTCTAAAAACTTCTCAGAGCTTTAACAGATTAAACTTTAAAATATGAAAATCTTAAATTTTCTCAAGTATTCCACCACTAATTACAATTTTAGAATGTTTTTTAATTTAAAATCAGAAAACCAACTCAATTTCTTAATTACATATTTTAAATTGGTGTCAAAAGGATGATCATTACTCTAATGGGCCAATTTCCCTTAAATATTACAAATACTTAAAACACCAAATGTGTACAAATTAACAAAAACATGAGTTTGATCCAATTAAACATTTCTACATTTATTTCTAAATCTTCATAGGATTAAAACATGCTACTCTCTATGAAAACAAAATGTCATCTTACACAGTCTTAGGTTACTGTCTCAGGCAATCTGGGGGTCCCAGGTCAGCTGGGTTCGGTGTGTTAACACTGATCCCTGACTCCAGCCTAATGTCACGCTGAGGCCTGTTTCTGAGGTGCCTTGTCCCACAGCCCACCTACCCTGGATTCAGGTAACTCCTTAGCAGACTTCTCTCCTACTTCACCACTAAAGTATCTGTTGCTCTGTTCATCCTATTAGCACCACAGCTCTGAGATATTCCAGTGCCACCATGTGGAACGCCTCACAGTTCTAACTTTGTTTTCACAGTATCATGTTCGTGCCCCTGGTGGGTAAAAGAAAGTAGGGGGAGAAGATGGAGTAGGTAAAAAGCATTTAAATTTCTGGATGGCTTTTCCCACAGCACCCTTTTTTGTTGTTGTTGTTGTTCTATAAGGATCAAGATTCCAAGCAGAGAGAATACCGTCACCCTCTTCCTCTTTCTCCATAGTAGGGTCATCACTGTCCCATCTCATCTGCCTGGCTTCAGAATTCTCCTGGTAGAGTCCTAAAGAGTCTACCAGGTCCCAGGCATCCCAAGGGTCAGTTCACTACCCCAAAGCCATGGCTTTGCTCATGCTGTCTCTCTCGTACACATCCCTTATATAACTAGTCCCCCGAGGCTCGGAACGTGTGTTCAAAATCATTCCCATCAACTACTGTGAGGCCAGACCCTTCCAAGTTGTGATCTCTAAGCTGGATATACTGATTGTGTCATATCCTTCAGGCTTTGTCAATGGAGCTATCTAACCTATTTCCTTTTTCATTTTCTTTCACAATGCTCTTTCTTGAACACCAAACTTAACTTTTTTTTTTTTCCTTACCAAGGCAGACAAATTGAATGATGAATTTAGAAAAGACAATTTTGGGAGTGAGGCAAGTCATTTAACAAAACAGAAGGCAAATTTCCCTCTTCTGCCCTGAGGCAGTTGTAGCGCCATGAAAGATCAACGGATACTGCATCTTGGGCCCAAACTCTGTGAGCATCAGTCCCTCCACTGGTGACATCTCTGACATGGACTTGGGAGCAACTAAAAACATCATTTCTAAGATTAGATTTCAAAAGCACATGAAACCTCCAAAGTCTTTTCTTCAGTAGACTCCAGAATCTGACATGTTCCTAGTTTTCCTCCTGCCTCACTGCCTGGTCTGAGTCTCTGTGGGTTTCTTCCCTTCTGCAACTTTTAAACACTGGGCTCAATCTTGGACTTCTACTTTCCATCTCTACTTGCTCCCTAGGTGATCTTTCCAGTTGTGTGGCTTTTTATACCATCAATAGGCTGATGGTTTCCACACTCACAGTCCCAGACTGGAATTCTCTAAATTGCAGACTTCTACCTGCCTACTCATTATCTCAGTCTGGGTACAAATAGGCCCCTCCAACAATACATCCCCAACCTGCAGTCTTTCCTAGTTCAGATAATGGCAATTCTAACCTTCTGGGTGGATTGCATCCAAAATGATGGAGTTACTCATCTCTTTCCCATCTCCCATGCATCCATTCCACCAGGCAATCCCTTTAAGTTCTGGTCTTCAAAACATAGCCTGAATTGGATTGCTTTTACAATGCCAAACACTGCTACCATCCTGGGGCAAGTTGACAATAAATCTCACCTGGATCCTGGCTACAGTTTGCCAAGTGGCGCTCCTCACTCTGCTTTCAACACAGCAGTCACAGTGACCTTATTAAAATGCAAATGAGTGCATGCTATTCCTCTCCTCAAAACCCTCTAATCTCTACCTGTCCCATTCAGAGAAACTACTGCTCTATATCACTTACTATAAAATAGGGACCATAACAGTACCTACTTCACAGGGGTACTTCAAGGATTAGAAGGATGCATAGGTGTAAAGCACTCGGAATGAAAATTCACACAGGATTACTCCCTAGCAAACAGCACCCCTCACACTTCACACATATTAATTTATTATGTATTAACTCCTTAAGAGTTAACTCATAAGAATTCTAAAGAATACATTAATATTATGCCCATTTGCAGTTGAAGACTGCCTCCAAAGTTTGTGCTTTTACTAACCTGCCTCATAGTAAGCCTTCTGTGACATGCTCTGGATGCAGGCTGGTACCCCCATCACATGGAAGGACCATTATTTTACTTAATCAGTTTCTTACTCTGTCCTCTGATCATTCCGAAGGCTCTAACTTAGCTGATAAACTCATTTATTCAACAGATATTATCCACCAAGGATGTACTAGGCTTTGGAGACCTAGCAGTAAACCACCCAAACATGGACGCCAAGTCCTGTCCTCATGGAGCTTACATTCTTTCATAATTGTTCTTTATCATGGAAGGGTCACCAGAGGCCTGACTTGCCAGCTGACTAATTGTTTTTCTCCCCTGAGGCAGTCAGGCTCAGCTTCATTCATTAATTCGTTGTTGGCACATTTCTTGAACAAGGCACTTGGCTAACTTCTGTGGGAAGAACAAAAATGATTCAGACGTGGACCTTGCTCTGAGGAGGTTGTACATTAACATGCGCCTCGGTATCTCTGGGCAGCAATACCTGTCAAACATGTTTCTGGGTCTGTCCTGTGCCGATTACATGTGCATACCTCTCATTAATCACCTGAGCTCCCTCGGGGGAAGAACATTCATGTGGTTTCCTTTTTCTCTACCCATAAAGCCTAGAAGAATGCTTTGAACACAGTGGTTTCACAGCCTGTACTTTATTGGGTACCAAGGTCTAGAAATGTTCCTCAAGAAACTATTTGGCTGCCAGGCATGGTGGCTCACACCTGTCATCCTAGCTACTTAGGAGCATGAGGCAGGAAGATTGCAAATTTTTTGGCCAGCCTGGGCAATTGTCTCAAAATAAAATTTAAAGAAAGGGACTCGGTACGTAGCTCAGTGGTAGAGCATTTACCTTGCACATGCAAGGTCCTAGGGTCCTCAGTTCAACACTCAGTACAAAGAAACAAACAAAAGAAACAGTTGGGCCAAAACTTTTGTTCTCTGCTCTTCTGCCCTTGTTGTCATAGTGAGTCCATCAGCAGATAGAAGGAGATAACTAAGACTATGTGAATTACCTTTTATAATTATTAATATTTTAGTTGCCCTTTCCCCTAGTTAGTTTTAACCATTTAGCTGCTAGGATGAAGGAACCCTGGTAACCTACTGAGTGCTCACTTTAAAACACAAAAAAACATTTTTTCTCTCTTTCTCTCTCTCACATACACACACATTTAAATCCCTCCCATGATTTCCATCATTCTTAGGAAAAGCAACCAAACACTCAGCCAGGTCTCCAAGGAACAAGGCCCTGAGTTGCCTGGCTGTGTCTTCCTCTCCCACAGGGCATTGTGGTGCTCCATGTGTGAGGTTGCTTTTTGTCTGTGGCCTGCTGTGGTTTTCCAAACAAGTCTATTCCATTTTGCTGCAGGGCTTTTGCATTTGTGTTTCCCTCTTTCTAGAAAGCCTCTTCTTCCTCCATCCTGCAGACTCCACACCATCATTGCTTCCTTAGACAGCCTCCTTTGTCCCTGGACCCCATTCTCCAGCCAGCATCATACCTTCTTATAGCATCACAACTTCTCCTGCATGCCCCTATTAACTATTTATTCACCCTAGGTGTCATTTTACTTACATAGGTGAAAACATTTTATTAACGTATATCTTGCTCCACTATATGCTTCATGAATACAAGGGACCATTTCTGGGTTTTCTCGTCTTTGTATTATCCAGTGCTGAAAATGGTGTGTTTGAAACTTTAAAGTAACCAATGCTCATTTATATATATATATCCCCATAACACTTCTCATTCCCTGAAATCTTCTTGCTTATTTGTTTATTGTCTCTTCTCCAAAACTAGAATATAAGTTTCAGGAAGGCAGGAACTTTGGATTATTGGCTATTATATTCTCAGCACACAGAACAGGGCTGGACACAGAGAAGGTGTTCATTCCATATTGAAGAATGAGCATTGGGGGGCTGCATATATATATATGTTTAGTTGTAGATATACACAATACCTACCTACCTTCCTCCTTCCTTCCTTCCTTCCTTCCTTCCTTCCTTCCTTCCTTCCTTCCTTCCTTTCGTGCTGAGAATCAGACTCAGTGCCTCAAATGTGCCAGGCAAGTGCTCTACCACTGAGCTACAACTGCAGCCCCCAAGGCTCATTCTTCAACATGGAATGAGCACCTTCTCTGTGCCCAGCCCTGTTCTATGTGCTGAGAATATAATAGCAAGCAATCCAAAGTTCCTGCCTTCCTGAAACTTATATTCTAGTTTTGGAGAAGAGACAATAAACAAATAAGCAAGATGATTTCAGGGAATGAGAAGTGCTATGGAGAATGTTTTCTCCATCAGGGTACAGTGGAATCTTGGATAATGATGAGGGAAAGTCAGGCAGCACACAAGCAGAGGCCTAAGTGATCTGAAAGGGAGCAGTGGATTTTAAGTTCAAAAACTGGGACAGTCCCAGGCAAACCAGGACAGTTGATCACCAAGCACAGACACTGCTAGGCCTGGATGATTTTTTTTTCCTGAAATTAATATAGTCTAGAACTTAACATCTAGCTGGAAATGAAGAGGAGTCTTCCCAGGAAGCCACACCCACTCGGTGTAAGAATGGTCCTGGCATCAGGATTCCCAGTCACACCCAGCCCCTCCTGCTGTTGGAGACCCATATTTGGATTTCCATTTGGATGAAATCCACCCACCAGGAAAAGCTCATTTCCTCCCTCCCTCTGGTTTATAATCCCAGCCTGGAAGCTTCCTTTACAATATCCTTTGGCAGACTCCTCTTCTGTGCTCACTCCTGGCTGACTGTGCTTCCAGTGAGTTCCACCCAATAATAAACTACCTGTAATTAATGATAGAGTGGCAGATCCCTGCCCAGTGGCATTCCTGCTCCTTTGGGCACACACTCAAGAAGCAGACCCTGCCTAAACAATTTGCAGCTGCTCCCTGGGCACAGGCACTCCTACTAATTCTCCCCCGTTCTTATTGCTCTGATCTCTGTCTTCATTTAATGGATTTAGAAACAGTTCACTGGCTAACTTTTTTTTTTTCATCTCCAGTCAAATCTCTAAGTCACTGTTAAAAGTTTCTTTTTCTCTTATCCTCTTCTCCCCTTCTTTTCTTCCTCACCTTCTCCCCTGGCCTCTTCACCTGCTTCTATTGATCTGAGTGTGCAGGGTCCAGAGCAAAACCTACAAGACACCTGCTCCAGCTGTCTCCTAATCAACAACGTGAGCCATGTTCGTACTTACCTCACCAGACACTAGGAAGGTCAAAAGAATTAATATGCATGAAGCCCTGAAAATAGTCACTATTCACAGTAGGTGGTCACATGAATTTACTGAATAAATGAAATGCTGACTTTTATCATCCTTGAGACAGGAGACCCTTTTGTACCATGCTCAGGTAGTAAGTGCGGGCCGCCCATGATTTTATTTGAAGAGGCAAATTATCCTTTGGCCCAAACACCTCCCTACCCAGCTTAAAATCCAGCATCTGTATTTAAAAGTGCACTTCAGGAGAAAGATAAACATTGCAACAATTATCCTGTTTGTTTGGTTTTCCCTCAAAAGTGTTTATTGCATTAAATGCAAATAGAATACGAAGGTTCATTCCTGGATAGGGAGCAAAGAGTTCTGAGCTTGTTTAAGAGAAGGTCTAGGCGGCCACTGGGAGGAAGGGAGGCATCCTTAAGACACTGGGCTTTTGGTGCAGTGGAGAAAGCTGAGGCAGAAGTGTGGACAAGTGGAAAGGGTGTGCAGAGGAAAGATGCAAAGATCAGATTCATTTAAGTCAGTGGACCCACGTCCTTTCTTAAACCAACTAAGAAAGGATTTAAAATGTGACAGGACACAAATTCTTTAGCCTAGGGGAAATGTGAGGCATGAGATCTCAATCACCTAGGTTATTCTGATGTATCATGGCAGATTTCTGCAGACTTCCTGATGCCATAGATAATAACCCCAGTAAAAGCCTCTTCCTGCTCATCACAATTTTTACCTGGAAAGTCTAACAAAAGTGACTAATAACCAATCAACATTCAGCTCTATTCTTGTTGACCAATGAGATTGTAACTGTCAGCTTGCTGTCTCCTCCTTCTCTACCCCGCTTTCTCCTCTTTTTTGAAGTGTATAGAAACCCAGACCCCCCTCAGATACCATTTCGGAAGCCCTTATTCTGGGAAGTTAGATATTTGTGTTTTCTCCCCAGGTGGTCATCCTTATTTGGACTCAAATAAACTCTTTGTTCTCACATTTAGTGGGACTTAACTTGCATTTTATGTATACATTAGCAACTACCAAGGGACTCTGAATTGACTTTCTTTGCTTCCCCGGAAACTCTTTGGAGAGTTAGCCCACTGTGTTTCCTATTCCAAGTCTCCTAGGTCTTTGGTTGAGACTACAATTTAGTCAAGCTATTTCCTGCCTCTTTGTGAGAATTAGAATTTCATTTCTATAGGACAGGGACTGCTTTCTGCCTTCCTTTGCAGAAGGTCAGGCAGGCAGTGGATGAGGGCAAGGTTGCTTACTGGTAAGGGTCCTCAGGTTTTTATTTTGGCTCACTTAGTACAAGTGCTTTATGAACTGTAGTTGCTTTTTTGCTTGGTGACTCAGATCTAGCCTTGATTGTAACCAGTCCTCTCTAGTCTGTCCCCCATCAAAACCACATGAGAGCAGGACTTGTTCCTCCCAGCTCAAAAGGGTGCTCTAGATGACTAGAGCCTTTGTAAACTGTTAGACACTGCCCTGGGGTATGTAGCCGTTTCATAGGGACCACCACCAGAAGAATTTTTATTTTTATTTATTTATTTATTTTAGTTACACATGGGCACAGTCCTTATTTTGTTTATTTATTTATTTTTTATGTGGTGCTGAGGATCAAACATGGTTTGTCACATGCTCAAGGCATGTGCTCTGCCACTGAGCCACAATCCCAGCCCCCAGAAGACCATTTTAGGGAACTTCCAACTCACCCAGGAGGTTCACATAAAGGTAGGTCCTGTAGCACCTGAGCACCCCACTTGCCATAAAGTAATTGGGTTTACAAGACATGCAAAAAAGCAAAAATAACACAAGGGTGATACTTGAGGCATTCACAAGCTTACATACACACACACACACACACACACACACACACACACACCCTTCCCCTGTATATTCCCCCCCACAAACTCTGGAGCTTGGTCACGTCTTGGACTTTAAGTTATGGGAAATCGCTCATCAAAACCAGAGACTTCTTTTAAGAGGCAGTGTTCTTTTAAAACTCCAGCTGGTTTTATGTACAGTATTTCAGGCGCCTCCTTGCCAGTACCTAGGAAAAGGGTCTAATCCAACAACAATCTTAAATTCAAATGACCAAAATGAGGATCTTTTGAAATTCTAAAATTGGCATATTTGTGTGTTCAATGGGAAAAACCCAGTTTAAAAACCAACAAAGGAAAGGGAGGTTTGTTTTTGATGATTCTTTAAAAGCTTCTAAATGCAGCTTAGAAAAAAAAGAAGATCATTTCTATCAAAACAGTAAATCAAAAATTAACACAAATTGTCTGTCAACTAAAAACTCCTCTAAAGCTGCTCTGTTAGCCTCAGAGAAAATAAACTACTTAAAACCAAGCAAAAGCTGGGCGTGGTAGCTCTCACCTGTAATCCTAGCAGCTCAGAAGGCTAATGCAGGAGAATTGCAAGTTCAAAGCTAGCCTCAGCAATTTAGTGAAACCCTGTCTCAAAATTAAAAAATAAATAAATAAATAAATAAAACTAAAAAGGGATAAAAAGGGCTGGGGATGTGGCTCTGTGTTTAAGTGCCTCTGGGTTCAATGCCTGGTGACCAAAAAAAAAAAAAAGAAAAAAGCTAGAAAACAAATAACCCAATCAATAAATGGGCAAAGGAATCAAACAGGCACTTCACAGAAGAAGAAATAAGAATGATCAAAAAATATATGAAAAAACGTTCAATATTTCAAGCAATTAAAACTACACTGAGACTTCATCTCACTCCAGTTGGAGTGGCAATTATCAAGAATCAAGTAACAATAAATATTGGTGAAGATGTGGGGGAAAACGTTCATTCATACATTATTGGTGGGACTACAAATTGGTGCAATCAATCTGGAAAGCAGAATGGAGATTCCTCAGAAAACTTGGAATGGAACTGCCATTTGACCCAGCTATCCCACTCCTTGGTATATACTCAAAGGACTTAAAATCGGCATACTACAGCAATGCAGCCACATTAATGTTTATAGCAACTCAATTCACAATAGCTAAGCTACGGAACAAATCTAGGTGCCCTTCAACAGATGAATGGAATATTACTCAGTCATAAAGAAGAACAAAATTATGGCATTTGCAGGTAAACAGATGGAGCTGAAGAATATTATGCTAAGTGAAATAAGCCAGTGCCCAAAAACCAAAGACTGAATGTTCTGATATGTGGATGCTAACCCATAATAAGGGAGGGTAGGGAGGTGAATAATGGATCAGACACTGGAAGGAAGGTATTAGTTCACTGGATTAGACAAAGGGGAAGAAAGAGAAGGAAGGTGAGATGGGAATAGGAGAGACAGTAGAATGAATTGGACATAACTTTCCTATCCTTATATATGAATATACAACCAGTGTAAATCCACATCATGTACAACCATAAGAACAGGATCCTAATTAGAATAAGTTATACTCCACGTATGTATGATATGTCAAGATACACTTTACTTTCATCTAAAAAGAACAAATAAAGAAAAAAAAAAAGAAGTGAAATCCATTAAACTGAAAAAATTTTTAAAAAGAACCTAATGCAAAGCTATATGGTCTGTGTCTGTATTTTTATGTATGTCTGTGTACATATGTGTAAGCATGTTATTTATGATTTGCTCTAGCCTCACAATTATAACCTCCCCCCCCCTGCTTGGAATGTAAGAATGAGCCTTCTTAGAAACCTGGGACTTCTGTTCTTAACTCTTGAGAACCATCAGTCAATCACAATGTTTTCCATGGAAAGATTTTGATAAAAAGAGAGAAACGAGAAAGTATTTTAAATGTTACAAGAATGAAGTCACAAAATTCTTTAGCCTAGGAAAAACATAAGGCATGAGAATTCAGTCATCTACATTATTCTTGTTGTATGATTGTGACAAAGAGAGAAGGGACACTTAAGGCTTTCAGCCAGGGGTCAGTGTTTATAAAGTGACGACAATGATCCAGTGGATTTGCATCCAAAGGCTGAGCCCGGAGCGCAGCAGGGCATTGCTTTATATATCCTCTGTTAGTTTTCACTTTACAATTAGTCCCTTTGTTCCCTCCTATATGACGACATACATTCTGATTGGGTATTCTATTTTATAGAGTTGAGACAGAGTTGCTCATATACACATAGATACTGAGTATGCCACTTCACCTTCACTTTGTTCTGGAAAATCTGTAACCACATTCTCCCCTTTGATGCTTGGATCCTTTCAGGGTCAACAAGCATCATCCTGATTCAATGATTCATATTTCCATAACATCATAGCATCTGTTGCCATTTTCCTTTCAACCATAGTCTCCACGAGACTAAAGACAGACCTTACAATCGGGAGTACCAGGTAGGATAGAAGTAGGCAGGCCCCCAGAATTAAAACCACAACAATTATGAGATTTTTGAATCCCCCAAAAGTTGAAAACCATCTTCCCAATAATTCTCTGGAGTCCAACCTTTTCAGGTCTGAAACAGGATGTGGTTGATCCTTCTCATATGATCTGTGATTTCTTCTATGATCTTGCTTTCATGATTAATTTGTAAGCAACAGTTGCTCAGGTTAAATTTCCCATATACCCCACTTTCAGAAGCAAGCAAGTAGTCTAAGACTAAATGGTTTTGATAGATAGCACTGTGCATTTTAGTGTTTTGGCCAGTAAATTGAGGTCTCTTGCAGTTTCATTAGTTATAGTTTGAACAACAGCCTATAGCCTGATAATACAGTTTAACAAGTAGATGGGAGTATAGTACTCATAGGACCTGTTCTCTGCCCAGGTGACAGGGACATAATGTGGGTTATCTGTTCAGTAGGTCATTCATCATCTTTCCTGTTACCAGTTGCCAGGGCTCACAGTTCCCTTTGGACTCCTCAGTCTTCATTTATGAGGACTTCCAATAGTTCCTCTCTGGCTAATGGAAGGAGGGAAAAGGAGGGGTGAATTGTCCCCAGTACATAAGATCTGAACCAGAATCGGGATAGTTTAGCATATGTGGCCCTTCCACATATCCACTATAGTCCACCTGGGGCTGGCCATTCGATTTCTGTGACTGCATTGTCCCAGGCCTGATTGAGATTAGAGAAATTTGACAGGGGCTGGGGATTTGGTTCTGTGTGATTTGGTGATCCCCACCACTGGTTTTCCTGGGTAGTTATATTATAGAATTTTGGCCCAGACATGTTAAAGTACTGACTGAGATGTTAAAAGTTTTTTTCTCTTGAGCAAGACAATATTTTCCAATAATTGAGATTTTGAGAAACTAAACACCAGTAGTTGAATGGGGAGATGTTGTTTCACTATAGGGCTAATGAGGGTCTAGCTCTTTAGCCTCCCATGGCCATGATCTCCCATATTAGTTCCTCCACACACATAGCAAGAAGGGGCCTTCAGAGATTGAACTATAGTTTCTGCCAAGGTTAGGAATAGGTTTCTAGTTGTGGTAGAGAGGGGGAATTCGGTCTTCTTCTCTTTTTGAAAGGAGTGAAAAACTTGGTGGGAGGAAAACTCAAGGGGAGTTGTGACACTTTTGATGTGTATTGGAGTCCAGGGATCTGCCCATCCATATATAGTTATGCCAATTTTGTGACCATTTTTTCCATCTAGAATCTTCTGGGTTAAAGATAGTAAAATTAATGGGAGTACAGGCTCTTAACCTACAGCTGGATGCGGCAACACCCTTTTGGAGGAGTGCCGTTTTATCTTTCCCTTGCCAGGTGGCCCATGGTACACAGCCCCAGGAGGGGTAGTTACCATTGTGATTGGTGAATCTGGGTTGAGTTGAGGGTTGCTCACATGTATTTATCATTAAGTCTGTATTCCCATTCTGGGGATAGCTCTCCACAAGTCTCTGTAAACCACTAGGACCATTACTTATCTACAGCTTCACACATGTCCACATGTCAAAGAGGACTGACATTGGCTGCTTGGGGCAATAGTTTGGATTTGGATAATTATTTGACCCATATTGTTGCCTCCGTGGGCCTGTAACCATTCCTCAGTTGGGGAGTACTATGGGTCGAAATGTGTATTTGTTCTCTTGCTGGCAGATAGAATAGGTAGTCTGTTTATAGACCCCTAAAATTGTTTCTTGACAGGATAAATGGGTATGATAAAGTAGGGTAACGGCAATGCCTTTGCCTGATTGGGTCACTGAAGGCATGGGTCACAGGATAAGAGACTTAAGTTGATAAAAGAGAGCCAAATCAGACACATCCTATCAAAAGGAGGTAAAAGACTGCTAATAGAAGCTTTTAAACCCAGTGTCAGTTGGCCAGAGCAGTCTTAGCTAATCCTACTGCAAAACTTAAACCTAAGACCACGCAGCAGAGATAGTTAAGGGGTAGCAGTGCCAAAGCATTACAGGAAAGAGGCCAATATTGGAAATAAGAACAGTCCATTTATCCCAGCAGATGCCCAATTCCTCAAGCTTCCACTATGCGTAGATTAACTGCCAGGGTGACTATAGCAGGGCTATTGTCCTTGGGAATATCTTAGGGTACAGCTTGTTTCAGATGGTCACCTTGCATGGTGCAGCTGGATTGGGAATGCACTTCCAATCATGAGAAGCTGGTTTTTCTCTGTTGTGATGAATCCAGGGTACTACCTCAGCCACCTTCACTGCAGTAGGGCTGGATAAAATGACAGTGAACAGAACCCTCCAAAAAGGCTTTAGGGGTTGGATATTCCATTCTTTTACCCATAAAGCATCTCTTGGCTTAAAGGGGTGGACATCTGTGGTTAGACTCACAGGTTCCCTAACCCAGTGGTGTATAGTGGTCAGAGTTGATCCAACAGCCTGCATCTGCTGCCTCAGAATAATGTTGCCCAATTCTTTTAGATCTCCTTGTAAACCCCTTATAATGGGAGGAGGATGTCCATAAATTATATCATAAGGGGAGAACTTTGTCTAGTAGGACCAGACCTAATTCTCAACAAAGCAACTGGCAACTCCTGGCTCCAGTGTAGATGGGTTTCCTGACCCAGTTTGCTTAGTTGTCATTTTAGAGTTCAGTTCATTTGTTCCATCTTCCTGGAGGTCTGGGGAGGGTATGTGGTGTGTAATTTCCTGGTGATCTTCAATTCCTTTGCCATAAATTGTACCACCTTAGCCACAAACTCTGGCCCATCATTTGATCCTATGGTGACTAGAATTCCAAACCGAAGAATGATTTCCTTTGGGAGAAATCAGGCCACTTCGTGTGTCTTCTCTGTGCCAGTAGGAAAGGTTTCTACCCAGCCTGAGAAAGTACACACAAAGACTAGCAAATATTTATAGCCCTGGACCCGGGAGGAGCTCAATGAAGTTCACAACTATATTTTCAAATGGGGCCCCACCCACACTTTGCACCTCAGGGGAGACCTTAGGTCCCTGATGCAGGTTGTTTCAGGCACTTGTTTTACACTGTTTGCCCACCACTCAGGCTATACTGGAGAGCTGAGGAATATAGAAATGTCTGCTCAATATGACCTCAAGAGCCATCTGGTCAATGTGGGTTTCGTGGTGGAACTGCTTGACAAAGGCTTGGAACCTCAGGAATTGCCATTCGATTGTCTTCAATTCTCCATCATTCACCTGGAAGGTGGCCTCTATTTTCAGTTTTAAACCAGGTATTCTCATGTTGTGAGTAATTAGGGTTCCATTCTTTCTGCCTGCGGACTAGGGGAAAGGGCAGCAGTCACAGCCATTGGTTCTGTTGTCCCCTTCCAGGCTGAGAGCTTTGTCTCTCTGTCTGCTTTATGGTTTCCCTGAGTGACAGTGGCGTTCCCCCTTTGATGTCCCTGACGATGCATAACTGCCACCTTTTTAGTAGATCATACAGCATCTAAAAGTTCAAGGATTTCTTTGCCATACTTTGTGTCTTTTCCTCCTGAGTTGATTAGGCCCTTTTCTTTAAACAAATCTCCATGTACACTGAGGATGGTGAAGGCATATTTAGAGTCTGTGTATATATTGGCCTGTATCTCTGCTGCCATTTGAAGGGCTTGGGTCAACACAATAAATTCTGATTTTTGTGCTGAGGTTCCTTTTTGCAGAGGTTTCACCTCAATTGTGGAATCTAGGGTCACTGAAGAGTCCCCAGTGAGATAGTCTCCTTCTTTCACAAAATTTTTATGGGTGAAATACTCAGGATCAGAATCTTTGAGAGACTGGTCTGTTAAGTCCAGTTGCCTGAAAAATACTTCATCTATGACTTCTATGCAGTCATGATCTGGTTGACCTGGCCTGATAGGCAGTAGGGTGATAGGATTTAAGTTTCATACAATTTCCAGGTGGATGCATATGTTTTTGTACACTATTTCCTGATATTTCACCATCTGGGTAATAGTCAGTCAATATTTCCCCTTTTGCTTCATTAATGTCAATATTGAGTGTAGCACTCAGACTATTAATTATTGTCCCATAGTCAGTTTGTCAGCCTCTGACACTAAAACTGTGGCTCCAAGTCCTCACAGGCAGGATGGCCATCCTTGGGTGACAGAGTCAAGATATTTAAAGAGATATGCCACTGGATGATGCATGACCCCAGCATTTGGGTCAGGAACCCCATTGCAGTGCCAGTATGCTCTTCTATGTGCAAGAAGAAAGGTTTGTACATGTCTGGGAGTCCCAAGCTGGGCTCATTGGTGAGGGCCCACTTAATCTCCTTAAAGGCCTTTTATTGGGCTCATTTCCACAACAAAGGTTCTTATTCTTCCCCCTTTGTAGACTCATAAAGAGGTTTTGCCAAGATAGAGAAGATGGGTATCCAGATTCTACAGAAACCTGTGGCTCTGAGGAACTCTCAAACCTGGTGTTGGGTTGACAGAAACAGGATTGAGCAGATGGTCTGTTTTCTCCCCAGGGTGAGTTAACATTATCCTCATGATAGGTGAAAACTGAGGTATTTGTCTTTTTCTTTTCTTTTTTTTTTTCAGAGTAGAAATTAGAAGTTTATTAAAGGACAGCAGAAAAGACTTCTCCCGGAGGAAGAAGGGGACCCAAGAGATGGAATCCTTGTCTTTTTCTTGACAAATCTGAGTCCTTTTCCTTGAAACATTGTAGCCAGCTTCCCACAGAAGAGTGAGAAGTTGCTTCTCATGTGTTCCTTCCATATAATCCTCCTGTGTCTGCCTGGCCAGCAGTAGGTCATCCACATACTGGAGCACTATACAGCTATGCTGGTCTGCAGGGAAAGCTTTTAAGTCAGAGGCTAATGTGGTGCTGAAAATGGCTGAAGAATTTTTAGATCCTTGAGGCAGTCTAGTCCATGTCAGCCGGCCTTTGTCTCCAGTCTCGGAATTTTCCCACTGGAAGATTGGCTGACTTCTGAGGGGCCAGGTGGATACAGAAGAAGGCATCCTTGGATCCAGACATGTGAAGAAGGCAGCTTCAAGGGGGATGAGACCTAGGAGAGTATAGAGGTTAGGCACAACTGGGTATACAGTTACAGTGGGCTGGTTTTCTGCTCATAAGTCCTGAACCAGCCAATAGTCATCTTTTCCTGGTTTCTGAATTGGCAGGAGAGGTGTGTCCCAGGATAACTGGCAGGGTCGGAGAATTCCATACATTAGAAGTGTCTCCAGATACCTCTGGATCCCAATTTGTGCCTTTCAAGGAATGAAATATTATTTTTGGTGGACAGGCTCAGCCTCTGGCTTTTAGTTCTACTACCAGTTCAGGAGGATTGTCTTTAGCCACACCCAAGGCACCTGAAAAGGAAGCTCAGTTCCCTGTTGTGGCCTTTCTAAGAGACTTTAGAGGTACCACCCTTCTCCTTGGGGGACCATGAGAGTCAGGATTTCCACTTCTGGCTTTCCTAGGGTCAGAGCAGCTTGGCCATGGGAGTTGAAAGTTATCTGGACCTGCAGTTTTCCCAAAAGGTCCTGATCCATTAAAGGCACAGGTAGTCAGAAAGGTATAGGAATGTGTGAATAATTTCATGGCCACCTAATCGCATCCATCGAGGCCCTAGGAAGGGCAATGAGATTGGCTGCCTGTGGCTCCCACAATAATGTCTTGTTTCTGCAAGAGGGAGCCCACGGGTTGAGTCACCCCAGAATGTTCTACCCCAGTATTGATAGTGAAATGCATGGGTCAGTCTCCCAGGATCATTCAGACCATAGACTCCTGAGGCCCTAACAAAATGGGGCCTGGTCTATCCTAGTCTTTCTCATAGTTTCCCGTGGCAGCCAATCCAACATAGACGGTTGTCACATTGGTTGGTACCATCCTTGAATCAATCAGCCTCTCCCCCTTCATCCAGGGACGGGGTGGCAATCCTCTGAAATGCTGGAGGCACTTTTCTTCCAGTGACCTTCTTGATGTGAATGAGCCTACTGGTTCCTCCCTAATATCATCTCTTGGAGGCTGATCCTTCTTGTCACCTCCTTCCCTGGCCTTGGCATCAGCCTGACAGGACACCTCTCCAGGTGTTCCCTGACTGTCCCACTAGGGCTGCAGCAAGCAGATCTACCTTCTATTTCATTTTCCAGTTTGCCTCACACCAGGCCTCTTGGTCTTGGTTGATGAATACTTTCATGGCAATTTCCAGTAGTTGGCTGGCATTCATTCCAGCGAAGCCCTCTAACTTCGGTAGCCTATACCCTATGTCTCCCAGCGCCTGACTCACAAAGGCTGAGTTAACCATCAGCTGATTCTCAGCTGCTTCTAGGTCAAAGGAATGTAAAGACGAAATGTTTCACATAGCCTCTCATAGAATTGACCTGGGCTCGCTTCAGGTCCCCAGAGCACTGCTTGCTCATGTTGATGGCCTTCTTCCTTCCTTCATGCTGCCTGCCTCTTGATAATGCTCAAGCATCTGAAATCCCTATTCAATGTTAGGATCCCATCGAGGATCTTCTTCAGGGAATTGGTTCTGGGTGTAAGCCTGGGCATTCACAGTTCCTGCCAGGGAACGTTCCTCCAACCACTTTAACCTGGCCTGGGTAATTTAGTGGTATTCTTCAGTGTTAAACAGTCAGAAACAGCTGGTGGCAATCAGTCCAAGTGGACTTGTGGGTCTGAATGATGGATTGCATTCAATCAATCATAGCCTGAGGTTTCTCAGTGAAGGAGGGGGTATGGTTTTTCCAGTTCAGGAGGTCGGTGGCAGTAAAAGGCTGATAAATGAAAGTGTGTTGTTCCCTTGCACCCGATTGTCTGAATCATAGTAGATGGGCCCCAAGGTTTCTCTCAGTGGCATCTGTAGGGCACCTTGGCCTCTACTGGGAGGGGGGCTGCCAGCAGGGTCCTCTTGATGCTTCTTGACTAGAGTATGCAGGGTTAAGACTGGCGGATCCAGGGTGGTTACTGCCAGGGGCATTTCAGATGGCCTTCTGGGAGGAATGGCTTTAGGGGTGTGATCAGCTGCAGCAGGTACAGGGAGTACAGGTGACAGCCAAGGATACAGTGGTGTGTAAGGTTGGGAGAGCTCCTCTGGCTCCCCAGAGAGTATGGGCTTCTCAGGGTCCAGTCAGCATTTTGAGGGAGCCATCACCTGGGCCATGATAATTTTATAGTTCTCTTCCAACAAGTCTTCAGCCAAAGTGGCCAAGGGAGGACCATGTCTTGCCAGCAGTCAGGATGAATTGGTCAGGATAATCTGGGTCTCTTATGATGATCCTAAACACTTTGCTAAAGTTTTTTTTTTATCTAGTGACCCTTTGGTGGGCCAACCTACTCTCAATGAAGACCAACCTATTTCATAGAAGATCCAGAGTTTTCCAGGAGTCAACTTAACTCCATAGTCTCTGGAATCAATCTCTCTCTCTCTCTCTCTCTCTCTCTCTCTCTCTCTCTCTTTCTCTCTCTTTTAAAAATTTTTATCATATACTCTAGGGGGGTTAAGTTTACTCTGTTTGCCACCCATTTTCTCCCCCCAAAAGATGATAATAACACATACGAGAAGGGACAGGAGAATGGGGTGAGCAATGGCTTCATCCATCTCCCGTGTCCATCTTATTCACTCACTCACACAACATCTCCAGCCCTCCACACAGTACTGTAGAGTTGCAGTTTTGTCTAGTGTAATTGAGACTACGCAGCAACTCTGGGAGTGGTCAGCTCCCTTTCTGCCACTTAGGGGCAGATCTACCTCTTGAACCTGGTCTCTACCTGTCTGACAGGTAGTGCTCCCCACTTTGGTTCCTGGAACCCACAGTGTTCCTTTGTGTTCCTAGGGTCCTTGCTCTGGCAATGCCAGGAGAGTTTGTACCTATAAATCAATTGGTCCATTAGCACCAGGAGAAGTCACCTCTCCCCACATCCCAGGGCTTGCACCCTGGTAACAAAGGAAGTGAAGTTAGTGTCTCCAAATCCCAGACACAAGCCCCCAGGAAATTCTGTAGGATTCTCACACAGAGAGAAGGGACACCAAGGCTTTCAGCCAGAAAGCAGCATTTATTATTGCCAGCACTGACCCAGTGGATTCATCTCCAAAGGCTAATCCTCATGCACAGAAGGCATTGCCTTATATATCCTCTGTTAATTTCCCCTTTACATTTTAGCCCTTTTGTCTTCCCTATATGGTGACATACATTCTGGTTGGGTATCCTGTACTATAGAGTTGCAACAGAGTTGCAATAGAGTTGTGACAGAGTTGCACATGTGCATGTTAGTACTGAGTGTGCTACTTCACCTTCCCTTTTGTTCCAGGAGATCTGTTACCACATTATCATCCAGCACAGCTGATTTCTGAAGATTCTCTGATTGGGGTAAAGATGATAATAATAATCCTAGCCAAAGCTTTTTCCTGCTTATCACAATTCTTTCCTAACATGTATAAAACAGAAGGGACTGACAAACAATCAACAGCCTGAGGTATTATTATTGACCAATGCAATTGTAACACCTGGTTTGCTGTAACTTCCTTGTTGTTGTTTTCCTGTATGAAAACTCAGACCCCTCAGGTTCCATTTCAGGAGTGCTTATTCTGGATAACTAGAATTTGTGTCTTCCTCCCAGGTGGCCCTCATTTTGACTGAAATAAACTCTGTTCTCACATTCTATGTGCATCAAAGATCTTTCAGGTCAACACAACACACCTTTCATCCTTAACTTTCAAGAGACAGTTTTTCTCCTGGTCCAGCTAGCATAAATTCAGAACAAATCTCAGGCCTACCATTTACTGATTGATCAAGCTAGTTTATCTTGGTTACTCCAAGGAGTAAAGGTACAAATATAAGCTTAGAGAGTCTATTACATGGAAGAGACCAAAAGTTGCATTTGGAAAAGTTCACAAAATCAATGTCTTTCATGTAAAAATTTCAGTGGAAGTGCATGTTCACTGCTGGCAAACAGATTCTAAAGGGCCAGGATAGAGCCACAATGCTGAGCACACTGGGCTTTTCTTTAAAGGTGTACATAAAACCATAAGCTTCTGGAAATCACCCTTTGGTTTCCTTTGTCATTAGATTCCTTTAGATGCTGTCAATCTTATGGAGTAGTAGAAAGAAACCTTACTAACCTTACACCCTTGGAAAAGTTGTAGAATTACAAAATTTTAAGGATTAAAAGAAACTTGAAGATCATTAGAGCTAGATATGGTGGCACATACCTACAGACCCAGCTACCTAGGAGACTAACATAGGAGGCTTGCTAGAGACCAGAGTTCAGGCCAGCCAGGGCAATAAAATAAGACCCCAAATTCAAAACTTAATAAGTAAGTAAAGATCACTAGTACAACCTCCCATCAGATGTTTTAATTCCTCCCAAGGGATCAAAACGCCTTGACTTAAATAATTCAAATGGCTATAAATCATTCATTCTACCTCAGAACACCTTTAGCAATGAGTAATTTAAATACACAATTATTTTAAAAACTTAATGCATCAAAATAACATGTTGCATGAGGATTTTCTTGACACTGCTACATTGCTGAAGGTGTAGTTGTAGTGGGAGAGCACATGATTAGCATGCATAAGGACCCAGCACCAAAATAAATAAAAAATAAAGAATTTACTCTGCAATAGTCTTAATGTATGAATAGGTCATACTGAGTGATAAGAAAATTTCTAAGACCTCAATAGATACATAAGTCAAAATACAATAATCACAGTTATATTAAAAAATCCAATCCAAGAATGTAGCTCAGCAGTATGGGATGGTTTGACACCCAGCACAAGAAAAAAAAAAGAAAGAAAAAAAACTCCAATCCAGTTCATTAAGTAGGCAAAAAATGATCCCCTGTTTTAATTCATTAAATAACAAGGGTCATAAAGATGATCATGTGCAATATTGGCAAAAGAACACCAAGACACACTTATAAACTCGTGGTAGAACTGTAGATTGCTGGAAATTTATGTATTTCATTTTGGCAATCCTCATTTGTCAAAGAATAAGGTCAAGATAACCAAAGGTATTAAAACAAATAATCACAACTCAGTCTACTAATTCACCAAGCAATGGTATACACACCAATGGAGAAACTACTGGGTACTTCCCAGAAAAAGGAAAGGTCAGGGTGTGTCTTTTTTTTCCCCAAGTTCTAGAAAGGGGAATGCCTATTGGTTATTCTAATTAAGCATTGTAAACTAGCTCTCTGGATAGGCAGTTATTTTTAACAAGACCCATTGTCAAGGATCAGGAAAAAGTCTTTGGATAGGTCCTGTGGGGTCCCTGAAAGTTCAGGGTCCTTTATCAGTTTCAGCTGGTTACAGCCAGTTGGGATGAAATGTCATCTTTAGTTTTAATATTTCCTGGGCAAGTCTCCCTACAAGGAAATATTATTCCTTCCATCCTTCACTCATTCAGCAATGCACATTAAGAAGCAGCTCTATGCTGTATACCTCTGAACTCATGGAAATTGCACATAGCAATGTGATCTTGTCATGAAGATGTTTATGTCATTTGACTGAAAATTCCATGCTAAGAATAACATCATTTAAATATTTACATACAAAGTATTGATGAGAGTACTACTTAGCCAAAAAAAAAAAAAAAACAGAACCAACCTAAACTTCCTCCAATGAGGAAACTGTTGAAAAAAAAATTATATTACATTCATAAAATGACTATAAAAGGTTTAATAACATGGGAAAATGTGTATGCTATAATATTAAGTAAATACCTTAGCAAAACTGAGTACAGTCTCAATTATGTTAAAATGAACTCTAAACATACCTGAAAAGAAATATACTTGAAATACTAATATTCTGCGTGTGAGAGTGTGTGATTATTAGGGGTTTTTCTTTTTTGTGTGTTTTAGTTTATTCTTTTTTATAAGGACATATATCTTATAGTTTAGAAAATAGTTTGGAAAGTCCCCATCTCAAAAAAAGGAAAGAAATAAAGAAATGAAACAGAAATCAGAACAAAAACACCCCAAGTCAGCAAAACTAAAAAGTGCTCTACAAATGTCTTATGTCTATGTACATAGTCAAGATCCTGTAACCTAGGACTCCTAGGTTTCTGTCTAAAGGCAGAATTTCCACACGACTTTAACTCATTTTTGTTTCTACTGACTCCATAGAAACTTCCTTCTCCATGGCTTCCCCCAACATGTGCAAACAGGAGCGACACAGACTTTTCTGAAGTGGACAATGTCTTGCACTCCTCTCACCCCTGGCCCCCCAGGATCCTAGACCTACGAAAAGAATCTCATCTCTCATTTCTTTGAGCCTCAGTAGTTAAGAAAATTCCATTTTTGTGTGGAGCCTCACAGCAACCCTGAGAAGTAGTAAAGTCGGGATAGTGTGAAGCTCCGAGGTGTCACCGGCCCTTCGTGGAGTCAATTGCCCAGCAGGCTGCCTCAGGACTGTCATGGAGCCCATGGCACCCAAGGACTCACTTGGCGGTTTTAGGACCGGTCAGTTACTTACTGAACGCTGGTTTTACTATAAATGCAGCTGTGTCCACTTAAATCTAGCAGAAAGTACAGAGCTATGCAGACCCTGGGATGATTTCATGCCTATCAATTCAAACTCTTCCCCTTCCCCCTTTTCTCTTACACTGGAGAAGAGGACATGGCTAAAACAGGTAATTTCAGTATGAAAACTGATTAAGCTCAGTTCTTAAATGTTATGGCACAACCAACTCTTCATCATTGTCAACAGATGAAATACCTAAATTTAAGCTCTTGACTTCCTGTCACAGAGATAGAAAGGTGCCCCGCCCTTTGCGCATCCCAGGGTTGTTTTGGGATCAACTGAGGTAAAAACAGCAGTGACACTAAATGGCTCTTCACTTTGGTGAGAGGCTATAAAATGCAAACCCTGAGGCTGGGCCTCAGACCATCATGGACTCCCCCGGGGGCCCAGGAAATGCTAAAGCTAGAGCCAGTGCGCCTAGCTATCCGTGGTCCTCCCTTGTAGAAATGGCCTCGTGGCATGGCTTCAAATCAAAGATCACAGCCCCACTGCAAGCAGAAAGCTGTAAAGACATCAAAATGGCCAGTAGACCAGCCGGCGGGCGATTGAGCAGCCAGGCCCGGGGTAAAGTCCCGCCTGGGCGCGCCGCGGCTGGGCCCGATGCCAGGCGCGCGGCGGGCGGCGCTCCCGGGCTGCACAGCCCGGCCCGGCCCGCCCCGCTCGCCGCTCACGTAGCCAGAGCGTGAGTCAGCGCGTTCCTCTGCACCCTCGGCCGGCCAGCTCCTCCGGTCGCGCCGCGCGGCTCCGCCCAGCCAGCGATCGGCAGAGCCGCCTCCGGGGGGCCACCTCGCTTATCCCGCTGCATGTGCCCTCCGCCCTGCGGAATCACAGCGCTCCAAAGTGTCCCCCTCGAAAGCCACTTGGGCATGAGGCTCGCCCTTCCCAGGCTCTGACCCCATCAGCGCTGGCTGCCCTGGAGGGGCGGGAAGGTGAGCAGCAGGATGAGGCCCCCATAGTGGTCCTTCCTCGGCTGACCTTGTCCTTGACCCCTGTGTGTTTTCCTTCTTTGAGCCGCACACTAGTTCAGCAAAAGTGACTGCTTGGAGGCCCAGCTGCAAGGGGTTAAAGAGAGTCTGTGGAGGCCAATAAATGAAAGTGGGGGTGGGGAGTGGGGGTGGGTCCCTCATCAACCGCATCTCACGTGGTGTGGGGACTGGGGTTTGCATTTCCTCGAATCTGCACCTGTTTCGTTACAACCACCAACTTTATAAAAGGAAGTTGCCTACGTGCCTGACGGCTGAAAGACAGAATTAGAAGTACTTTACCGAATGTGTGAACATAGCAGAACCTTCTGTTAAGTTGTAGGCCTACAGAGTTGCAAGTCTGGGCCTCCGGACGGCAGAAAACATCCCAAGTCCTCCCTTGCCCTTTGGTGAAATATTTTTCCCCCAAATTAGGCCACATTATAAAACTTCCCTGGTCATGCAAATGTCACTTTGGAAAAGCCTGTGGGAAGGGTTGGAAAGTTATGGGAGGGAGACAGGAGAAGGGGGCTTACAAAGGGCATAAACATAGGGGGTTGGGAAAGAGGGAAAGTTGATTAGAAAAGAAACAAAGCAGTGAGGAAAGTGATCCACAGAACAACAGGGATCCCCTAAGGGAGGCCAGACACTATGGGGCACTGGTGCAGCAAAAAGAGGAGCTCTCATAATTCCTGCTGTTGGCACAGCTGAGTGGGAGACGTTTACTAAGTGGAGAGTTAAACATAAGGGAGACTTGGTATAATGGTCCAGCACCCAGACACAGGGGCCAGACTGTCTAGGTTCTGATTCTGGGTTTGCAGCTTACAGACTGGCCTTAGCCAAGTAATCACCCCCAACCCCCTTCATTTTCCTCCTTTGAAAAATGTGAATGATGAAAATAGTACTTTTTAGAACTTTTCTAAGGTAAATAGATTAATACAAGGAAAACACTTGGAACAATGCCCTGCTTTCAGCAGGCATTCAATGAACATTGTTGAAATAATGAATGGGGAAACCCAGGCAAGGCCACCAAGCACAGCAGAACATTCTGTGTGTGCACAACGCTGGAAGGCACATCCTTACAGATATGAATCAAGCTTTCCGGAGCTGTGCAGGGTGCTAGTCCTGAGTTCCAGTGTATCTATTTTAGCATTGTTCACACTAGCAAAAAACTGGAAATTCAAATGTATTTATTATTAAAATGGAGTACAATTGGGCTGGGGTTGTGGCTCAGTGGTAGATGGCTTGCCTAGCACGGGCAAGGCCCTAGGTTCGATCCTCAGCACCTTATAAAAATAAATAAGTAAAATAAAGGCATTGTGTCCAACTATAATGAAAACATAAATATTAAAAAAAGAATAATAATTTTTTTAAAAATGAGTACCATTAGAAATATTAAAAGTGGTAAACTGCACCTATGTGCATAAAAATGTTTAAATCTCAAAAATATATTGAATAAAGATAGCAAGTTGAAAAATGATAGATGCAGCATGATGCCATTTAAAGAAAACAAAAGTTCCATATTTTTATACATATATATTTATTATTATTTTTAATGCTGGAAAAATACACGCCAAACTTAAAGCTATCCCTGAATGGAAGGGCAGGAATTCAGATTTCATGATGGCCAGAGGGATTTGGCTTATTTTACATTATAATGATTGTATCAGAGAACAGTGTACTTTTAAATCAGGTAGTTTGGGTGCCTCTGGAACACCTAGGCTGGCCAGAGGTTTTGGGCCAGGGCTGCCCTGAGCATGGTGTTCCTAGGGCCTGTACTTTGCAGCTTATTGCAGTCCTTGGTCTCCCTAAAAGAAGGTATGCTGGTTGGGGCCTGCTGAGAAGACCCCTGGTGACAGTAGAGCCCCTGAGACAGGGCACCATTCTACAAGCATGTCATGCACAATATTGAAGAGTGAGTTATTTTAACATCACACAGAAAATAGTGAAATAGGGAATTTGATAGCTATGAACTCACCCCATGCAGAGGACACTTCAATGGGTGTTGCCCTCTTTGGGAGCAGTTCAATATAATGTGAAGATTCCAGGCTTTGTGGTCATTCAGACCTAGAGACTCAAGATGCCAGTGACTAAGATTTGAATTAAGTTACTCAATTTCTCGGAGTCTCCATTTCCTTTTTTGTGAAAGGTGATAACAGTGGTCTAGGAGGGCAGAATGGGATAATATATGCAAGCATTCAGAGCAGTGGTCCTCCAGGAACCCCTGGGTAAAGGGTACTAGCCGTGGTGAAGCAGGAAGAAGTGTCTTCTGATAAGAAATAGAGCCCATTTTAAAGAGGAGGGAGCCAGGTGCACTGGCACACACCTGTAATCCCAGAGACCCAGGAGCCTGAGGCAGGAGGATCACAAGTTTGATTGCCTTAGCAATTAAGCAAGGCCCTAAGCAATTTGGTGAGACCCTGTCTCAAAAATAAATAAATAATAAAAAGGAGTGGGGATGTGGCTCTGTGGTTAAACACCCCTTGGTTCAATCTTGGGTATAGGAAGGAAGGAAGAAGAGGGAATTTGTTGTTGTTGTTTATTTTTAATCTTTTGGCTATCCTTTATCCTGATAAAGGGTTAAGTAGCTATGTAGACAAAGGGTGAAAGCCTGGACCTCAGTTAGGACTGAACTTGATATTGACATTCTACAAGAGTTTCAGGCTTAGGAACAGTTGTTTAAAGAACGCCCATCCCCTTTAGAGAATCATTTGTGTTTTTGTTTCTTAATGGCCAAAACTATCCACTGAAAGTCTCAATCTCTGAACAGGATGCTATTATAGTAACAAAAACCATTCTGACATCAGGGCCTTCTGAAAGAAGCAGATGGAACTTTTGATTAAGTGAAACACATTAAGGAGTCCTTCTTTCTCCCTGTTTGCTTTCTGTCTCTGGCACCCATAAACAAAAATGTCTAAAGGATTTCTAACTCAGTCGTGCTGAAAATCCAAGACTTAAACCTGATTCCCTGATTCCCAGCTGCTCCTTTAGAACGTGTTGCACGAGATGTTGTTCAGTCCAAGTAGCCCTAGGGAGGGGTAAGCACGCACTGCTGGATGGTGGGACGTGCAGAACATCAGGGGAACAGAACCAAGAAGAGTTAAGCATGTGCTGTGACTAATAAAGGACGGCCTGGGGTGTGGCTGTCATGAAAGAAATCACCACCCCATGGGCCTGGTACCTGAGAGAGGCTGGGAAAACAGGGTCTGACTCCCAGGGAGTGTTTATGGAGCCAGGGGGAATGTGTCTTCAGTTATCACATTCATGCTTGTCCAAGCTGCTGCCCTGTGTTTGTTCAGAAACACTGCTGCAGAGAGCCTAAGCAGTCCCCCAAAGAAGCCCCACATCTAGGAAACCCGCAGCCCCTCCTACAGCAAGACAGAATGTTCCTTCACCCTCTGCCCTGGCCTAAGGAGAAATGCCCAGATATTTCCCCAGGCACCCCAGCTCGCCCTCCTCACTGTCTTTCCAACAGGGTTTGGCGGGGTGTGTAGGGAGATTCCCAGCACAAGACACCATGATTGGCATGAGTAACTTTTCCCATATGTTTTAGGACAGCACTGGCCCCTTCACCAAATGCAATTTGTTGTATTTTTTAAAGAAGAAAATCTTTACTGGTGGTGGTCTATTGTTTTTAATGGTATAGAAGTAATGTGTGTAAGTTGCAAAAAGAAACTTAAATAAAATAGAAATGTAATGAAGAAAATAATATCCCCACCCCTATACGAAATTCAATAGTGTTCTTCCAAAATGCATATCCTCTCAGAATCAGTGGACAGAAATAGGGCTGTTAACAGATATAATCAAGTTAAGATGAATTCAGACTACAGTAGAATGGGCCCTAAATCCAACCTAAGATCCTTATAAGAAAAGGGAAATTTGAATGCAAACACACAGGCAGAACACCATGCGATGATGGAGACAAGACTGGGATGCTGCAGTTGCAAACCAAGGAGCACCAAGGATTGTTGCAAGCCATTAGGCTAGGAAGAGGCAAGGAAGGCTCCACCTCCACAGTGTTCAGGAGGAACATGGTGCTGCCAACATCTTGATTTCAGACTTGTAGCCTCTAGTATCCTGGGACAATAAATTTCTGTTCTTCTAAGCTACCTAGTTTGTGGCACTTTATTACAGCAGCCTGGGGAGACGAATACAACCTCTAAATTCACTACCCAGAGTGAAACACTGTTAACATTTTAATGTATGTCCTTCAATTCTTTCTAGAGCCAAATGCTTCTTTTGAAACGGATGTTTAGCTCTCTTCCTCTGGGAAAACCTCAGCGTCTATTCTAATAGACCTCAGACACGGCTTATACAAATGACTAAGTAACTTGGAGAACACTGAGGAATGCCTTTCAATTCCTTCCACCATATCTGCAAACTCAGAGCCCAAGGTTCTAGAAAGACCCTGCTGTCTCCTCCAGGTGACTGTAAAAGTTGTGCTAGGGGAATTCTTCCATGTGATCTGAGTGGTAGACACAGTCATCAGGTATGTGCCAATCACACCCCTCTGTCCCTGTGATTCAGCTCAGCCAGAGCCAGTCAGAATCTCAGCCAGGACAACCTCACCCATGGAACCCTTTTTGCCCTAACCCTTCTTTTGTTCCAAAGAACACTTATGGCAGATTAGATTTCTTTACCTGGACAGATCGCATCTCAGCTATATAGGCATATACTAGCTATGTGCCCAGTCACTGGTGTTAGAAATCTTGCCTCTCCTTGCTCTGACCAGTCTACCCAAATCCAAGTAAATGACAAATTCTGAAAACCTTCCCTTTGTAACATTTCACAAATCCATCCTCCTTTCATGGTCACCCTAGCTTAGGCTCAGGTCAAGATTAAGATCAATAGTGATAAATCATGTTAACAGTATGTACCTTTAATATTATATGATTCACATGGCAGTTTACCTCTGCCCCCAAACCATAACCCTAGTCTAATCACAAGGAAAACATCAGGCAGATCCAAGTTGAGGGATATTCTATAAAATACCCAACTAGTACTCATATCTGCCAAGGTCATCAAAAACAATAACGTTTGAGAAACTGCCACAACAAAAAATATAATGACTAAATATAATATGGAATCCTAGATGGATATTGGAATAGAAAAAGGGACATTATATAATAGGAAAATCTGAATAAAGTATGAACTACATCCCCAAACCATTTTGTTTGTTTTTTTATTTTGAGACAGGGTCTGGCTAATTGCTGAGGCTGGCCTCAAATTTGCAATCCTCCTGCCTCAACCTCCTATAGGAATGTACCACCCTGCCCAGTTCAATATTGTTTTATTAGGTGTACCATACCAATGTAAGAGGTTAATAGGAAAAACTAACTACTTGCAGGGAAATCTTCGTACTGTCTTTGTAATTTTTCTGTAAATCAAAAACTGTGCTTAAAATCAAGTTTATTCTTAAAAACTGTTAAAGCAAGGAGGCGCTTGTGACTGAGGGTGAGAATAGAGGTAACTGGGTATGTCCTTAGGGTGGTACATTTCTTCTTGGCCTAAAAAATTGAATACCATCAATTCCACTCACTCCTATCTCTCTCAACCACCAGTAAAGGTGTCCAGAATTCAAAGAACTAATAGCTCTTCCAAAAAGAGAGGAGGACAAACTATATTTTCTCCCTTTTATTGATTGTGTTTTAGAGATGGAAAACCAAACCCATAATACATAGAGTAAATCACTACAGTAATTTCTTTTATTTGTGTGTGTGGTGCTTAGGATTGAACTCAGGGCCTCACACAGAGCAGGAAACTGCTCTACCACCGAGCTACATCACCAGTTCTAAAATTTTAATGTATTACCCAAGCACAATATTATGATCCTGAATTTCCCTACCACTTTACCTATCACTACCTTCTTGCTCTAAATCCCATATTTTAATCTAGAGCAGTGATCCTCAACCTCTCCTGAGCATCAAAATCATCACCTGGCAGGTTTGGTAAACAAAAATCGCCAAGTTTGTTCCCAGAGTTTTTGATACACTAGGTCTTGAGTAGGGGGCCAAAAATTTGTGTATCTAATTCTTAGGTGATCTGAGAATGTCTGGTCTAGAATTCTTTTTTATGTCCCACCCCACCCCCCCAGTCCTTATCTCCGTGCATTTCCACACTTGAAGTCCTATCTGAAATGTAAGCAATATTTACTGGGTTCATACTGTGTACCAGACAGACTACAGCACTAAGCAAAAGAAATAAGGTTCTTATTCTCGTGGAACTTACATTTTAGTAGTCAGAAAATAATAAATAAGAGAATTACAGATTATGGCAAGAGCTCTGGAGGGAATAAACAGGATGATTCATAACAAGTAATTCAGGTAGGAGGTATTCGAACATTTTTTGGGTGCCTGGTCACCATACATTCTTCACATTTCCCATTTTTACAGTACCATGAATTTCTCAGCAGTGTTGGTTGGGTGGGATTGACCCTGACTTAGTTCATCCAGGCTGCTTTAATGAAGTACCTTCTTAGACTGGGTAATCTACGAACAAAAGAAACTTGTTGCTCAAGTCTAGAGACTAGAAAGTCCAAGATCAAGTCACAAATAGATTCGGTGCCTCATAAAGGCTTCATTGATGTCGCATCCTCGTGTGGCGGAAGGGGTAAAGGAAGGGCACTAATCCCATTTATGAGGATGTAGCTTTCATAACAATCATTTTCAAAGGCTTCTATTTCTTAGTACTATTACTTTGGGAATTAGGTTCCAGCATATGAATTTTTGGGGGACACCAACATTCAGACCTCAGTAAAACCCATAGTTCCAAAGGTGAACCCTGACTGGCTTAAATCCATCAGAATAGCACTCTTTCTGGCCCCAGTGGTGGGCTAGATGTCGTGTGCCTTTAAAAAAAAATGTTCAGATGGCTAGGCACAGTGTCACACACCTGTAATTCCAGCTACTGGGGAGGCTGAGGCAGAAGCATCTCAAATTCAAGGCCAGCCTAAGCAACTTAGTGAGACCCTGTCTCAAAATAAAACTCAGAATGGGCTGGGCTGTAGTTCAGTGGTAGAGCACCCCTGGGTTCATTCGCCAGTACTGCAAAAAATAAAAATAAAGAAATAAAAGATTGGATGCTCTTCACCAGGTACACCCCCTACCTGCTCTGAGTTTTGACAGATAAGTCTCCCGGCTGCCTATTTTTGCCAGAGAATTGCTCCTTCGGATAGGAGCGCCTCACCTGAAAGATGTTCTCAGCATATGACTGACTAATGTGGATGCCAATGGCTATGCTGCCTCAAAGAAGACAACTCCACCTAGTCACTCATGCTCCTGCTGTAGTTTGGATGTTCAGTGTCCCCGCTGGGCCATGTGTTAAAGGCTGGCCTCAGGGTGGTGCTATTGGAAGGCAGGTGCTTAGTGGGAGGACTTTAGGTCATCCGGTATGTTCCCTCTACGGGAACCCTGGGATCCTGGCCCCTTCCCCTTTCTCTTTTGTTTACTCATCATGAAGTAAGTGGTGGTGCTCCACCATGATGCGTTGCCTCACTCTAGGTACAAAAGAACAGGTCTGATCAATCATGGACTCGACCCTCCAAAACTTTGAACCAAAATATATCTTTTCTTTTTTTGTTTGTCTATCTTTTTGTCTTGAGACAGGTCTTGCTATGTTGCCCAGACTGATTTTAACTCGTGGACTCATGTGATCCTCCCACTTCAGTCTCTGGAGTAGCTAGAATTATAGGCATGCACCACCACACCCAGCCAACCCTTTCTTTTATAAGTTTATTATCTCAGGTATTTTGTTATAGTGATGGCAAGCCAACACACTTCCTTTATGGGTCAGAACAAGGCTAGAGTTGACATGAGATTTTGTATCTGCTCGGTGTCTTAGTCCATTGAGGCTGCTACAACAAAATGCCACAAACTGTATGTCTGACAAACAGCAGAAATTTATTCCTCACAGTTTAGCAGGCTAGGAAGTCCAAGATCATGGCACCAGCAGATTCAGTATCTAGTGGGGGCCTACTTCCTGGTTCATAGTAACCTTACATAGTGATGAGGAATATCTGTGGCAGGTGTCTCTGAAGAAGTGACATCTAAAGCATGAGAAAAGAGCCAACTATGCAATGAGGCTGAGAAGGGAAGGAGAGAAGACCATGAAGTGGGAAAGAGTTTAGTAAGCCAGAGCAGCAGAGGCCAGTGTAAGCAAGGTGGAAAGAACAGACAAGGTTGAGAAGGTGAGCAGAGAGTGTAGGTGTGGCTTCTGGAAGAAAGGTGAGTCAAAGCCAAGTCAGCAACCCTCAGTAGAACAAGAGTTTTGTCTTAGCGTTGGAAGATGGATGAATCTTTCTACAATAGATAGTTTAGGTCAAATATTATGTTTAAACTGCCTCATATTTTATAATTCCCCATTTTAATAAAGTCTTCAAGTAAGCAACTGCCTATTGCAGTTCTCATCAGGTCGGAGAACCTATGGATATATTATAATCTATTTAATTTATAGTTTGTGGCCAGTCTTTCACAAAACTAACAGTGCCATAATGAATAACTTTGTACAGTTATTTGAGTAGACCTGTAATTTTACAAAACTTCTGAATCAGAGAGAATTCACGTTTCCATTTTGAATAAATGTTGCCAGGTTATTCCTGAAAGTATTTACTAACTATACTCTATTTGCAGCAAATCTCACTGAGTACTTTATTAATCAAAAATACATCTTCCAGTCAACAGGGAGGAAAAAAAGTGCTATCATTATGAAGAGGATTTTTATTTGCCTATTGGCCATTTATATATCTTCTTTTATGAATTTCTAACATGTCCTTTTTCTAATCCTTCTATAGAGGGATTTTTCTTTTCATTTGTAAGAGTTCTTTGGATATTATGGATCTGAGCCTTTTATCCATCTTATGTGACCTAAATATGATCCCATTGACCTTAGATTTTAAGGTATGTTTTAGATTTTTAGGTACAAAAATCACCTATTTAGAAAGGCTTCTAAGTTTTGTTTCATGTCTGGAAAAGCCCATATACTGAAGATTAGAATGCTTCTTGCCTGTTATTAAATAATTTGCACTTTCCCTATCAATTTTAAATGAGAATTCTATCAAATATTATGTTTATATACTTGGATCTATTCCTATGCTCACAATTCCATTTTATTAATATATCTGTCTTTATACCAGTAGCAAATTGTTTTAATTATTACAACAAAAAATGCTTTTTTTAAATACTTGTCTTTCCTTGGCTATTCTCATTGCCAAATTTTTGGTTGTTTGTTGTTGGGGACAGGGTCTCACTAAGTTGCTGATGTTGGCCTGGAACTCGCACTGCTCCTGCCTCAGCTTCCCAATTCTCTGGAATCATAGGCATGCACCACAGCATCCAGCTTCTCAAATTTTAATGGTTATTTATTTGTTTTATTTCCCAAGGGGTCTTGAGTTTCTTTACAGCAGGAACTATTGCATAAGCATTTTTATAGCCTTTACAACTTGGCTAAGGATTTATTTTTCTTAGTAGCTTTCCATTCTGCTTCTCCACCCCACAATGCCTTGCACAAACTAATCACTCATTTATTTCGTTTTAAGTGTTAAAGATGAGAAATCAAAAGGGTGAGTGTGTAAGAGGCTGAAACAGACAGGCTTTCTGGTAGTAGTGGAGAGCAATCAGGATGGTAAATGGCCCCAAGTAGAGACATCATCTAGAACAGCTCTTGTGTTGTTGGTGCCATTGTACCAGCCATGTCTCTGGTCTTCAGATCTTGATAGCTGAGGAATGATGCGTTGGTCATCTAACTCTAATGGTGATGTTAAAAAAAGACCACCCCCCAAAAAAAATGAAAAGACCACCATTGCCTCCCCCATTTCCGGAATAATGGCTGTCACTCTAACGTTCTCTGACTGATTTGGCATACACACACCTTATCATTCTGAAGAGCTGGTCTCCCTTTCAAACCAGCCACCAGAGTGTTGATGGATTGCCTGTGCTAGGAAGCTGTACCTTTGTTCCAGTGACTCTGCCATAGACCAACAAGTTTTATTGGCATTGCTCTCGAGCCTGGGGATGATCCACATATAAGAGGATTTGGGGAGAAGCTGCCAGCTGAGGGTTAAATTAAAACTAACACAGACTCATGATTTCCCCCAAATCGGTGTTTAATTGTTAAAATTGTGCATTTCTAGTTTTACAGAGATTCTGATTCTGGAGGTGGGTTTGAGTGTGTGTCTAACAAGTATCCTAGTAGTTATGAGTTTGGGAAACACTGACATAATTGATTGGATGAATCTAGGTAGAAATGGGTTATCTGGAAGACTTAGGAAACTCAGGAGTTCAATTAAGTTAATTTGAGTATATCCTTAAAACTAGAATGTAACTAAAGAAAACAAACTTAATTGTTTATATTGAGAGCTATTTAAAAACAAAACAAACCAAAACAAAAAATTCCCGCACAGTTCAAAGAGCATCTATCGGAAAACTAAAAGAACAACAAAATCAGAAAAAAAAATGTCAGTATTATTAAAATAAATGAATGAAAATAAAAGCTAACCAAGCAAGGTTTTCGCTTCCCTTTGATAAGAGAGTTTCAGAAAAGTTCTGGCCACAGCAGTTGCTAGGATTAAGCATACAGCTGACCAGAATAGCAACTTTAAAATATAAAATTCATCTCAATGTAGAATTCCAATATGGGTTACTTTTGAAAAAGCATATTAGCTATAAATATTCATTTTAAGTACCTAAGTATTAAGTATTAGTTTTCAAGCTATATAGCTCTGAGTATCATGAAGTCTGTGACTGAGCAAGCTGCTGAACTCTCTAGGCCTCTGTCTGCTGCGTGTAAACCCAGGAGATTACATTGCATTTGAATCCAGATAATCTGTCAGCTTTCCTATGAATTGCAAATTCTTCGGTTATATAACTTAACTGTCCCCTAATGCACGCATGGGGGTCCTGGCTGCTGCTGCTGGCCTAGAATCTCATGGCCTTACCTCTTCCAGCCTTTCCCTAAAGTGAGCTAAAACCTTGTCACAAAGTGTACACAGGACATACACTGCTGCAGAACTTCAGGGCTCCTCCATAGGTCACTGCCTGGTCTCTGAAGGGTTTTCTGGTCTGCATTACAGTTCTATGCTTTGACTTCAAATTATCCCTTTCTTAACCGTCTGTTGGACAAGCAGTATATCAGAAAGTCTCCAAGGTCAAAGGTAAATGTGATTTTCTATCATCTTTCAAAGGTCTCTCTGTTCACCAATAATAACAATGCAAAGACATTTATCATTAAGAGCCTCTAAAACAAGGTACTATAAAATGTGTCCAAAAAGTTGAGAGAGAGAAAAGGAGATAGAGACCATGATAGAGTACTCTTTATTTATCCAGGATATTTACCCAATATATCTAATGTACATAGAACTATAAAAAACAGGAATAAATGACTATCTGTTAGCAAATAATATAAGGTTTTATAGAAAAGATATAAAACAATTCATGTAGAAATGTGTTCAACTCCAAAATAATAAAAGAAATACAAATTAAAACAATACTGATATAGTTTATTTTCCCTATCGAATTTTTAAGAATTAAAAGCCTTGATAAAAGAGTACATTGGCAAGGCTGTGGGAAAATAGCCATCTTTTTTTTTTTTTTCCTGGAAGAAGAAAAAAAGGTTTAGGGAAATTTGGCAATATCTAAATATACACTTAATTTATCTTCTGGCTAGGAATCTCCCTTTTATGACTTTACCCTCAAACTATTCCTCTACCATTATGAAAAGATATACTGACAGTTATTAATACTAGCAATATTTATAATTGCAAGATTTTTGTAGCAACATTCTCATATGTAGGAGAGTAGTTGAATAAACTTTGACAGGCCTACTCAATGGAGTACTATACAGCTGTTAAAAAAGAATGAGGAAGATGTCTGTGGACTCATTTCCAGAACATAGAGTTAAAAAATAAAATGCAAAGAGTATAGATGGCATGCTACCTTTTGTGGAAGGAAATTAAGGTCAAAGAAGAAAATCTGCATGTGTCTGCTTATTTTTGCAAAAAGAAACACAGGGAAAATTAATAAGACACTAACTTTGATTATCCACAGGAGTTGGGTAAAAATAGGGCTTAATAGAGAAGGCAGTGAAAGAACTTGGAAGGTGCTTTTATGGTACCCTTTTGCTTTTGGAAGTATGTTACTGGTTCTATTTACTAAAAAAAAAAAAAAAAAAAAAAAATCATGATGTTAAACCAGTAAAGATGGAGATAGATGAGAAACCTAAAATGGAATTTTTAAAAATGTATAAATGAGGGGCTGGGGATGTGGCTCAAGCGGTAGTGCGCTCGCCTGGCATGCGCAGTGTGCTAGGTTCGATCCTCATCACCACATAAAAATAAAATAAAGATGTTGTGTCCACCGTAAACTAAAAAATAAATATTAAAAAATTCTGTCTCTCTCTGTCTCACTCTCTTTCTAAAAGAAATGAATAAATGAATAAGCTTCATCACATTTTCAAATGAAAAACACAAATGCACTGAGAAAAGAACCTAAATAACATTTTTTATATATATTGTATTAAACCCAGGGGTGCTATATCAGTAAGCTACATCCCAAGTCCTTTTTTTAAAATTCTGAGACAGGATCTCCCTAAATTGCTGAAAGCCTTGCTAAGTTGCCCAGGCTGACCTCAAATTTGAGATCCTCCTGCCTTAGCATCCTGTATCACTGGGATGTTAGGTGTGCACCACCACATCAAGCCTAAATAACTATATAACACTTTGCCTATATAATCTTGATTTAAAGACATAAAACTATAAGCAAATGTTAAACTCTAATATATATCTTTTTAACAGTTATATGGACGAATAATTTTGAAATTATTTTCTTGTTGAAGGATTGAGCAAATAAGTATTTTCTGGATGTTAGGTTTTTCACTGCTAGAGGAGGGATAGGCAAAATGAAGGGGATAGGCTGGGAAGAATCATGTGTTGTTGGACTGGAATTGGGTATAAGACAAATTTATGGGTTTTAACATATGTAGACAGAGAAATCAATGTGTCTGTTTCTGGCTCTGTTTGCTGAAAGGGTCTAGAAGCTTTGAGACTCCAATAGCAGTAAGAATATCTAGCACCCAAATCTTGGCTTCTAAATGTAATTCCACACTAAGAGGAAACCCACAGTTTTCCTGGAGAAGTGACTGATTCTGGGACATAGAGAAAATAAAAGATAAGTCTGGACTATCTTGTATCAGAAAGGAAGCACGTGCTTTAAGAAATGATGAAGAAATATCAAAAGACTGCAAAAACCAAAACTGAAAGTGTTTCTATAGGTCAGATCTGAGACAATTTGAGCATCAAGAATAGTAAGTGGACACTGCGTGGTAGTGCATGCCTCCTAGTAGCTCAGAAGGCTGAGGCAAGCGGATCAAGAGTTCAAGACCAGTCTCAGCAACTAAGTGAGGCCCTATGCAACTTAGTTGGACCCTGTCTCAAATTTTTTTAAAAAGTGTGGTGGGGGGTGCTGAGGATGTGGCCTTGTGGTTAAGCACCCCTGGGTTCAATCCCTGTTTCCAAAAAAAAAAAAAAAAAAGAATGGTAACTGAGGTAAAGGATAATAATTCATTGCATAAAAATAAGAATCAACGCTAAGGGTGTACCTCAGTGCTAGAGGATATTCTTACCATACATAAGGCACTGGCTTTAATTCCATGCACACACACACACACACACACACACACACACACGAATCTATGTGTCTATACCCATAATTAACAACACAGGAAGTGTTCCCTTATAATAGAATGCCAACTAGTAATGTGGAAAAAATTATGGTGTTAGGAAATAATTATTTCACAACCATCATAGTAATAATTGATTCAAGTAAGAATCATTAATGAGCAATAGATCTAGTGCTTAAAAGTTTAATGAGGAATGGCTTATTTACATAGTCTCAAAATATATTACTGCAAAGTATTTATTAATTACAAAGGGAAACTTAGTAAATTTGCAATAGAGAAATCTGGAAGACACCACCTTAGCCAACTAACCAGAGTTAACATCATCAATATGGGTCAAACTGGCATCTAGCATCTCCTGTTGGGATGTGCTAATAAGGACAGGGTGTCACTTGTGTAGAATTTCTGCCCAAAATGAACCAATAGTGAAAAAAACATCAGACATACCCAAAATAAGGGCTATTCTGGAAAATAAACAGTCTATACTCTTAGAAAAAAAATAATATCAATGACACAAAAGGCAGAGAAAGTTCAGGAATTGTTTGATTATGCAAATTAAGACACTACATAAACAAATGGCAGACAAAAGCTGTCTACTTAATTCTGTATTGGATTCTGGACCAGAGAAGTAAAACAGCCAAAAAAGATATAACTGGTAAAAATTGAATAAGGTCTGTAGATGAGATAATAGTATTGTGTCCATTTCAAAATTTCCTGATCTGATAAATACACTGTAGTGTGGAAGTTAATATCCTTGTTCTTAGGGACACACTAAAGTGTTTAGGGGTAAACAGGCACCATGTGTACAACACACTCAAATAATGATCATTCTTGATGAGAAAATGATAAAGCAACTTAGGAAAATATTAAATTTACTTTTTAATTTACTATTTAATATTAAATTTAATACTTAATATTAAAATTTACACATCTCAATGAAGGGTATATATGGGGGCCTTTGAACTATTTTTACAGCATTTCTATAAGAGGATGGAAGGGAGGGAGGAAGGGAGGTCAGAAAGGACATCACCCAGGCATCTCCTTAGCTAACAGTTGAACCTGCTGGGTATCATTCTGAGGATTACCGACTGGGCAACAGGAAAACCTGGCCCATGAGCGCTGTGTCAAGCAAAAGGCTGACATAAAGAATAAAACTCTCCTACCCCAAGCCCTCAGTCTCTTAGGTCACCAGTTGCCCTCAAGGAAGGAAGAGAACGTGTCAGATTTCCAACTTGTCATGACCCCAGACTGCTCATAACTTTGCTTTACTGCAAAAAGATAGGAAAAATTATTTTTTAAAAGACAATCCCAAGAGTTTTGTGTATGTGGCCAAGCTTGCTTTCCAACTAGAAATCTCAGAGGTCTTACATGTTCCACATCAGGTACAGATTGTATATTATAGATATTGTACTAGGCTTGTCCTGGCTCTGCAACTTAATAGCTACTTAACTTTCTGAGCCTTAGTTTTTTCATCTGTTAAATGGACATAGATATGCCTACTTATTGTAACTGTGAAAAATATCAAATACAATATATACATACAAATAATGACACATATACAACATCTAAATCAGGCTAAATATATATTCTTTCTTTTTCCCTCCTACAAATGACAAGCATGTGTTTTATGATTGTGGCCAGTAGTTAAACATGAAAAATAAAGCTTAAAAAGTTCCAAATCAATCAACAATTGATTTATCAACTCCAATCAAGAGATAAACAAGGTGGACTGGGGCTGTAGCTCAGAGGTGGAATGCTTGCCTAGCACATGTGAGGCACTGGGTTTGAACCTCAGTACCACATACAAATAAATAAATAAAATCAAGGTATTGTATTCATCTATGACTAAAAAATTTTCAATTAAAAAATAAAAGAGAAAAATGAGGAATGCACAAGCCTTTGGGTACGATCCCCAGCACTGCAAAAGGAAAAAGGGAAAGGTAAAGCAGTCAGTGCTGCATGCTCAATAGGAAGAAAGAATTGAATAATGGTCCAATTTGAAACCAAAAGTTCAGTTGTGAAAATAGCCCCATTTGTAGGACACAAACAAGGCGTCCCTTGTTGTCACTGTTACTATTGAAAAGATGCTCAGCATCTTCAGTACACAGGCCAGTCACCCAGCATCTAGATCTTGCAACGGTATCCCAGCTAAAACCCCTGACCAAAAGCAACCCCAACTTGCTTGAGACAACAAAAGCCATCTGCCAATGCCGAAATGTTTAGCATCACATAGACAATTAAGTGAACAGAATCATGCTCCTAATAGTTTGCCCATATAGTTATAAATGATCTGTATGTGTTTTATATTTTTTTTAGAGTCTTTAAGAGATGTTAGGGAATTTTATAGCTTTGGCCTTTGCCTCTAATCAAAAATATACAACACTAATATCAGACTTAGATTTTAAGTTGAAAGAGAATGATAAAATATGTAAACAAAATTGGAGACCATACGATTAACTCAAGATGGATAGAAGTAATCGATTTAATTAGATTTATTAGAATGGGAAGGTTTTAGTAGGTAGATTAGACATAAGTGTTTTTTTAAGTTTATTTATTTATTCTAATTTGTTATACATGACAACAGAATGCAATTCACAGTACACATATAGACCATAATTTTTCATGTCTCTGGTTGTACATGATATAGAGTCACACCATTTGTGTCTTCATACATGTACTTAGGGTAATGATGTCCATCTCATTCTATTTTTCCATCAGAAGTATGTTTTTAAAAAAATCAGACATCTTCCATTTTAAAATGTGGTCTTAAATGTCCAAGGGAATTTAATGTAAATTTCACGTAAATAGGACAAATGTTTCAAAGAAATTCTGTCCATCAAATCAATCAAACTATATCATCAAATAATTGCCTAAATATATTACATTTATTTATAAAACAAGAATAGTAACTTATAGGTAAAAACTTAAGAAAAATTAGATTTATTTTTAACCTTTCTAAATTAAGTCTCGATTTTAAAATTTTGAGGTTTAAATGTATTTCGTGTCCACAAAAATATATTGAGCAGACACACTAAAGAACTCACATCAATAATGCCAATAGTTAAGTTGATAACTGCTTAGTTTCTCTTATATTTTGTTTGTGTGACGCTGGGGATGGAACCCAGGGCCTCACACATGGTTAGGTGAGTATTCTACCACTTAGTCCCACCCTTAGTCTTTTTATTATATTTCCTAGGAAATACTAGATATAGAAAACAAAATTTAATCAATTTTGAATTAAATGTTCTTAAGCTATTTTAACTACTGGGAGCTGGGAAAAGGAAATAGGAGCAAGAAATATATGAAAGAATAATGATGAGGAAGATAACTAAAAATATTTTGTACTTAGTATGTACCTAGTATTACTCTAATGCTTTACATATACTTCTCATTTAAAACTCCTAAGAACCTGATGAAATTTTGCAAGTAGAAAAACAGCAAAGAAGAAAAAAAGGGGAAGGTTTATTTTTAGGTTTATTGTTACCACAATCTAAGAAAAAATCAGATTTTTGTGCACTTTTTTAAATGAAGTAGTTCAGTTAAAATACAGTGCCCTGTGATATACTTATTTATTTACTTAAACTTGCAACTAGTATTTATTCCATTCTTATTATATAGCAGGCTACAAAGTGGCAAATAGCTTGTAGGAGACCAAGCATGGATGTAGCAACTTGATAGAAATGATAGTGCTTGTGTTAGGGTGGTGGCAATCAGATGCTGGGAAAAGGACAGATTCAAGAATTCTCTAGAAGTTAGAATTGATAATGACTTGGTAGTTGATTGGAAGCAGGATATTTTAGTCAGCTTTTTCGCTGCTATGACTAAAGGACCCAACCTACACAATTATAAAGGGGAAAGGTTTATTTAAGGGCTCATGATTTCAGAGGTCTCCATCCATAAACAGCAGGCTCCATTCCTCCAGTCTCCAGGTGAGGCTGAACATCATGGAGGAAGGGTGGGGCAGAGGGAAGACCTCACTCTCCAGATAAAAAATATAGACCCCAAAGCCACATCCCCAGTGACCCACTTCTTCCAACCACACCTCACCTGCCCCAAGTTACCACTCAGTTAATCACATCAGGGATTAATTCACTGATTAAATTAAGGCTATAACTCAATCATTTCTTCTCCAAACCTTCTTGCATCATCTCACTGTGAGCTTTTGGAGGACACCTCACATTCAAACCATAACACAGGAAATAAGGGAAAAGGTGGCAACTGAGGTCAGAGTTAAGGGGCTAAGAATTTATTTGGTAGATGCAAACCCATGATAGTGAGAAAGGGGGAAAGAGGAAATCAGGCAAAGAAAGCCCTGGAAAAGTGCAGTGTGTTGTGTTCCTGCTCTGGCTCTCACTTTACAACAGGATGTGAAGTAAAACAGTGGGTAGCTCATTAGGAAAATGTTGGTACGGCACACAAGAGCCTCAGAAAGGCTGAAAATAAACCACAAATAGACGCTAAGGTAATGCACAAGAGAGAGAAAGGAGGGGAACTTTATCTGCCGAGTAATCTCCTATCTTCCACACAGAGAGACAGAGAACCCTAAGGAAGGAGTGACTAGAGTTGTAGAAGGTAAAGAAAGTTTAAGTTTTGAGAATCTCCACTCCACATTGAATGTAAATAAAATCTGGAGCTCAGGATCTGTCCCCTTTGCCTCAACCCAGGTCACCTCCCAATGCTACCCCAGGTAGTTAGAGTTCCCTGGAATTGGACGATGCCACTATTGCATCTACATTGCTACTTGCCCCTCTGCCAATCTTGTCTCCTTCATCCCACTCCTGGGGTTGTTTCTAAGAGCACTCCCAAATAAACCGCCTGCATTCAAATCTCCCACAGCCTCCCAGGAAACCTAAGGAAGTGGGAGTTCTAGGTAGACAATCCATCTAACAAAGTTGTCATTGGCAAGGAAGGAAGATTCCTGAAGAGGGTTACTGTTGACAGAGTTTTTGTTTGTTTATTGAGAGGGGAAAATTGATGATTCTTGGTGTGAAAAGAACTCTGGGGAAGAAATGAGATCTAAATCATATGTAAAAGATTATCCATTTTAAGAGAAAAGAACTCTCCTATAGTGAGAATATGAGAGAAGGAGAGGATGAGTGTGAATGTGGATAAATTTATTTTCACTGTCAGGAAGGTCAGATTATCCACTGAGATTAAGAAGAATTGGAGGCAGAAACTTGAAGAAGGTGTAGAATGTTAAAAGTAAGCTTTGAGGGCAATGACCGGGAGAGTCACCAGTGGAATGTATCATGATTGCTGAGTAGTGATGGAGGCCAGGTTGAAAATGAGGTCAACGGAAATTTATGATGGCAATCATGGCACTAAACATGGTGTTCTATTATTCACAGGTGTGTCTCAGCACTCTACCTGACAAAGTATCCACTAAATGCTGAATGAATGAATGTCCCCAGTTTAAGTCAGCCCTCCAGTTAAAGGGTCACATCTTATCCACCACCATACTTATGTCAACTAAAAACCACATGACATCTGTCTTGAGGCTCTCTCTCTCTGATATTTTGAGCCTGAAGAAATGCTGAGGGCTGGGCATGGCAGTGCACTCCTATAATACCAGCTGCTAAGGAGGATTTCAAGTTGGAGCCAGTCTGGGCAACTTAGCAAAATTCTGTCTCCAAATGAAAAAAGGGGGCTGGGAATAAAGCTCAGTGGTAGAGCATTTGCCTAGCATGTGTAAGGCCCTGATACTATTCCCGCTTTTGGAAAAAAGGAAAGAAGAAACATTGAGAATGTTGAGGTGGAAAATATGCTTCCCCTGTTTCAGTACAAGTTTATCATATGTTATACATGCATGCTTTGGTAATGCATAGATGCATTAAGCAGTATTTCAAAGATCATTGGCTAGGCAGATCAGAGGTGCGGCTCTCAGGTCACCTAACTCCCATATCCCATGCTGTATACTATGAGATATGCTACGTGAAATGGCCAAGAAGTTCCAGATGATTCAGCAGGCCTTCCTGCTTGCTTTTCTTCTTCCCTCTCTCCCTTCTTCCTTCCTTCTCTGTGTCTTTCTTCCCTCAGCATGGTAGACCTCTCGGAATCTTTTCTGACCTCCCTACTAAGCTGTCCCCCAGCTTCATTACGTTCAGCCCTCATTTGCACATGCTCTTGACACCTGGTGTTCGGTGGCAGAAATGGCTGATAAAATTCCACGCTGATTAATTTCATGTTTAATCTAACTGATACTTCTGTAGCCTTTGCAAATAACCTTTTTGAACAAAAACTGCAATGGCTCATTCCAAACCCGATCAAAGAGGTATGCATGACTCACAGCCACTAAATAAACATTGATGCCTGATGGCAGTAATATGGCTATTTATATTCAGAGCCTGATTTAACCAGTGGCATTCCTGTAATAAGATAATAAGCATGAGCTGTTTACTAGAAAAAAAGGAGAGTCTGTGGTGCTGGTGTTCAATAAAATCTCTTAACAGGCAAATGAGTCTCTGAAATTGGTTGGCAAATACATCCAGAATGAGATGTGCTAATTAGCTGCTGTTACTGATTTTCTAAAATAAAGAGTTTAAACTTAGATTAGCCTTGAAATTCAGTACAATAAAAAACACTGGATGTATGATATTATGTCAAGAGTCTTATAGATTATGTTTAATATATGTCCAGCAATACAATTAAAAAAAGAACTCTGCACCTAAATCATTTAATTATTAAAGGAGACTGTCTAAGAAGAAGTTTTAAATGTGGAGAATTATAAACATAGCTATAAGAATCCCAGGTTCACATTTTTTTCTATTCAGAGTATTTTTAGGTGATCATCTTGGCCATACTTGCAAAGACATATATTACTGGGCTGGGGATGTGGCTCAAGCGGTAGCGCGCTCGCCTGGCATGCGTGCGGCCCGGGTTCGATCCTCAGCACCACATACCAACAAAGATGTTGTGTCCGCCGAGAACTAAAAAATAAATATTTAAAAAAATTCTCTCTCACTCTCCTCTCTCACTCTCTCTTTAAAAAAAAAAGACATATATTACTATCAGCACTTTTAATTTTTTAAGAAGTAAGAGGAAAGGAATATTAAGAATTAGCTCAGAAGCATTTGAGTGTCCTTTAAAAATAGAGTAAGCCATTCAGAACCAAGATCACAGAGGTTCTAGGTAAATATGCAGGTGACAGTTGTTCCGGATTCAGAAATCAATGATCGAGCCATCAAGATGGTAAAGCCCGTCCCAACACCTTCCAGCAACACTTTTCTGTTTTCTTTTTTCTCCCTGGTGTGAGAGTGGCAAGATCACTGCAGGAGTTTTCCTTCTTCTGCATCACCCTGTGTGGTGATGGCAGCTGCTAAGCACACCTCTCAAACTTCCCTTTCAACTGCTTCCTTTACCAAGGTGGAATGGATTGTCTCTGTTAAAACTTGCAACTTCAAAGAATGACATGATCTCAGGAAACATCTAAATTTTTTTTTTTTTAAAAGTCATGTTCTTCGATATGGCCATGTCAGAAGAGAATTCAAGTTGTATCTCCATTGTGTTTTCCCCAAATAAGTTTGAATTCATCAACTTGTTTGAGTTTAAGCTGGTTGCGATGGTATTTGTTTTTCTAGAGCAATGGTTCTTATCAAGCCAGAAAGTGGAAGATGTCAGTGCTGTAGCCCCCAAAGGGCTAATGTTCCTAATACTAGCCATGAGTTAATTCATTCCTTTGGGTTCTATTTGTCTACAGTTAAGCAAACAAGGCTGTTATCTATATTAGCTAAGATATTCAGTCTTTATAAGAGTATTTAGTAACCAGAGGTAATTGAAAATAATATCTTTATTTTCATTTTACAGCCCCTCCCACCCCACTCTTTCCAGCTATTACTGGGACCTAGAATTGTGGGCAACACCTTCCCATAGGCTTGCAAATAATTGAAATTATAAACAGATCCTGAGTCAGGAATATGTGGCATTCTTACATTTTTCAATAGTATTAATTAAGGTTCTTTTGAAACCAACTCTAGCTAGCTTAGTACAAAAGAGAATTTACTTGGAAGGATAATAGTAATCTCACAAAATGTAAGGAAGAGTTGAACAGCCACACCTCAAAAGTGCAGCAACTATAGCATTTCCACAGACATGGAAACAAGGGTTTCTAGGCTTACTTTCTCTCCATTTTTTTTTAATTTTTCCTTTTCTGTGCCATAGGGGATCAAACCCAGATCCTCACACATGCTATCCAGCTGTAGGTTTACTCTATTTTTGTAGCTCAGCTATTAACATTTCTTAGTTCTTGTGCTTTTCTGAGATTCCATGTTTTTAGACAAGTAAATCTGGTTTATTCCGCTTGGCTCAAACAAATGATCTGAACCAATCAGAAGGGGTCAGGATCTCATGGTATAGGTATGCCTTCTGTAGAAGTTTCCAGAAAGTGCAGGATGGTTGTCAGCTAGACAGCAAACTCAAGGATCCTCTGTACCAGGGCTCCAATCAATAAAACTGACATGGGTCCAGGAGGAGATAAGCATCGAGCACCAGAATCTAATCAACGTACTGCTTACTTCATCAAAAGAGTCTTACTATTATACATTCTGGCTTCATAAAGAAATAAATTCCAGTTTTTGCTTAAACTGTTAGGTTGAACCATATGAAAACACCTTCTTTACAGGGTGAATGTCACAACCCCGAATGAACTAAAGAATGTGCTTAGTGAGTTCATTTATACTCAGCACAGTGTGTCTTACCTTCCCACCAACTAGGAGCAATTTGCTGACAAGCAACTGCCTATGGGACTCCAACTGAGTAGCAATCTCCTCTGTTTGGTTTTTGTCTAACTTCACGTGTCCCAGAGTAATCAAGAACATGGGCGTTGAAGTCACTAGAATTTTGGTTCTTGCTACAGCTGAATAGCCTTGAGTGAATAAACACTCCTTGTCTCATTTTCCTAATCTCAGTGGGAGATAACAGTACTACCATATTGGTCAGGACTTTTGATTACAGGCAGCAGGAATTCAAACTATTAAGTTAAACCACATGAAATTGTGACATTCAACCTGCAAAAATGGCAATTTCATGTGGTCCACCCTAATAGTTTAAGCAAAAAGAGGAATTTATTGTTTTTTGAAGCCAGAAAGCATAATCGTGGAGGAGGTGCCATATACAACTGAGTCTAGGGCGCAAATGAATGACAAAAAGCCTTTTCTTTCCCAGCAAACAGAATTGGAGCACGTGGCATATGAGAACTGGTCCTGCCCTCGTCATGCTCCTAACCCCCTGATCTCATCACTTTCCAAAAGGACATGAAGTTTCATGATTGGCCAGGCTTGGGTCATGTGCTTGAGAATAGCTAGGGTACTATGATTAACAGATTGACAGCCCTGTCAGTTAAAACTTGTTTGTCTCATTCAGTTACATCCCTAGCACATAATAGATGCCCAATAAATATTGACTAAAGAGCTGGGGGCGGATATTGTACAACTTCCTCCAATAATTTATTTAGCTAATGTTTTTATACTACTATAAAAAGAGGGTCAGACAAAAGCAAGAGAACTCCATGACAAATGCCTATGTCATATGTTTTTTTTTTTAATATTAATTAAGAATGTGATGCACATGGGGGAGAGACTGGAATATAGTAGCACATTTACCAGCAATATGGATCAGGTCAGTTTGGGAGTTCATTTTTTTCCACATAGTGACTTGCATATAACAGGCACCCACTTTACTTGATTGACTGAATGAGTTAATAAATGAACTCATGAAAATATAATAAGCAATCTGGATCTCATTTCTTCCTTTGGAAAATGTTCTTCATCTTATTGCAGTTTTTATTTTGTCTCAACTTTGCTCATGAAGAACTAGACAAGAACCATATAATCAACAGAACAAGAGGAAACAGGCATTAAATTACAACTGGAGGCATTTTGGTTAAAGACCTACATTAGGAAAACCTTCTAGAGTCTGGAAAACAAATCTTCACTAGTAAAACTTAAAGGAAACAGGTTGATTTTTATTACAATCCTTCCTGGTGTAAGAAAGTGGGCAGATGACTTTTAAGAGCCCTTGCCTGGTGATCTGGCAGCATCTGTACCTCACATTCCAATCTAAGGGAGGGGATGGGAACAAGAGACGCAGTATCAGTCTGGTGTTTGATTTGCAAGTGGCCATAGAGTACATCTAGTTTAATCTCCTTGTTTTACTGAAAAGCAAACAAAGCCTGGAGAAATAAATGACTTGTCTGAGGGTCACAGAGCTGGTAAGAGGCAGAACAAAGCCAGATGTGTGTGTGTGTGTGTGTGTGTGTGTGTGTGTGTGTGTGTGTTGATAGGGATTGAGTTCAGGGCTTCATATATGCTTGGCAAGTGCTCTACTACTGAGCTGCATCCCTAGCCCCAGATCTTTTAAATCGCATCCAGTCTTCATCTACCACACCACACTATAGGCATTGGTGCCTCACAGTGTACCTGTGTGCCCCAACACCCTCATAAGATGGCCAGGAAAGGATGTAGGGAGATATAGGGAATGCCCTCTATGAGAAACTAGGAAAGACCCTTGTGTGATAAGGATCCAAGTTTGGGATCTCCTTTTGGTCACGGACCCCCACATATTGCTGACCAAACTTCTTAGCTGCCACTCCTTCATAGAGTAAGATTATGATCTGAAGAAAGTCCAAAACATGTACAACGTCTAGAGAGAGCATTACATTTGTCAGGCAACTTGAACAAATGATAAATTAGGTTATTTTATGGACACCTTGTTTCCTAAAATAAAATTCAAGACACATGAGTCGGACAAAGGATTTTTTAAGCCTCTTCTGAATAAGAAAACAATTGGAGAAAAAAAAAACAGATATTTATTTTTGTGGGTTTACAAGGAGAAGAGGCAGATTATTTATAATTAGGGTATGTCCAGGACACGTTCTCAGAGGCTATGGACATCATATTTGTGTCAAACTGTTAGTTAAAAACCAATATTGATTCTGCTCTTCCTCACTGGGACAGCTCCTGCATGGCTGGAAAGGGCAGTCTTTCATATATCAGATGTAAATATAAGTCATTTCCAGAAAACTTACTTTACAGAGAATGACTCCTCTGGTAGCCTTTTCCTCCCTCTTTCTACGTTATCCCAGTGGTGATCAGCTGGCTGGAGCTCCAGACAGCATACCTACACATGGAATGAAGTTCTATCCCAGAGACCATGGAAGAGTAAACTGCAAGTTGCCTGGGTCCCCCAAGGATCTCACAAAACCACCACATTTTCTTCCACTGTCCACTTCTGTGCATCTTATTAGATAAGAGGAAAATCAAGCCCTGCCTTATTTAAAACAATTTTTGGGTCAGCCAAACATAATTCCTGACTGATAAAACTCAAAGCATGGTCTTGGCAAAGTAAGTTCTTTAGCCCCTTTATGCCTCAGTTTTTCTCCTTTTAAAATTAGGTAGAAATACTAACTAGCACTAAAGAACACATATTATAGTGGTTTTAAAGTTCTGTTTATTGAAGCCACAGAAATTTTGCAGAGGTAGTTCAAAGGACCAAGAGGATCCTTTACATGGGTGTCTGAAATGCCACTGAAATTGAATCAAAATAGCTCCTCTTTTATTTAATTTTTATATTGTTTCCAAGTAAAGTTTGGTTTAGATGGGGCCAAAAAGGAAGAGAGAAGGATGAGAAGAGTTTAAAGGTAAATATAATTTTGAAAATCATTGACACAGAAAACTATTTAGTCCTTCCTATGTGAGGACAGGTGGAGAACACCACTGATCCTGAGATTATATTTTCCCAACATTGCCAATGGATCCAATGAGGCTAGCTGGTTCCCCTTAGGATCAATACCCGACACTTGCAGACCATCCTGAGGAAATTGTCTAGGGCCACCAAGCACTACAAAATGTCCTGACCCATACAGGAATAAAATCACTCACTCATGTCTTTCACACCTGTGTCCTGAAGAATAACTAAAGAGCCTGGAGAGCAGCATAGTATGGCAGCTGCACTCTGAGGTGTTGAGACCAGAAAAGTATCTTGTCATTTGGTGGTTTTTGTCACATCCCCATGGCTCTGACCTCTCTGGCCCATCAGATCCAGTGTCTACCTAAGGTTTCCCCTCATGGAAAAAAATTACCATCTGAGATAAGAAAGGGGGAAATTCCTGGGTCTTTTGTGTTTTGTCATCTAATGAAGCAATCTCTTAGCAGAACATTTCACCTGGGCTCTGAGGAATGGCAAGACCACAAAGACCTTAGAACCTTGGCAGTCAGCCTTTGACTGAACCCCTATTTGAAGATGCAGGATGCATCTTCAAATGCCAAGAAAATGACCCAAACAGGGCCCTTTGATATGGAAGGCTCCCTTGTGCACTATGCCACTTCACATAGAAACAGCTGAGGGCTAAATGCTTGTGCCCAATTCAAGCCCCTGGAGCAATCCCAGATGACCCTGGCTCCAAATTCTTTCCCAACCAACTTAATCTCAAGTTTGACTTGCTAATCCAGTTGTACCTTGTCTTGCTCAAGTCCTTGTCTCTGTTCTCTGAGTGTGATGTCTGCCCCTCTCACTTTGCTGGGTCATGTCCCATTGCTGAGTCTGAGATCCCTCCTGAGCCTCTGTCTTTGACTCACACTCACTCTTCTCACTATATCCACTCCCAGCTGCCAAAATCCAGACTCTGTTGGGCATGCTCAGACTCTGCCTGCCTTCCTTTTTCATGCTTTCAAACATCTACCTTTAAATGCTATTCATAACAACAAATCATTAAACTGGAATATATTTTATTTGCATCACATCTTTCTTTTTCTACTCTATTCTCCCATCCCAACTCTACCCCTGTATATATATTTTTATGAGTGGGTATCTGAATGATCATGAAAGAGATAAGAGGAAAGGTAACATTAAAATTTAGGAGATAGTATTTAAAGCATAATTGAAAAGAGAAAATGTAAGATCTCTGGTTCCTATTACATTCAGTGAGGCCGATAATGGCTCCCAGAACCTATTTACACATCCTTCTTTGCTCCCCTCAGGGTCACAGGGGTTAGAAGGCTTCAAACCATATTTTCCCGACTCCCTTCCTGCTAAGATTATAGATGTGACTTAGCTTCTGTCAAGAAAATACTCTTGGGTGCTATCTGGAATGCAAATTCTTTCTGGGACAGGGGTGACTGCTAAGCATATCCCCATAAACAAGAGCTTTTGTAATGACTTAACTCCATGTTGATGACCCATCTCAATGGTCATCAGTGACACTGGCACAAGTTTCCTGACCCATGAGTAGTGATAGAAGATTGAAGAAAGGAAGTCTTATTATAAGATTCAAACAGAGGAATGAAGCCACATGCCCTTGTCTGAAAGCTTATTTCTCACTGTTCACCTGCATCCTTTGCCTCCCAAAATAGGACCTTATAACTGAGACACTATTCCTTGTTAATGAATTTTGAAATCAGATAACATCAGAATGACCACTGTTCACAGAATGCAAGACTGGTTCAATGTTCAAAAATCAAAAAGAGGCTGGGCACAGTAGCACACGCCTATAATCCCAGCAACTTGGGAGCCTGAGGCAGGAGGATCGCCAGTTTGAAATTGTCAGCCTGAGCGATTTAACAAAACCCTTAAGCAACTTAGTGACACCTTATCTCAAAATAAAAAATAAAAAAGGGTTGGGATGTGGCTCAGTGGTTAAGCTCCCTCTGGGTTCAATCCCCAGTAATGGGAAAAAAAGAAGGAATAATATTCAAAATCATAACATTAAAAAAACAATGTAATCTACACTATTAATCAATTAAGGAGGGAAAAACACATGATCATATCAATTGATGCAGAAATGGCATTTATTTGATAAAAGGAAACACCCACTCATTAAAAAAAAACTTTCAGAAAACTAGGATTAGGGAGAACTTCCTCAAAGTGATAAAAAACATCTACAAAAAAAGCCTACAACTAACATTATATTCAGTTGTAGAACACTGAGTGCTTTTCTCCAAAGACCAAGTAGAAGGGAAGAATATCTACAAGAATGTCTTCTCCTACCACCGTGATTCAGCCACGATCTAGCCAGCTTGATAAAGCAAGAAAAGGAAATAAAAGATCAGAGGAAGAAAAATGAAAGAATTAAAACTGTCTCTGTTTGTGATGATGGTTTGCATAGAAAATCTCCAGGAATCTACTATAAGATTCCTCAAACTGATAAGTTCATCAGGGTCAGGATAGAAGCTCAACATATTAAATCAATTATGTTTCTACATTCTAAAACTGAATATATGAAAATAATTATAAACACAATGCCATTCATAGTTACTCAAAAAATAAAAAAGAACTGCATGCTGTAGACGAAAAATGAAATAGCAATGGAGTGTCTGCTGTTCACAAATCTCTCAGCTGCTGGAGTCCCATTCTGATATAAGCCACCTCTCCACCTTGACACTAGTAAAGAGGTCAGGAAAGCTTGAGTAAGGTTGGAGGTATTAATTTCGGGCAGTTAATTACATTCTTTCAGCATCCATCTCCCTGAAGTTTTCACTGGGAAAATCCTTCAGGAGGACATCCCTATTAGCTATTCATTTTTCTTTTGCACTGACTAGAGAATGAAGTGACTGTTGGATGTGTCACACAACTCGTCGAAATTCACCTCTGGGTGAAGTGATCCTCAAATAATTACCAAATGTAGTTCAGGTAACTGAATTAGTGAATTACATTGGCTCCTTTGAGATGAAAGACTCTTTAGGAATGTGAAATACTTTGGCTCTTTGTTATTAATAACCTGAACAATGAAAGAACCCAAAGTACTATTCAATATGCTCCAGGAAGGGGATGACTAAAATTAAAGAATGCAATTGATTTTCATTTTCCATACTTTTCATTTTCTATCCTTTTCATTTCAATAGTCAGGACTGAATGTGACAAGTCATCAAATCCCCTCTGATGTTAATAAGGCATCAACTACAAAGCTCTAGAAGAGAAAAATTCAGCTGAAGTGTGGCAAGTAGGTGGTTCTCCTGCCCTCTCTGATTTATTATCATGGTCTTCTTACTATCCCATTACAATACTCCACAAGTGAAAACCTCCTACCATGACCTGCTTCATTGTCTTTTGCCTTAGTCTAATTTTCCAAAATTAAGGGTCTCAACTACTCTTACCACCCTTCAGATAAACAACCACACCCATCAGTTGTGCCCAGCAGAGAAATGTAGGATGCCCTTAGGTTGGTGCTCTGCCACCAGTCATCCCTGATGGGTGTAAAGAAGACAGTAGCATAGAGGTGAATCCCTGCTAGACAGGCTGGACCTCAAAGCATAGGATTGGGAAGTGGTGGGGAGAGGCAAAGGGTAGATGAATTAAGTCCGAATCTACTTGGGATTGATAGAAGGACACAGACATCAATGGGCATGCTAGATGCTGCTCATGCTGGATATGGGTGTGCTACATTTACAGAATCAGATTCTCAGTTCCTCAGTTTGTTTGTTTTGCTTTTTGACATGGGCTCCACTATGTTGCCCAGGCTGGCCTTGAACTCGGGATCCTCCTGCCTCAGCCTTCGGAGTAACTGAGACTATAGGAAAGTATACCACCATGTCCAGCTACTTTTTTATTTTTAAAGTGTTAAGAGCTTTCTACTTATTGTGTGCTCTTTTAAAATATTATTTTAAATGTAACTTATTTGGGGGGGGATTGTAATAGGTAATACATTCACATATTTTCTAATTCAAAAGGTATGTACTTACATACGGTGAAGCATTCTTACCACCCACATCCTCCAGTCACCTAATTCCTCCTCTGGGGGAGTCACTGCTGCAGACTTCTACTTTTCTCTTCAGAAATATATAAGTGAATTTGTATAAGATATCACCCATCATCTTTGATTTAGACAAATAGTGATTCAGTATTATGTTCTGAACCTTGAATTTTTCATTTACTGTCTTTTGGAGATCAATGCACACCAGTGTTCAAAGAGCTCCTCAATCTTCCATGAAGAATAATAAGTAATCCATTACTTGAACACAGCCCCATTTGTATAACCACTCTCCCTTTGATGATCACTTTCATTATTTCAAATATTTTGGTACTACAAACAATACTGTAAAGATTAACCTTATCTGTAAGTGATTTCCACATGTAGGAGTATTTCTGTAACTTAACAAATTTTTTATAAATATTATTATAGCTATAATATTATAAATATTTACCAAAAGTAAAATTGCTTCATCAAAGAGCATGTATACTTGTATGATATTGCCAAATTGCCAATCCATGTCACCTGATATGATATCCTGTGCCCATATTGCAGTGAGTTGTTGTTCTTTCTTTCAGATTATGTAGCTATGAGTTATAAGTAGGTTTCCTAGTTTGCTATCAAATTTGACTTTGCCTATGGTCATTTTTGCATGCAGAAAAATTTTAAAAAGTGGTTGGATTTCTTATCTTTTATTTTATGACCACTGTGATTTGTGTTGGATTTCAAAGGATTTTCTTCAGCCATAAGTTACAATAAAAATTTTCATGATTTCTTTTCATATTTTTATGGTTTCACATTTTTACATTTAAAAATCTCTGACCCACCCATCTGGAATCTATTGGGCAAGGTGTGAAGTACAGCTCCAACTCTATTATTATGGCCAGCTACCCTGCTGTCCAAACATCATTTATAAAAAAAAAAAATGCAGTTTTATCCCACTGATTTGAAATGAGTTCTTTATCATGTGCCAAATCCCTATATAGTCATCCCTCCATATCCAACAGGGATTGGTTGCCAAACCCTTTCCCACCCTCTATGATCCCAAATTCCTTCTATGACATGGTGTAGTGTTTGCATAAAGCTACACAATCCTCCCATTTACTTTAATCATCTCTAGATTACTTAGAATACCCAACAATGTAAATGTTATGTAAATAGCTGTTACACTGTATTGTTTAGGGAAAGATGACAAGAAAAAGAAGTCTGTACATGTTGAATACAGACACATCCTTTTTTCCTATTGAAGTATTTTCCATCTGTGTTTGGTGGAATTAGCAGGTATGAAATACACAGATATGGAGGTTCACATTTCAATTTTCTACTCTATTTTACTTCACTATTTACATGCCAAGGTACCCTTTTTTAATTTTTAAAAACTGAAACTAATCATACTTTAATTTTTAAAACTTCATATATTTCCCCAAAGTGACTACCTCAGAGATCCAGTAGACACAAGTTTTCTTATCTGTTCCTTATGACTTTATTTTCTTTCAGATAGCTCGTGACCAGATTTTTCTTAACCATCTAGGAAAAGAAATTTAGCCTCTACCATCTGAGTGGTATAGTCAAATAAATAAGCTTGAGCTTACTTATAAGGAAATGGCCATAGGTATACCATATTTCACTTTTCCAAATCCTGGCACATGATGGATTCACAGGGGACATGTTCTTTCATTTCTAACACCGCCACTTTAAAATCAAGTTACATTTGCTGGATGTTGTTGGTGAATAATTATAATCCAAGCTACTCAGGAGCCTGAGGCAGGAAGATTACAAGATCAAGGCTAGTCTGGACAACTTAGTAAGACCCTGTAGCAAAATAAAATTCAAAAGGGACTGAGGATGTAGCTAAGTGGTAGAATCCTTGCCTAGCATGCTCAAGATCCTGGGTTTAATCCTCAGTATGCATTCAACCAATCAAAATCAAGTTATATTTAATAAACATTTACTATGTGGCAAGATATTTTAGTTAGAATGCTTTTGGCCTCAAGTCACAGAACCCAGATTCAAGCAGACTTAAATAAAAAGGAAAAACATTGATGAGCAGAGGTGTAACTCTCCGGAGAAGAGGGCTGGGTAAGCAGATTCAGTGGCCAGCCATGCCATTATTACCAATTCAGGCTCTTATCATCTCTCTGCTCTGCCATCCTAGGCATTGGCTCTCTTTTGCCAATGATTGATGGCAAGATGGCTTCAGTATTTCCAGGTGTGCTCCCCACACCTGACAACACTCTGAGGAAGAAGATAAAGCCTCTCTTTCTTAGGAACTAGGTAACATTTCTCAGATGTTTCTCATTTCTCATGGACAAAATTGGGTGACATGTCCATACCTCAATCAATCACTGGCAAGAAAATGAGACTGCCCTTAGATCAGTCAGACTCAGCCCTGGGCTGGGTAAGGGTGAGCTGACCCAAAGGCACATGGCTGTTTGGAAGATAGTGGATACCCGCACAAATCTGGATTCTAGTAGCAATGGGGGTGGGTACTGCATGATGATAATAAGTCTACTCCATCCCTCTCTCTTATTCTCTTTCCTGGATGGTTTCGTTTCCTAGATATCCATCAACCCTCTGCCCCCTGAACCCCCATGTACTTTGAATTTGAAAGTATTTATAGAAAACTCATTTATTCAAATTTTTGCCATTTTTGATAATGGGGGAAGGAAACCAAAGCCTCATGCTATACTATAGAGCTACACCCCCAGCCCCTCAAAACATTTTTAATGTATGTTTAATTTTTAATTGACACATAGTAATTGTACAAATTTATGGGGTGTAGTGTGATATATCATTACATGTATACAGTGTGCAATCATCAGATCAGGACAAATGGCATAACCATCACCTCAGACATTTATTATTTCTTTTTGTTGGAAATTTTTAGAACTTCCCTACTAGCTATTTTGAAATATTCAATATTCAGTTAATTGTTGTCAACTATAGTTATCCTCCTGTGCTATAGAACATCAGAAGTTATTCCTCTAACTGCACCCTGGTATATTCAACCATCTTCTCTTTATTCCTCCCTCCCCCACTCTTCCCAAGCCCCTGTTTTATAATCTACTTACATGAGATCAACTTTTTAGCTTCCATATATCAATGAGAACATATGGTGTTTATCTTTCTGTGCCTGGCTTATTTCACTTAACACAATATCCTCCAGTTCTGTTCACACATTTCAAATGACAGAATTTCACCCTTTTTTTTAATGGCTGAATAGTATCCTGCTCTGTGTGTGTGTGTGTGTGTGTGTGTGTGTGTGTGTATAAAACACATTTTCTTTATCCATTCATCCATTGTTGAATATTTTTTTTCTTTTTTTTATTGGTTGTTCACAACATTACAAAGCTCTTGACATATCATATTTCATACATTAGATTGAAGTGGGTTATGAACCCCCAATTTTACCCCAAATGCAGATTGCAGAATCACGTCGGTTACACATCCACAATTTTACATAATGCCCTATTAGTAATTGTTGTATTCTGCTACCTTTCCTATCCCCTACTATCCCCCCTCCCCTCCCCTCCCATCTTCTCTCTCTACCCCATCTACTGTAATTCATTTCTCTCCTTGTTTATTTTCCCATTCCCCTCACAACCTCTTATATGTAATTTTGTATAGCAATGAGGGTCTCCCTTCATTTCCATGCAATTTCCCTTTTCTCTCCCTTTCCCTCCCATCTCATGTCTCTGTTTAATGTTACTCTTTTCTTCCTACTCTTCCTCCCTGCTCTGTTCATAGTTGCTCTCATTATATCAAAGAAGACATTTGGTATTTGCTTTTTAGGGATTGGCTAGCTTCACTAAGCATAATCTGCTCTAGTGCCATCCATTTCCCTGCAAATTCTATGATTTTGTCATTTCTTATTGCTGCATAGTACTCCATTGTGTATAGATGCCACATTTTTTTATCCATTCATCTATTGAAGGGCATCTGGGTTGGTTCCACAGTCTAGCTATTGTGAATTGTGCTGCTATGAACATCGATGTGGCAGTATCCCTGTAGCATGCTCTTTTAAGGTCTTCAGGGAATAGTCCGAGAAGGGCAATAGCAGGGTCAAATGGTGGTTCCATTCCCATCTTTCCCAGGAATCTCCAAACTGCTTTCCAAATTGGCCGCACCAATTTGCAGTCCCACCAGCAATGTACAAGTGTACCCTTTTCTCCACATCCTCGCCAGCACTTGTTGTTGTTTGACTTCATAGTGGCTGCCAATCTTACTGGAGTGAGATGGTATCTTAGGGTGGTTTTGATTTGCATTTCTCTGACTGCTAGAGATGATGAGCATTTTTTCATGTACTTGTTGATTGATTGTATATCCTCCTCTGAGAAGTGTCTGTTCAGGTCCTTGGCCCATTTGTTGATTGGGTTATTTGTTATCTTATTGTCTAATTTTTTGAGTTCTTTGTATACTCTGGATATTAGGGCTCTATCTGAAGTGTGAGGAGTAAAAATTTGTTCCCAGGATGTAGGCTCCCTATTTACCTCTCTTATTGTTTCTCTTGCTGAGAAAAAACTTTTTAGTTTAATTAAGTCCCATTTGTTGATTCTTGTTATTAACTCTTGTGCTATGGGTGTCCTATTAAGGAATTTGGAGCCTGACCCCACAATATGTAGATCGGAGCCAACTTTTTCTTCTATCAGACGCAGAGTCTCTGATTTGATATCAAGCTCCTTGATCCATTTTGAGTTGACTTTTGTGCATGGCGAGAGAAAGGGATTCAGTTTCATTTTGTTGCATATGGATTTCCAGTTTTCCCAACACCATTTGTTGAAGATGCTATCCTTCCTCCATTGCATGCTTTTAGCCCCTTTATCAAATATAAGATAGTTGTAACATTGTGGATTAGTCTCTGTGTCCTCTATTCTATACCATTGGTCCACCCGCCTGTATTGGTACCAGTACCATGCTGTTTTTGTCACTATTGCTCTGTAATATAGTTTGAAATCTGGTATCGCTATACCGCCTGATTCACACTTCCTGCTTAGAATTGCTTTTGCTATTCTGGGTCTTTTATTTTTCCATATGAATTTCATGATTGCTTTATCTATTTCTACAAGAAATGCCGTTGGGATTTTGATTGGCATTGCATTAAACCTATAGAGAACTTTTGGTAATATCGCCATTTTGATGATGTTAGTTCTGCCTATCCATGAACAGGGTATATTTCTCCATCTTCTAAGATCTTCTTCTACTTCTCTCTTTAGGGTTCTGTAGTTTTCATTGTATAAATCTTTCACCTCTTTTGTTAGGTTGATTCCCAAGTATTTTATTTTTTTTGAGGATATTGTGAATGGAGTGTTTTTCCTCATTTCCGTTTCAGTTTTGTCGCTGATATACAGAAATGCCTTTGATTTATGCGTGTTGATTTCCATTGTTGAATATTTAGGTTGATTCTATACCTTGGCTATTGTGAATAATGCTGCAATAAATATTCAAGCACAGATGTTTCTTCATATAATTTAATTTCATGTATATACATACATACATACACACACACAGAAGTGGGATTATTGGATCATACAATGGCTGTATTTTTAGTTTTTGGTTTTGTTTTGTGGTACAAGAGATTTAGCCAAGAGTTGTTCTATCACTGAGCTATACCCCCAGGTTTTAATTTTTACTTTGAAACAGAATGCCCAGCTTTCATTTCTAGTTTTCTGAGGAACCTCTGAAGTGTTTTCTATAATGGTTATACCAATTTACATTTCAACTAACAGTATATTAGAGCTCTCCTTTCTTCACATCCTCACCAACATATGTTATTTTTGTTGTTTTAATAATAGCCATTCTAACTAGGGTGACATGGACTCTCATTGCAGTTTTGATTGACAACTCCCTGATGATTAGTGATGAATAAAATTTATTGATCTCATCATAGTATATGCCCAATCTATGTGAGGATGTGAGGACTGAAAGAAGGGAAAGCAGGGATCCTAAACTCCATAATATACTGTGAGAGGCAGAAAATTAAGAAATTTAATACAGTGATAAGAGCTATGTGCTTTTAGTATAAGGGTGCTATGAGATTCCAAAGAATTAGCAACTTCATGAGGCAGGGTAGAACAAACAAGAATATTCCATCTGGGTTTTGAAAAATGAATAGATAAACAACAACAACAACAACAACAAAAGACATCCCATGCATGAAAAATAGCTCATATAAAGAACTAAGAGGACATTAGCATGCATGCTCAGGTTACTTTGAGATTATCTGCCTATAGCCAGGCACCATGGCACATTCCTATAATCCCAGATGCTCAGGAGTCTGAGACAGGAGGATCCCAAGTTCAAAGCCAGCCTCAGCTACTTAGCAAGGCCTTAAGTAACTTAGCAAGATCCTGTGTCAAAATAAAAAATAAAATGAAAAGGGCTCTGGATGTGACTCAGTGGTTAAATGTGCTTGGGTTCAATTCCTGGTACAAAAAAAAAAATTGCCTGTAAACTTAGGAGGTTAACATGGTGGGTGATGTGCTGTTTTACCCAGAGCATGAGGATGCCTGGGGGAAAGCTATACACCTGGCTAGGAATCTTGGTTCACACTATTGGAGAGACATCATCAGTGGATACCATCCCTAAGAAATTCTAACAGCAATTAGAGCCATTTGTAGCATTTGAACACACACAGCAGATTACCAATCAAAATTTTAAGATTGAAGACTATATTTCAGAGTCCCCTAAATCTTTCTTTCACCTCACAATCAAGTTTTTTCATATAATTCATACTTAGAATTGTCCTACCTCATTTAATCTTCAAGCCCAACTTACCAATGTTGATAATAGGGAGATCATTCCCAATAAAATCACCAGTGGCTTTAATAATCGTCAAATACAAAACAAAACCAATAACAACAACAAAAAAGACTCTCCTGCATTCTACCTTCCAACCACACTGAACTATTGCATTTTGCTAATTAATGCCTTTAGTGATTTCAGATACTCAAACTCATGGTTTCTTTCTCCCATTTTAATATTAAATAAAAAATGTTTTAAATCCTAAGTAGTAATTTTTTTCTACAAGAACTTCATTGTTTTTGAAATATCAATTTCTTTCAATATGATGATGATAATAATAATAATAATATACAGCCTCACTCTCTCTCCCCCTTCTCCAAGTACCCTTGCCTTGTTGGTTGTTTGAACATATGCATGGTCTACCAGTTGAGTAATCTAGCAATGATCACATTCATAACTTGTTTTTAATGAGTGTGAAGGTATCCTACCAAAAGATATGCCTACCTCAAATCTCAAAATGTGGACTTATTGAGAATTATGGTCTTTGCAGATGTACTTAAAGCAAGAATTTCTAGATGAGATCATTCAGGATTACGGTGGGCTCTAAATCCAATGACAATTGTTTTATAAGACATGAAAGAAAGAGAAGAGACACATGGAGAGAGGCTATGTTGAGATAGAGGTAGGAATTGATGCAATGTGTCTATAAGCCAAAGAATCCAAGGATTACTAGCAAAAACAAAATTATGAGAAAGGCATAGAATAGTTTTCCCCCTCACAGTCCTCAGAAGAAATCAACTCTGCTGACATCTTGAACTTCTGGCCTCCAGAACTGTCCCAGAATATATTTCTGTTTAGAATGCTGCTCCTTTCATGGGTTGTGGGACAGGATTTCCTAGCAGACGTCATAGATGACAGGCCAAGCTTGGCCCCTGTTAGGGTATGAATATGAGGTATCCCCTAAAAGCTATTAATGCAGGAATATTCAGAGTTAAAATGATTAGGTTATGAGAGCTATAACCTAATCAGTTCATTCTAGTTTGAATGGACCAATGGGGTGGTACCTATAGGTAAGTGGGGCATAACTGGAGGAGGTGGGTCCCTGGGGACATGTTATGGAAGGGTTCATCTTCCCAGTGGTCTCTCTCTCTCTCCCCTTACTGATCCCACCATGATCTAAGCAGTTTTCCTCTGCTGGGCTCTTCCATGGAGTCATTCATCTATGGGCCTCTGAAATTGTGATCCCCAAATAAATTTTTCCTCTCTAAATTGTCACCAGGTATTTTGGTCACAGTTACACAAAAGCTGACTAAAACAGCCACTCTGCTCCAGTCTGGTTATTTGCTCCCTCACTATACTGTCAACCCCCAGAAGGCAAAAATTCTATGGAGTTTTGTCTTTGTTATCATAGTCTCTCCAATGAATGCAGTTCTGATGTATAAGAGCCAGTAGATATTCAAGATAAATTTGTTTAATAAAAAGCAATTAAGTAAGCTTTGTAGAATTGTGCCTATTCATGAGACCAAGGAGAAGGTAAATATTTATAGTGCTTACTCTATTCTTTCTTTACAAAATGGAATTTTAAAGCTGGCTTCCTCCCCTTAGTCTCTTTGCTGTATTTAAGAATGAGCTATCAATGAATTTGATAAAATGGCACTCAGAGATCCACACAACCGCCCCTTGGTCCATGCTTCCTGTATCTACAGTAAAAGCTTCCCTGACTGACCTCATCTCTTTGATGTCCAAACCCCATAATCTTTTGGCCTTCACTTAGATCCTCCTTGACAGAGAGCTCAGGCAAAGATGTTTGTTTGGGTCATTTTTTGCCTCTAGTTATAGGTTTTCTTTTCTTCCTTTAAAAAGAAAAAGAAAAACAAGACTCTTTTCCAACCCCAGAAGATTTTATTATGGCAAAAACAATCTGATGGGAAAATCCAATAGAAGCTTCTTTCAGGAGCCTGCTTAGCTTTCAGAAATTTTCCTTGCCTTTAGCTACTGCTGGTTTGTTGAAGCCCTTCCTGGAAGCTACCCTTCCCCAAATACGCAGTGCTGTGCCAGGACCTGTTGGAGAGCTGGAATGAAGAAAGATTGGAAGTAGACATACTTATGTCACCAAATGACTCACAAAGTGTGGGGGAACCTGCTCGGCCATGCTCAGAGAGGACCCAGGAATCATCACGACCTCATCAGTGTGAGGCTTGTTAACTAAAGGATCATATCCCAAGAAACCCTACTGCCTCAGACAGGGAAAGATGATTAGTATGGTGCTAGTCAGATGGATAGACATAGCTGTGGGCAGGAAAGGAAAAAAAAAAAAAAAACAGGACAAATCCTAAAATCATTCTCTTTCTTCTATGTCAGGCAGCCTCCCCCTATTTCCCACAAATTGCCATTAAAGCAGCCCCAAGGGAAAAATACTGGGAGGGGAACAGGTAGAAAGGCCCTGTTCTATCCTGCATGGCATGAACATCATAAGACCTGTCAAGACAAACTAGAAGTGCGGAAACCTAAGTAAAATAACTCCTGTCTTCAAACTACAGCTTTTCCTAAATCCAAACATCAATCATCTCTTCTCTCTCTTGAATGCACCAGAAAGAAGCACTGAGTAATTCCAAAAGGTTGTATAAATAGCAAATTCCCCCATGTAATAGCGAGGCATTACTGTAACCCGCATTCATACTTACACCGTAGACACGGGGCATATATACCTATGTTGCCTGCACTTATTCAGAAAGATAAATAGCCCAATTGCCCAGCAACTTGTGCTTCAGCACAGTTCTATGCTGTCTGGATTTTCAGAGAGCCAAAGCCCCCACCAGTAATAGCAATATGCTTACTTCCTCCAGCATTTCCATTACCAGTTCACCAAGCAATGGCTAAGGGAGGTTGGGATCCTCTGTGTGGGAGTGATGAATGATGGCCAGGGTCTCCATCATGGATTCAATAAATGTGAATGAATGGATAAATGTATGAAGGAATGGAGTATTCAAACTGAGCAATTTGACCATCATCAGGACCAAACCAATGCATTCTGTTCTGCATCCTTGGGCATTCATGGCAAAGGCCTCAGGTAGAGACAACTCAGATGGAACATGGGATCTCTTCTCACTGGGAAATTATCCTTTTATCCCAACCTGCCCCTTTCCCTGTGTTCTTCTCACTCTGGTGAAAGCTCCCAGCCAACCCATGAAGTCTCCCACCTACCCCTCTAACTCTCTTCCAAGTCATTCATTCCCTGGCTCAATGGAACATCTGCAGGGCCCTGGAGGTACTGGGCCTACGTGTCATGCCCTGCTGGGGAGAGGGTAGGGACTGTATCCCATGCTCTGATTCCTGGTTCATTGTACATAAGACCCTCTATTCAGAGAACCATGAACCTTCATTTCTTCTTTCTTAAACCTGACCCTAGCATAGGAGCAGGGGCTCAGTGACTGTCCTTTTATTTGCATTATAGGACTTCTAAAAAGCAGCAATAGTGGCAGCAGCAGCAACAGCAACAACAACCTCCCTTCCAAGAAACCTTTGGTTTAGGCTAATATTTACATGTATTTGCATTTCCTTTGTACACACTGATGGGGGATGGGTGAGGAAGAGCGCTTTGCCAGGGAATGAAAATGCTTCCTGGACAATTGCCAATTTAAAATCAAGAAGCAACCTGTTCAGCTTAAATTCAGGTAATTTCTATCCATCCTGGTTCTTGCCCACCCCGCTACCCTCCATCTCATAATTCCTTCTCTGACCTGTGCCTCTATTCAAGTCAGGAGTGGACAAGCCCTACCCGTCTTGGTCTTAAATGCACTGGAAATTTTTTCTCCTCTACTTCTTGAGGTTTTAGTCATTTTCAGAGAACTCTGTGGGCACCCTCTGGTGGCTGACAGAAAATTTCACCTGCGAAAATCAGAGTTTTACAGAGACAGTTTTATTTTGCAATCAGGTTCTTTGTTTGGATGTTGGAAATGGTAAGTTTATTTTCTGTAGTTGTTAACACACCTTCATCACACGATGCATGAGATTAAGAATGGGACAGTGGCTTTGAAACCTTCTGAGAAAGAATGGCACCTTGTAGAAAGGGATGAGCTAAGAAACAGGGCATGACCTGTGGGAAGCAGTTTTTCCAGGGCAGCCTGAGTGGACAGAATGAGGGCTGCCCTTCTGTGAGCTCTCAAAAGACTGACCTCCAGAGAAAAACCAAAAAATACTCTACATACCAGGAGCAGGCCAGGCTCCTTGGACAGTTGCTGTGGTGAATTCATATTAGGAGCCTTCCCCCAACTTTGTGCAAAACAAATGATCTAAGTTAGTCTAAAGAAAAATCTAAGAGGGGGGTGGTTAATGAGGTCCAGGGTCTGAAGAGAGGGTAAAATTTGCAGGACTAATGCCTGACCTTCCTAGAATTCCTGCTCCTGCACTTGCCTAAGGAAGCAACCATTCTTTACAATCTAGTTGATTTCTGGAAAAGCACAGGGGCCAGTAGGAGAGAGGGAGAAAGAAAGGACTCAGAGGTGGCAAGAAGAAGAACTATCCACCTGAGGATAGAGATTCATCTTGTCGCTCTCTCCATGATGCCACCCTCCAGACCACCCATACCCCCCCACACACACACACACTCTTGTGTCCTTAATTAACAGCTCTGACAATAATACCACTACCTAATTTTCCTTAGCTCTTCACTCTCTTTCTAAGGATTTAATTAGTCTCAAGATACTCCCCAAAGTCAGTTAATGTTGCCTTTATTTTGTAAGAAGAGGCACAAGGAGATCAAATACGAATGCGACTTCGCCCAGCCTGCAGTAGCCTCCCAGCCTGTGGTGCTCTGGAATCCCCACCAGCAGCTTCTGGGACTCTCCACCACATCCCACCCCTGCACTTTGCCTCTTGGAGCCAACCAAGTTCCAACAAGCAAACTCTGAAAGGCAAGGTCTTAAGGAAGGTCACACTGGAGGCACAGGGGAGGAGCCCTGTCACCGTGAGTTCCAGAAGCTAGAAAAACAAACAGGTTGCTCAGATTCCAGGCTCCACAGTCTTAGGCCTTAGCTGTATCATTTACTGGGAAACAAAGAGGCATTGTTACCAGGAGCAGCCTTCCTATTGAAATTATTTCTCCTGCGCATTCTTCCATGGCCAGGTCCCAAGGCAGAAGGGAAGCTCCATTTCCAGTGAACTATTAGTCATATTCTACCCAAATGGCTCTAAGAGTGCCACCATGAAGACAATGTCCTTGGTTGGCAGCCCCGGAGCTAAGACATGACTAGGACAGAGAGGAAGAAAAGATGTCTATGTGACCACACCTATGGGAACAGACTACCCACAGAGTCAGCAACCCGGAGAGCAGTGCTGGGATTTGTTTGAATCTGAACTGGGCAGAACTCCTTCTCAGGGACATGGGCTTCTTTCTGCCTCTAGCCTGCTTCCAGCAGAATGAAAGTATCATTGCAGAGACATTACAAGCCACATATAGGGGGAGGTACAAGGTGTTATGCTGATCACAGCTAACAGAGTGCTCGCTAAGTACAGGCGCCGCATAGATTAACAACTAAATAAAGGTGGTACTACTATGATCCCCATAAAAGAGGACACCAAAGCAGGTAAATGAAATAACTTGCTCCACATCATGGAAACACCAAGTGCTGGAGTCAGGTTTCAAACCCTGGCTGTCTGGGTCTTCATCCTGCTGTTTCTCTAAATAAGCAGTATGAGCTCATCTATCCTTCACGAAAGCAGCGCAAAGGATGTGCTATCATTATTCCCATTTTACTGATGAAAAAATTAAGACATAGAGAAAAGTAAACAGCAAGAGGTAGAGCCCTAGAAAGGACAGTCTTTCTGTCCTTCTTGGCAGTACTGTGGATTCAACTCAGCCTCACATGAGGGGTAAGTGCTCTACCACTGAGCTCCATCCTCGGGGCTCAAGAACACTCTTTTTAATAAATAGTGCTGGGAAATTTTGGTATCCACATATAGGAGAATGAAACTAGACCCCATCCCTCACCAGTTAAAAAATCAACTGGACAGCCTGGGTGTACAGCCCAGGGGTGATGCAATGGCTTAATATGTTCTCTCCATTCACAGCACCAGAGCAGGGTGGGGGGATGAAGAATGGATTAGAGACTTAAACGTAAGACCTGAAACAAAGAAACTACTAGAAGAAAATATAGGGTAAATGCTTCAGGATATTGAAATGGGTCAAGATTTTTTAGACAAGACCCTAACATCTCAGAAAGGGGGGAGGGAAAGTAAAAATAGACAATTGGATTATTTCAAACAAAAAAACTTCTGCACAGTAAAGGACACAACTGTCAGAGTGAAAAGACAACCTACAAAATGAGAGAAAATGTATGTAAACTACTCATCTGACAAAGAGCGAATACCCAGGATTAAGGAGCTTAAAAACTCAACTTAAAATTACCCAAATAAAAAATGGGCAATGAACCTAAACAGGATATTTTTCAAAAGAAGATATACAAATTGGCTGAGAGATATATGAAAAATTCTCAATATCACCAGTTATCAGAGAAATACAAATAAAAAAATAATAAGGTCATCTCATTTCAATAAGAATGTTGATCAAAAAGGCAAAAGATAACAAGTGCTGATGAGATTGTAAAGAAAAGGGAATTCTTGCACACTGTTGGTGGGAATGTAAATTAGTACAACTATTATGGAAAATACTATGGAGTTTCCCCAAAAAATAAAAAACAGAATTGCTGTATAATCCACAATCCCTCTTCTGGGTATATATCCAGAGGAAATGAAATCAGTACATCAAAGAGACATCTGCACTTGAATGTTTATGGCAGCACTATTCACAATAGCCAAGATATGGAATCAACCCAAATGTCCATCAGCTGATAAATGGACAAAGAAAATGTGGTGCCTATACACTATGAAATACTATTTAGCCATAAAAAAGAATGAAATTCTGTCATTTTTGACAGCATGAATGGAAATGAAGATCATTATGTTAAATTAAATAAGCCAGGCACAGAAAGACAAATGCCACAAAATCCCACTCATATGTGGAATAAAAAAAAATTTGATCATGTAGAAGTTGAAAGTGATGGTTATCAGATGCTAGAGAGAGTGGAGGGGAAGGAAAAATGACTAAAGGTTAATCCACAAATTTAAAGTTGCAGTTAGATAGATGGAAGCTCTGGTGTGGCATTGTTCAGTAGGGTGACTATAGATGACAATTAAGCACTGTACATCTCAAAAAGTTGGAAGAAAAGATATTGAATGTTTCACCTTAAAGAAATGATAAATGTTTGAGGAGATAGGTTAACGTGATTTTAAAAGTATGTATGATTTAAAACATCACATGGTACCCCATTAATATGTATAATATTTTTGTTTATATATATCAACTGAAAATTCATTTAATTTAAAAAGAGCAGAGCCAGAATTCATATCCAGGTAGATTTCTTGAATCCCAGCTCTAATCGTCATACTCTACCACCTCTTTTTAAGCCAAGGAAGTTTTCCAAAGTTCTCACTTACTAGGTTTTGCCAATTCCTCCTGGACATTGGTAAGCACTACTCTGGTTTCACGGTTGGCCCCAGAGCTCAGGAAGTGGCCTTCCTGCTCTCCAACTGGCAGATCTGAAGGGGCTGCTGTCTCTGGCACTGTGTCAGAGACCTCTTTCAGGTGTTGGTGGGCCCACTGCCACAAGCATCTGACTAACAGTATAATACCAGTCTTGATTCTGCCCTGGTCAACTGGGTTTGTCTATCTGGAGCTTCTCTCTCCAGAAAGGTGCTCTTCTGTTCCTTCTCTGGGTTATTCCAATCTCCCTAAAAGCACAAATATTTGATTTATGGGCCACAAAGCCAGAGCCAGTTCTTCTATTTTGTATGAAGCTCTCCAGGGTTCCACTCAGACTAGCAGCCAAAGACATCAGGGATTGGGTGACCTAGTCATAGCAGCTGTTCCTGAGGGGTTGGCAGTCACAGGGGATGATCACATTCTATGTCTTATAGTTTACCTATTTGACTAAGAAATGACTCCCGCTAGTTTTTCTCCATTCTGGTTTATTGATCATATACTGATAACTTTCCAAAATAGACTCTGGTCCTTGTATTAAAAAAAAAAAAAAAAAAAAAAACAACTTTCAGGTCCTGACAATTGAGTCTAGGGCCTTATACATGCTAGGCAAGTGCTCTGCCTATGAGCTATGCCCCCAGATGGCCTTCAACTTTTAAAAGTTGTGTTAATGTTGTACAGATGAGTTGAGTTTTATCAAATGGAATCAACTCCTTGAGATCAACTTCAAATTGCCTGGTGTGAAATTCAGTGAGTGGAAGCTTTTGAAAGTTGCCTGGCTTAAAGGAAGGTGTAGAGTATGACCAGTAGAGCTGGGATTCAGGGTCTTGCTACCCGGATGCACATTCCACCTCTGCCTCTTGCTAGCTGTATAATCTGGGCCAGTGGCCTTCTATTTGTTCCTCCACATCTCTTCTTCATGCTCAATGTGTTGTGTCCCAGGGAGTGACTTACAAGGATGGCATCATTAGGTTCCTTTCCTTTGACTTTCAATAGGTCCATCCACAGAAGGTCACCGGCAGGAAATAAGGAAGCAAGAGGAGAGAGAAACCAGGCTGCTTGTCCCCCTGGCTGTCTTCTTGCTACGTTATTACATGTTATCTGTGAATCTCTACCAAGTCCACAGTTTTGACATTCCAGTACCTACTGAAAGGGGATAAAAACCCTTTGCAGCACTGACTAGCTTGAAACAATCGTTCATTTTATTGATCAACCTACAATTTGGGCAGGATTTGTTCGGGCAATTCATCTCAGCTTCATGTGGCAGCTGGAGATAGGGGTGGAGAATCCTCACTTCCAAGATGGCTCAGACACACAGCTAGCAAGCTGATGCTGGCTGTCATCTGGGAGCTTAGTCTTAATAGCAAAGCATTCGGTTCTCCAGGTAGATTTCTCCTGGGGGCAGCTCGGGCAAGGCAGCTGGGTTCCAAGAACAAGCAGTCTGCCCAAAGAAAGGAAATGGAAGCTGCCGATCTCTTAAGGCCTGGGCTAGAAACTACAGCATCATCACTTCTGCCAGATTCTGTGGGTCAAAGCAGTCACAGAGGCCCCTCTGATTCAAGGGGTGAGGATACAGACCTCACTCTTGATGAAAGGAGTATCAAAGAAATTCAGAGTATCTTTTAACGTACCACATTTTATAAATGGCCTCTCCTACAGCTGCCCTATCCATCCAACCTTGCTGCCTTAGACCTGGGGGGAGTGCCTCCTTGTCAATGCTTGTCTCAGGGTGCTATCCTGGCCCTCGTTTGATTTCCCTAAATGTTGACCACATGTTTATATAACAGTTTCTTCATTAAATGCCCCTCAAAATATCCAGACCTGGACATACCTGGGTATTTGCTGAGACCTTGGTAACATTCCCCTACCAAGTTCCTGCTTGCTCCCACAGAAATATTCCATGAGTCACCCCCTAGAGACCTCTCCCCCAACTCCCACCTGCCCTGAAATTTCCCACAATGCAATTCTCCATTCAGTTTTCCCCATCACCTTCCTTCTGGCCCTTGGAACACTTCTGCTGCCATGTTTCCAGGGTACTCGAGATTTAACATTCATCTCCTCCAGAAAACAGTTATATTGTTATGAAGGAATTTTTAAGAGTCAAAAATCTCAACTCAAAAAGCAATTCCCAAAGCAGGACTCCAAATAGGCTAATAAAGGAGTATTTGGGGGTCATACTGGACTTTCAAATTGCTTCAAACCCATAGATCTTTTTGCTCTCAGCTTCCCCAAGAATTTTGCCTTGACCTTGCACCCCATGCCGAACTGAAAGAACCATTTTCAATACTTTGGCTTGTCCCTAATCACCTTCCTGCCTTAAGTGGGGGAATTATACCTGAAAAATCCAGGGCCAGAGCCAAAGGGCATATTTACACTCTGGTGCCTCATTTCATCTAAAGATGAATGCATTTCCAGCAAGTTTAGGGGAGCAAAGTTTGCATTTGTGTGACACTGTAAAAGATAGCATTTGCTGGATTCTTATCTAGAACTCTGATAATTATGGTAGCTGTCAAATACTTAATCAGCAGAGCCAGGAAAGGTAATAGTAAAAACTTGTTGTTTTTTAACTTCTAGTACTTCCAGAAAATATTTATTTGACCAGGTGTGGTGGTACATGCCTGCAATCCCTAGGAAGCTGAGGCAGGAGGATCATAAGTTCAAGGCCAGCTTCAGCAATTTAGCAAGGCCTTCGGCAACTTTGTGGGACCTTGTCTCAAAATTAAAAATAAAAAGAACTGGGAAGGTAGCTCAGTGGTAAAGTGTCTCTGGATTCAATCCCCAGTACCAAAACAATCCCCAGTACCAAAAGAAAAAAAAAAAGGAGGGAGAGAGAAAGAAATATTTATTTGAACATCTAATATATTCAGCAGGCTCTGTACAAGGCACAGTGGAAATGATGAGCAAAAATAGACATCAATAGACATGGACATCAATCAAAGAATCACAATACATGTGAAATTATAAAGTATGATATGAGTTACCTTATTCTTCTGGTTGTTTTATCATGTGTAACTGAGGAAACTGTCATAATCAGGGAGATCAAGGATAGATGCCTGCTAAGTCCCACTGAAGTTCCTGCCCTTTATCTAGCTTGTCCCTGCCCTAGGATAACCATGAAACAGTTGAAATGAAAGCGTTAGTCTCTATTGTCCATACCCTAAGCAGCTGAGTACTAGGAGCTCCCACCTGTAGCAATCCTGTCGGCTCCCTATTCCAACCTACCCACCCAATCAGGTATCAGGAGCTCTGGGACACCATCCCCAATACTAGGAAGGGGCTGGCATGGGTCTCCTTAGATGGCTTTTTCTAAAGCAGCATGAGCCTTGTTTTCTGATGGCATGGTCAGGTCTTCTAAAACACTTCTCTGTTGCCATGTCAAGCTGCCCAAGGACTCCACCAAGCGGGCTCGAGCTGCTTCTCAAAGAGATACAGGAGCCCTGCCACACTGGGGCTGTTCCAGCCCTTTTTTCAAGGTCGCTCAAAGGCAACATTGCTGGAGATGTCGATGGAGCATCCAGCTTGGCTATTCTTACATCTAGGTTTTTAAAGAGCTGGATATCACGCCTTCTCTAAGTCTATATACTACAGGTTTAATTGAAATTTCTCTGCCCATATTCTTGGGCATGACCCTGATATTGACTTTTAGTTGTTTCTCCTAAATGCTGATTTTTGTTGTTGTTGTTGTTATTGCTTTTGTTTTATATTTTTTTATTTCTTCCAATTAGTTACACATGACAGTAGAATGTTTTTTGACACATCAGACTTAAATGGAGTATAATTTCTCATTCTTCTGGTTATGCATGATGTAGAGTTACACAGGTCATGTAATCATATATGCACATGGTAGAATGACTGGAACATTATTACCCTATCATTCCTATCCCCATACCCACCTCCATTCTTCCCTGGCCTCCACCCTTATTGTGAATTAGCATCCACATATCTGAGAAAACATTTGGACTTTGATTCTTTGAGGTTGGTTTATTTCACTTAGCATGATATTCTCCAGTTCCATCCATTTACCAACAAATGCCACAATTTCATTTTTCATTAAGACAGAGTAATATTCCATTATATATAATATATTATATATAATATAATCTCACAATTTCTTTATCCATTCATCTATTGAAGGGCACCTAGGTTGGTTCCATAGTTTAGCTATTGTGAATTGAGCTGCTATGAACATTGATGTGGCTGCATCACTATAGTAGATTTTAATTCCTTTGGGTATAAACTGAGGAGTGGATAACTAGGTCAAATCATCCATTCCAAGTTTTCTGAGGAATCTCCATACTGCTTTCCATACTGGTTGCATCAATTTTCAGTCATACCAGCAATGTACCTTTTCTCCCACATCCTTGCCAACTTTAAGTGCTGATTTTGTTCCTTTCTAGCTTTGTGCATTTGGCTAACATCTTACAATAGCCTTAGTTTCCTCATCAGGAAAGAAAACAGCTTTCACTTTCTAAGAACAAATAAGGTAAAAAAGACAACAGCAACCCCCATACAAGACCAGGAATGATAAAGGTGCTCAACCTTAGCCTCTGTGTTTTGTTAAATCTAGAGCCAACGATCCTTCAACTAAGTCTATATTCAGGCATCTGCTCAAAGACTAAAGCAAAGGTGCAGAGAATTTAACAACATGCTCTGTTTGCTGAAATAGGACATTCTTCCCGTGAGAGAAGGGCTACTCCCTGAACCATGTGGAGGCAGAGAAGTCAAATCCATAGAGCGGGGCTGAATTGCCCCTCTACATGAGGTGAAGTTTGGAGCACTGGAGGTGATTTTCCAGGTCTAAGTGACTTCTTCAATCCTGAGAAGAGAAGTGTGGCTATTAGAAAGGTTCCAAATAAAGAGCAGGGCTATGGTCCTACAACACTGCTCTGAGCAGCCTCGGGCCAGGGACTCCATCCCCAACCCCACTCCATGAGGCCAGAAGATGAAGCAAGAATGACGGGGACTCTACACTCCTTTAGAAAGAGCAAGCCAGAGCAGTGATTCGTGAAGGGTTCTGATGTTCCCAGCCACGCCAACAAACAAATGGATCTTGCTGAGACCCCTCCAAGCTAAGTCCCCTGCACCTGACTTGGAAAGAGGTCTTCAGAGGAACACCACAGGGGGTCGCACACAGCAGCACAAGCCTCCAGAATGTCTGAATAAATGCATGTGGTTCCCCAGGCCCAGAGGACAAGGCTGTTTCTCCTTGTGTAACCTTGCTAGCAGGATTGGCTTTATCAGTGGGTGGACTTTTATCATATTCAAAAGCTTCTGCATTTGAAAAGAGTTAAACTATAGGAGTCAGGGAAGGCTCCCAAGTAGCATTCACCTTTCACTGAGTTGTCACCCCAGGGCTGGAGGGGCTGGTATGCAGAGAGCCTTTCTCTCACGTCCACACTCTTCCAGAAGCAAGGGCTTCTCACAATATAGCAATAATGATCCCCATTTATTGAGAGCTGCCAATGTACCTGGACTCCACCGAGCATTTCACAAACGTCATTTATTTTAATTCTCACAGCCATTTCATGAGGTAAGTGTCCGTTTTACAAACAAGGAAACTAAGGCACAGAGAGGACAAATGACCAGCCCTCAGTCATCATAGTTAATAAGTGGTAAAGCTGCAGTTCTTAATTTGTGCACAGAAGTAAAGAGCTGGAGGCATTTTAGGATTAGAGTCCTTTCAGGAGAAGAGCTTTTAAGTTGCAGATCTGAGGAATACAAAGGAACTTGAAGGTGACTCAGTCATTCTCTCTGGGCCTCTCCATGTCCTCCTCTCTGAGGGCTGGGCCCTGGGTGAAGCAGCTCCTCTTCCCACTGAGTATTTGGAACAAGCTGTAATTCATCTCGGAATCAGGGTACTTCCCTTCTTACCCCATCTTCTTTCTATTTAAGGTCAAAGCCAGGGCTAGCTTACTGGATGTGTGAACTGTGAGTCACACCGGTCTCTTATTTAGAAGTATTTGATAAACTACTCTCTTGTCATCTTGAAACTCAAGTTTTTAAAAAAGTGGCCCTGCTTTTTATTTTGCAATGAGTTCCACTAATTATGTAATTCTGTAGGTGGTCCTGGACAGAGCTATAGGGTTAGGGCAGGAGGTGGTGGGGAGGCTCCCAGTAAACTACATTAGCATGGTTGTCTTGTGGCCTTTTCTCTTAAGTGGAGTGCCCTAGGTGATAGCACTGGACATACATCACGGAGCCCTGAGAAAAATGACAGGCCCCTTTCCAACAAATGTCAACCAGACAGTCCTTTGAAATGGATCAGGATAGGTGTTCACTGATGAATGTGCTTTCTCAAAAATTGAACTGTACAGGAAGAAGTTCTAGTGTTCTGCACACAGCAGGGTGACTGTAGCCTACAATAATTTATTATTTTTGGTAAAGAGCTAGAAGAAAGGAGTTCAAAGTTTCCCAACACAAAAAAATGACAAATATCTAAGGTGATAGAAATGCTAATTACCCTAATTTGATCATTACACCTTGTATACATGTATCAAATTGTCACATTGCACCCCATAAATATGGACAATTATATGTCAGCTTTATAAAGTAAAGATATAATTAAATCCTTCCTCAAAAAAAAAAAAATAATAGCAAATGGCTTTCCTCAACATAAGCTTATGGATAAACAGCCTTTCTCAATTTGATCTTAGACTTATTTCTGTCTTTGACAAATAAATAAATCAGTTTGACCCTTTAGGTTTATCTACAGCTATGCAAGAACAATAAAATTCAAGCTACAACAAGATAAAAAATTAACTGCATAGTACCTGGTACTAGCTGCTAAAACAGACCACTCTATCTATGACCAAGGTTTTGTTCCAGTTCATAGAAACCACAAAGAAAAGGTTGCCACTTTCTATATCATTGCTGAGCTCAGGAATTTTAAGTGCCCAGATTCCCACAGAAGTATAGGGGATCATAAGAGAAAAGGAGCATTGTTTGCTGTCCAGTTACATGGAGCATGCAGGACCGGGATTGTACATCCTGGTGGTAAAAACACTGGTGTTTATTACAGCCTACGCTGGAGGGCATGCTTTAGTTTACGGTATTCAGGACAATAAAAAAACAATAAAAAAAAAACAATAAAAAAAAATGATGCATGAACAATAAAAAAAAAAAAAACCAAGTTTAATTGTTTTCCTAGGACCTTGATCACTTGAAATAGCATTTGCTTTGGCCAAAAGACAAGAGAGAAAATGGAAGCAGGGATTCTATGTTTGTGCAGAATTAGAACCCTCCAAATCTTGATCTTGTATGTAGATAAGCCCAGATAGATATTAGATCAAAGGACTAAATTAAATAAAAATTAAGAGTTTCTAGCTGGGCAGTGGTGGCACACGCCTATAATTCCAGCGGCTTGGGAGGCAAAGGCAGGAGCATCATGAATTCAAAGCCAGCCTCAGCAACAGTGAGGCACTAAGCAACTAAGTGAGACCCTGTCTCTGAATACAAAATAGGGTTGGGGATGTGGCTCAGTGGTGGAGGGCCCCTGAGTTCAACTGGTATTGCCCCTACCCACCTACCCCCCCCCAAAAAAATTAAGAGTTTCCAAAATTTCTTTAAAAAAAAAAAAAAAAAAAAGATGTGCAGCCATGTGCAGTGGTGCACTCCTGTAATCCCAGCTACTCAGGAGGCTGAGGCAGGAAGATTGTAAGTTCAAGGTCAGCCTCGGCAATTTAGCAAGATCCTGTCTCAAAATAAAAACTAAAAAAGGGCTGGGGAGTATATATATTATTTACACATATGCCAGGCATGTAAGAATGCTTTACCTCCTTAATTCAAAGACTAGAGATTTCCCCCTCAGGGTTTGGTGCTATAATAGCTAACACCAAAGATGTCTATTCCAAGGCATCCTCATTCATTCATTCGCTCATTCATTCATTCATAAATTCACAAGGTCAAGTCAAAACATATGGTTACTCCAAACAGGCTAATAGTTTAGAATATCTTCCACCAATATTCTTTTCCTATTTCTTCAAATTTATTTAGTGGGTGTAAATGATATTAATGAAACATGAATACCTCTTTGTTTCTAACTCACATGTCAACTATCCTCTCATCCTCTTCCATGACTATTTTCAAAGCACAATTTCACCTGCCTAAGAGAATTGGTGAGCAGTATCATTTACTGGGATGTTTGCAATGGTGAAAGGCATTTACACTGACGAGCAGACGGTGTTTTGTTTGAAAACTCCCTATTAGACTTGCCTCTCCTAGCAAATTGCTTTCCTTCGCCTTGCAGCTTCCAAACATTCCCTGTTTCTTGTTCTCCTTTTCACTTCCCACTCCCTACAGCATTCCTGCAGTTTCTACCCACCTCTGAAGTTTTTCCACCCACACCAGATGAGTACTTAGTATTTTCTTTAATTATATATAAGGGTCCTATTACTAAAGATGAAGATTTTGCTTCTGCACAGGTGCATTACCCTAACATATATAAGAATGTTCACAGCATTATATCTCATAAATGCATAAAACTGAACAGGAACCAAATGTCCACAGACAGGATAAATTACGGTGCAATTCACTGTATGGAGTATTATACAATAGAAAATATGAGTAACTTCAGCTACAGGCAATAATGTGGGTGAATCAGAGGTAGCATGCTGCTGAATGGCAAAACCAAGTCTTGGCTGGGGGTGTGGCTCAGTGGTAGAGCACATGATTAGCATAAGCAAGAGCTTGGGTTCAAACCCCAGCAATGAGAAGCAAGACTCAGAAGACCATATACAGCTTGATACTCTATCAACAAAGATCAAAACAACCAAATCCCAAAAATATATTTTGAAGGCATACAGATACGGTAAAACTTTTTTACAAAGTAAAGGAGTGAGAGGAATGATAAAAACAAACGTCATGTTAATTTTTACAGGATGGGGAAGACATAGAGGGACAGCAAAGGGGAAGAACACCTGGATAGATTTATGTTATTGTTAGTATTTTGGTTCCTGGGTTTTGAGAGGGTTGAAAGGTGCTTATTATGTAATAAATACATCAAATCAAAGAGGTCCATTTATGATCCTGTGATAAATCAGGAAGGATAATTATTCCAATTCTTGGCACTTGGAAAATATTTTTTAAAAGACTATTTTTGTGTTTGTTAAACAAAATATATTATAACTATCAGAATTCAATCTTTTTAGCATGTAGAGGAAGGTTAGAGAAAACCTTTATTTTCTATGAAATGCTCAAATTCTGCATAGAGAATACATCAAAGGCACTAAATGGAAGTACAACTACTGACATTTTGCCAGTGATGTAAGGAATCCTCTGTAAGAATTCTAAATTAACTGGTACCATATTTATAATTTTAGATTAGTCTTATAGGCAACTACCAGAATGCCCCTCCACTTAACCAGACTATTTGAACATTCATACACTCCTTCCTTCTTTTATTCATTCATTTGATAGACACAGATCACCATCTTGTGTTCCTGAACTTGCATTAGACTTGAAGGCTACAAAGCTGATTTAAAAAGAACCTCTGTCCTCAGCAGTTCATGGTAGGGTTGAGAAGCATATACACACAAACAATTTGGTAAACTTGTGAGTTATGGATGAAGAGTTATGGGAGCCCCAAAGATGGAAGGAAAGGAGAGAGGAGGGAAACTTTGGTTGAATGCCATCCAAGACAAAGATCTGCCAGGAGCTCAACACATGTTGATCCAGGTCTAATCTTCACAATAATCCTTTGAAGGAGATACCATTACCTCTATTTTCTTGCTAGGAAAACGGATGTTTAAATACAAAGTGGCCATCACTGAAGAGATGGGGGCACTTCATCTAAGTCCTAACAGGAGATGAGATTCTTAAGTGCAGAGGTGGAGGGTGGGCATTCCAGGAAGATGAAACAGGTACAAAGGTGCAGAGCCACACAAGAGTTTGTTAAATCAAAGGAAAAACATAGAAGGCAGCTCTGGAAATCCAAAGATATATAACCAAGGATGCCTCATCTCAACATACCCTTGCTTCCTGGAACTCAAGGGCTTTGGCAGAGATGAATTGCCCAGACCACAGACATGTGCAAGACACCATTATAAACTCCAGAGAGACATAAAGCATCTCTGGGGAGAGCAAAAAAATGTGTTTTAAAATAAACCTGCATCTCTGTCCCCACCTTTTTATTATTATCTTTCTTTCATTCATCTTCTTATCTTCAGAGTTTCCCGCATATTAGCAAAATCAGTGAGTCCCATAGGTGTGACTAGAGAGCAGAAGAAAGGCAGGAAGCTCTCCCAGCACCTTGTCATGAGCAAAGATTGGGACACGTGCACACACACACACACACACACACACACACACACACCAGGAGGGAGGGGCCTCACCTGTCCTGCATATCCATCCTTCCACCCCCAGCCCCTCCCACGCAGACACACTCACACAAGCGTCAGGACAACTTGCCTCCCCAAACAGGCAAGTTCCCCAGAAAAGCCCAACTCTGACAGTTATTTAGTGTAACTCCAGAGGAACATTTCTCACCCTGTAGTTGCCCGTACCTCTTTCATCAGAGACTCAAGGCTCTAGGGTTCACTTTGAAACTGATTCTATAAACTAGAAGGAGGATCCTCTGACACCGCCTTTATCTAGGTTCCCTTCAGTAGAAGGGGCCTCCTGGGATAGAAGACTAGGAGTTCTGGAAACAGAAGATGGAGAGTAAGAACACTTATGGGGCTCTTTGGGCATCTGGTAGCAAAGCCCCCCACTTCCTGTAGGAAGTGGGTAGAGAGGAGAGTGATGCATAAGAAGTAATTGGAAAACCCCCTGCTAACAGACACACGGCAAGTGAACAGCAGAAGATGTTACAGTCAGCTACTACCTTCTCCTTTTGCCCCTTCCAGAACTCTCCTGACCTCATGGGATGTGTAGCATGAGGGTTTCTTGCTCTGATTTACTCTTGTATCATCTCTTCTCCTACCCACGGATAAGCTAATCCTTGAGAAACTTTGATTGTGAAGCAACTGTGATGATTTTTTTTTAATCACAAACAACCTTAAGAGGAAGGAACATTATGAGAACATTTAAATATCCTCAGAATGAGACCCACAAAATATTCCCTGGCATCATTTATGTGGAACAGATGTTACCCCTAGACTTCAAACTATTCTAGATTTTAATATTTTTTTAGTTGTAGATGGACACAATACCTTTATTTTATTTATTTTTATGTGGTGCCGAGGGTCAAACCCAGTGCCTCACACATGCAAGGCAAGTGCTTTACCACTGAGCTGCCGCAGTCCGGCTGGGCAAAATAACCGGGAGGTGACAAGCAACTTGAAGGTTGAAGCGGGAACTGCTTTATTGCGGGACAGCAGAGGTATATATACCTAACTGATTATACACAACTTGACTCAATTAGCATCATCCAGATACAGCAGTCAGCCAATAAGGAATCCTCACCATCTTAATGGCTCGGTGGCGTTGCCTCACAATCCACTCCTCCTGGCAAACTGCCAGGGCCATCTTGACTTGATGGCAGCCCCCAACACTGAGACACAACCCCAGCCCCCAAACTATTTTAATATGCCTTTCAAGTCAACTTTCCTGTTTGCTTAGGCCCTGTTGAACCACCCCCATATGTCATTACTGATAGCCCTCAATAGTACCCTCTACTCCTACCTTCACATTCTAGTTGAAGGTACAGGGAATAGAGCAAATCAACAACAGCAATCTCCACCATGCGGCCTGCGCAATGGTTTCATTAATGAGGTTCTAGGCATAAAGTTAGCTAGATGAGATTGAAATAAAACACACAGACTCAGTTACCTTATTTCTTTTTTTTTTTTTTAAAGAGAGAGTGAGAGAGGGAGAGAGAGAGAGAATTTTTTTTTTTAATATTTATTTTTTAGTTCTCAGCGGACACAACATCCTTGTTGGTAGTTACCTTATTTCTATTGCCAGGTCCGAGACGGCTCCCCTCTCTGGTTCCCTCCTCTAACCGCCCAGCAGGGCAGCAAGGATTACTCAGGGCTAGCAGGAGAGAGAGCTATTGAACACGCCTGGGAGTAGCCTTTTATTGGGGAACAAGAGATTCAGGGGAGAATTCCATCCAATGAAGGTTGGGGGGGGGGGCTGCACTCCAAGGTCAGGGTCAGTGATTGGGTCCCCGGGGTCAGTGGTCAGGCACACCCCCACACGGATGGGCTCTCTCATCAGGAAAGGGTCGGGAAAGCTTCGACACAGCCAAAGCGCCTCAGACCCTTAACGGGAGCCACCCAATCACGTGTCAGAATGGCTTCCCACAGCAATCCACAAAATAAAGGGTGTAAATATCTGAAGAGTGCTGATAATAGAAAGAACTAGAAGAATGACGAGAATTAAAGAGAACTTTAACCAGAGGCAAAGAAAATAGGAGTGACATCAGAGGTAGAAGTGAGTAGCAAGGATTGTAAGGCAAAAACCAGTTTACTTTCAGGGAAAAGTAAATCCCTCAGTCCAAACGACTCTGCCCATACAAACCAATAATAACCTGACACAAGCAAATACATAGGCCAATGGAACAGTAGAGGGGACCCAGAAATAAGCCCACACATCTACAGCAAACTCACTTTCAACAAAAGTACCAAGAACACACAGTGGGGAAAAGACAGTATCTTTAATAAATGGTGCTGGGAAAACTGGAGAATTTATATGCAGAGGAATTAAACTAGACCCCTATCACTCACTAGTTACAAAAAAAATCAACTCAAAATAGATTAAAAACTTAAATGTAACACTTAAAACTATGAAAATACTAGAAGAAAACAGAGGAAATGCTTCAGACATCCATCTGGGCAAGAATTTTTGGATAGGATCTCAGAAGCCCAGGCAACAAAAACAAAAATAAACAAATGGGATTACATCAAACTAAAGAGCTTCTGCACAGCAAAAGATATAATCAACACAGTGGAAAGACAACCTACGGAACAGGAGAAAATATTTGCAAACTATGCATCTGACAAGGGGTTAATATCCAAAATATATAAGGAATTCAAATGTCTTGATAGCAAAAACTATGTAATCCAATTTAAAAATGGGCAAAAGATTTGAACAGACATTTCTCAAAAAAGATACAAATGGCCAACAGATGTATCCAAAGATGCTCAACATCACAAATCAAGGAAATACAAGTCAAAACAACAAGCTATCATTTCATTCCAGTTGGAATGGCTATTTTCAAAAAGACAAAAAATAACAAATATTGGCAAGGCTGTGGAGAAAGGGGAACTTATACACTATTAGTGGGACTGTAAATTAGTAAAATCATTGTGAAAAACAATATGGTGTTTCCTCAAAAAACACCAAAAATAGAACTAGCATATGACCTGGCAATCCCACTACTGGGCATATATCCAAAGGAAATGAAATCATATATCAAAGATGTATGCTGATGTCTATTGCAGCACTTTTTTACAATAGCCATGATTGGAATCAACCTCAATTTTTGGCAGTGAATGAGTGGATAAGGAAAATTTGTCATAGATATCCAGTAAAATACTATTCAGGCACAGACAAAAAGATAGAATCTTATTATTTGAAACAACATGGATGGACATAGAGAACATTATGTTAAGTGAAATAAGCCAGACAGAGAAAGACAGTACTGTGTGGGCTCACTCATATGTGGAGTTTTAAAAAGTTAAGAAATTGACTACATAGAAGTAGAGAATAAAAAAGTAGTTGTCAGAGACTAGGGTAAGGAGGAAGGTAGGTACAGAGAGGAAGGCCAACAGGTACAAAGTTTCAAGTAGATGGGAGGAGTGTTCTAATTGTACACTAGGATGAGTATATTAACAACAGTGTATTATATATTCCAAAATAGCTCAAAGAGAGGTCTTTGAATGCTCTCACCAAAAAGAAATGTACAAGGTAATAGATAAACTAATTACCCTGATTTGTTCAATATCTAATTCAGGGTACATGTATCAAATCATCTCATTGTACCCCATAAGTTTGTATAATTATTATGTGTCAATTTAAAAAATTACTACAACAGAAGCAACTAATATACTCACTCAAATGGTAAGGTAGTAGTATGCTGGTAAATGCTCAATAACTGGTTCGGGTTTGGGGCCTCTGCCAGTTTTTAATGGTGTAAATACTTCCTCTGTGGCCAATTTTAAGTTAGCAACATGATATCACTAAAGAGAGTCAGGAAGAGATGCAAAAAACTGGCTCTCCTGAGCAGGTGTGTATTAGCTCAAGCACACCACTGGGATAAGATCACATGTCTCCCAGAATATTACCTAGGATTAGCCCAGTTTCATTGGCCCCCAAACAGTACTTTTAAAGGTGGAGATGGGCTGATGCAGGAAACCAATGTTCTACATCAACACCTATGTGCTGCTTCCCTGAGGAACTTGGTCCTTTTTTTTTTTCCTTCCTCTCCGTGCTGGGGATTGAGCCCAGGTCTCACATGCTATGCAAGCACTCTGCCACTGAGTTACGTACCCAGCCTTTTTGAGTATTAAAATTCTCTAAATTCTTTAAATACTATTTGCCATTCTCTGGCCCATCTCTAGTCTTAGCATTCCTTTCTATAAAGGGAAAGGCAGTTTACGAGCCTCTGCTCTGCTTTGGGGGCTAAAGAAAAAGTGTGTCGCTAGGTCTATCCTGTTAGCACCATTGTTGAGCCCCCAGTAGCCCCTGATCAACTTCTCTTTGCTCCTACCTTGGAAGCACAGGTGGTCATATACTGACCATACTCATTCACCACACTGAAATGGTTGTTAGAGTCTGTAAACAAGTCAGGATGGCGCCTGGCATTTTGCCAGGGGAATATTAGAGTCTGTAAACAAGTCTGGATGGCGCCTGGCAAAATGCCAGAGGGAGTGGTTTGTGAAGTAAGGCCAGCAAGCCATTGAGTGTGGAGATTTCTTATTGGTTGACTGATGTATCTAGTTTATGCTAATTAAGATAAGCTGTGTGGAATGTATAAATACCGCTCCTGTCCTACTAAAAAGGCTCCTACTCCTGCTGTATCAATCTACACAAGTTGTTCGTCACCCACCCACCCCCCCCACCCCTGGTTATTTTGCTGCAGCCAGACTGCAGCAAATGGTGATGGTAAGCCTCTGGCCTGGTAGCCTCTACTAATTAACTCCTAGAAGTAAAAATACCCCCAAGACCCTCTGAATTCAAACAAATCTTTTGTGCTGTAGAGAAATTGGAAACAGCAGAAAAACAACAATTAGCGTTCCTGGGCAGACCTCTTGTAGAAGTTCGGCTTTCCCTGGCAGCCCTTCAAATATGAACCCACTTCTCCTTCTGTAGCTTTTCCGTGAGAAGACCACTGCTGTATACCCAGCCATGGCAACACTGCAGGAACTGCAGGAATCACCAGAGCAGTAGGGAGGTGGGCATGATTGGGTGGGATTGAAAGAGGTCCTGTGGGGAGGGAGGGAAGGAGGGAGGTAGTGCCTGTTCTTTTTTCTTTCCCCCTATAAGCGTCTTAGGGGCAGAGCAGCCTCAAGCCTAAAGGAACAAAAGCAAACATTTTCCATGTCTGCTTTGGCCCCTCTCCCTCTCTTTCAGTTGTAGCTATCTAAGTTTTCTCACAAAACAAGATAAGCCAGGAGGAAAAAATTGAAGAGACAAAAAGTATGCACTGAAAAATTAATGTAAATATATATGCTTTTTCTTTCATCCAAATCTTACTCTCAATTATTTTTTAAGGTCTTGGTTATGGTATAATTGGAATGAAACATTCTAAGATACAGTGAATAAGTCTGAACTGTACAACCATTCTCTTTCTCTTGGTCTACCTTTTGCTTTCCAAATGAATTGTGCTAAATTCATCATGAGAGCTTTTTATCGTATCACACTCTCCCTTGCTAAATACCTGACTGATTTCATTGTTTTCTCAGACCATGAACCAAAATGCCTAATTGATGGAGGAATGTGTGTTCTTTTTGAGCGCACATCATCCCTCAGGAGGGATTTTTGAATGTGTGCTACTATTTCAAAGTCCCCGGCTATTGATCCTAATATTGCACAATTTTCCAATAAAAGGATCTTAATCACACAGGCATAAATTAGCAGACATACTTAAGTGAAGATGCAGATTGCTTCTTTGACTAGAAACGCCTGCAGGCAATCACATACCATGTTCACAGGGAAAGAGGTTTCCACTGGGAGAGCTTATCATTCCTTAAATATTTATGTTTGTTTTTCTCAATTATAAAATTACCACAGCCTTCTCAAAAATTCCACCAAATATATCTATTGTCTGGAGGGATATTCTTTTCTTTTACTGTGACTTTTGAGCTAGTACATGACTTTAAAAACTCACTTTGAAAAGTCTCAGGAGAGATGTGTAAGCACACCAATTTCTTTAACATTTCTCTTTTTCATAGCTGTACACTCTTACTCTTCAAGACCCTAATATTGAGCATACCTTGCATGTGACATTCATAATCCTTTCCCCTCTGGTATTTGCAGTAAAATCTTTAGATTTTAGAATCAGGTGAATTTATCCAAAATGACCTTTATAATTCACCTTTATAATTCCCTTTTGCCATCAGCAAAATGGGGAGAAACAATATGTTGCTTCTCCCCAACAACAAAAGAGTAGCTTGCTTGGCTCCCCTGGGGAAGGCAGCATCTACACAACACAGGATACATGCTGGTGGAGATAAGAGAAAAAGTCCACTTTTCCAGGATTTTTACCATCTAGGTACACAAGATGGACCAACATCTGGAACAAAAGCCCACAGACAACTCCATTTGCTTCCATTCCAGGATAAGATCTCCATCTTCCTTCTTATAAGTGTTAAATTCTTTCAAAATTTTTTTTGTGTGTCTGAGATAACCCTATAGATTTTATTCTTTCTTCAATTAACACAGTATATTATATTGATTTTTAAATGTTAAAAACAACAATACATTCCTGTGATAAATCTCTTTTGATCACAGTGTTTACTCCATTTTATATGTTGTTGAATTCAGTTCACTGATAAATTTTTTAAATTATGTTATTTTATTGAAAAAAAAGATCTCTATCTTCTTTCTTTTATTCCCCAAAGTGCTCAGCACAATTTTATGTCCAAGAAATGTGATTAACTGACTAGATGAAGGAGGAGCTTGATCATGTTACCACTGTCAACTATTATTGACAATACCTACAATATTTTGTTTCTCAAAAATGAAAATGTGAAGATTGAGAATTCTTATTTTGAATTATAAAATATCCAAAGAACCAAATGAAAAGCATTTTAACTCATTCTGTTGCCATATCTCAATATTATTCCATTCAGCAATTTTTTAGAATACAAAGTAAAAAAGACTAGAGTCTTGGGGATGTCCCCTAAAGCCCAGTATATTATCTCATTCCATATTTTACTTTTTGGAATTCCTTTGGCATTTTTCTGTTTGACATCTGTCAAAACATTTTTTCCCCCAGAGAGGAAGGTATGAATTCTATGCTGAATTCCATGGTCAGAATGTCTCAGCTGGATAGAGATCAACCAGAATGATTATTAGTGTGTACCACAGCATCTCTCTACCTGGTTTCTCTGAAATCTTTACTTTGATTGTCATTTTATCCTCACAGCAACTACTGGTTTAAACCCTGGTTTAGAAAAAAATACAAATTTATTCTCTTACAGTTCTGGAGGTCAGAAGTCCAAAATGGGTCTCGCTGGGTTAAAAGTTGTGGGGAGCCATTCTGACACGTGATTGGGTGACTCCCGTTAAGGGCCTGAGGCGCTCTGGCTGTGTCGGAGCTTTCCCGACCCTTTCCTGATGAGAGAGCCCATCCGTGTGGGGGTGTGCGTGACCACTGACCCTGGAGACCCAATCACTGACCCTGACCTTGGAGTACAGCCCCCCTCAACCTTCATTGGATGGAATTCTCCCCTGAATCTCTTGTTCCCCAAATAAAAGGCTACTCCCCGGCGTGTTCGCTCTCTCTCTCTCCTGCTAGCCCAGAGTAATCCTCGCTGCCCTGCTGGGCGGCTGGAGGCGGGAACCAGGGAGGCGAGCCATCTCCGACCTAGCAATGTAAAATAAGGTACTGGTTTGTGTGTTTTATTTTGATCTCTTCTAACTAACTTAATGCCAGAACCTCATTAATGAAACCACTGCGCAGGCCGCGTGGTAGAAAAAGTCAGGATTTAGTAGGGCTGTGTTGCTTCTGGAGACTCTGCGGGGAACACCTGTTTCCCTGCCTGGGCAAACTCAAGATGCTACCATGTTCCTTGGCTCACTCCAAGCAGCAATCACACCACTCTGACTAAAGTCCTTTAAGATTGCATTGAGCTCACCTAGACACCATCAAATGTGATTCCAGTTGGCACAGTTTCAACAAATTAGAGCCCCATCACAGGATAGTCTCCTTGGATAGTTAACTTGTTTCAAATGATCTTCTACCATAAATTATGTAATTATTCCTTAAAAAGCTTTTTTGTTGTTGTTCAGCCAAGCATGGAGGTACACACCTATAATCCCAGCTACTCAGGAAGCAGAGGCAGAGGATAGCAACTTGGAGATCAACCTGGACAAATTAAGAAGACTCTGTCTCAAAATAAAAAATAAAAGGACTGGGATGTAGCTCAATGGTAGAGTGCTTGCCTAGTACATGTGAGACTATGCGTTCAATCCCCAGTACTGCACCCCCAAAGAATAAAAATAAAAAGTCATTTTAATCAACTAAATGGATGACTAGATTTAGAGGAAGAACAGAGCTGATTAGTTTATCTAACAAGTGGGTTCTTATCTCTGGCATTTCACATCTCAGTGATATCCAAAAGACTGGTGGTCAAGGACAAGTTCTTGGTGAGCACCAAAAACTGTGATCATGTTGTCAGATTTCATATACTGCTGCTTTCAGGTGGAAAATTATACCTGATCATTTTGAAAATTCATAAAACATTAAATACCCTTGGTTCTTCACAGCCAAAAACATCATATTAATATAGATTTGATTGTCTTAAATAATTCTATAATTAATAATGAATCTTTTCAATATTAAAAGATACTTACCCACTAAAGAAATCATCTGTCATCTAAAACTATTTTCAAGCCTCTTCTCTAAGAATTCTGGAGACATTTCCTCAGCAAAGTAAAGTTTCTGAACTACCAGGAGTGCTCATTGGCCAGGACACCAATTGCATTCTTGCCCATCACTCTAATGGGACACTCTGAACCCTATTAAGAGTTACTACATCACGGCCTCAAAATGGAGTGATCTCACTACTGAAGCCAGATATTGAAGTGACATACCCCTCAACTTCTCAGGAAGTCTACAACCTCTCATCTGGTATCACTTCTCCCAGACTTTTCTTTGGTTCCTATAATTTTTTTTAAGTCTTATCTGTTCTACAAACCCTTGACTGGATGAAATCCTGCCTTCTTTCTTTAGGCATTCAGGGCCACAAACTATACAAGTGTTAAATTAATACCTGATCAAATTTCTCATGGCTTTGTCCAAATCTAGCCATACATCTGGGATCTATGTCTATGGCAAATTTCAGGCTTTTTCAAGGTTCCCTATCCTTAAGGTTCCCTGCTGGATGGAACAGGGCCAGCCAATGACAATAATAAGGATGGTGATCATAGTAATGATAGAAATAGTAGAAGCAACCATAACAGCTATTACCAGATATAGAAATCAGAGCCCAAAATAAGTAGCAATAATTCTCAATTTCACACACAACAACTGTGCTGGGACCAATGTTTATAATCAACCAGTCATGGTCCACCTAAACTTCAGTAAATATATCCTTTGTGCAATGTGGATTTTTAAACATTGACATTCCTGCCCCCCTTTTATATTTTTTGTGCTTTCAGCTAACTGTGAACATTTCAAGGTATGACACAGTACAGCACACCACCAATGGCTTACTTTGGGTACCTACCTTCTTTGTCTGTACAACATTAATTTGAATAGTTTATACATTATAACTTTATTGTTTGTTTTTAAGAAGCAGAAAATGAAAAACAAAGTGCAGGTGCCAGCCATGCAAAACACAGATTTTATAAACTAATTCTAATTGAGATTATAAGCTTATTCTAATTAAAATCAAGACAGAAATCATTATAGGTGTCAAAAAATCTCATATAACATTCATAAACAAAGATGCCTAAGCAATAGGGAAAACTGATACTTAAACCTCACTCTAGACAGAGGACCAAACTTGTCGAGGCTGCTTGTTCAGGCCTAATAGGCCATAGTCAATCAAGTCAAAGACAACTATATTCTCTATCCCACCCACCTGCAAATTTTCTAAAGGGCTTCAGTCCTAAGAGGTAAGAGCACAGGTCTCTAGGAAAACCAGGTTATGGAAATAACCACACATGTTCCATGATTTTCTCTGAGCCAAAATTTTCTGGATTTCTCCCTTCAGAATCTAATTGACTGGAGAATATCCTCACCTCTCCTTGGTGTTCTGCAGACACATGGTTTTTTTAATTCTTTGGAAGCAGAGCACCTGATAAATAAACCATAACACAATAAATTAAATTTGTATCACTGCACGTATCTCTTAGTATGAAGTGAGCTCCTGGTCTTATTCTTTCAAGGTTTATATTTCAAGGCAAAATTTCAGCATAATTTAGAAAGTTTCCTTTTCTATGGAATCAATTTTCCATCTTTGAAATATGGTACAAATAACTCCCATACACTATTTTAAGTGGGTGAATAATTTATCTTTTGATGAAAAGTGTAAGTTCTCTTTAGAAGGAATCATTTATTTCTTAATATCCCCAAGGCAAAACCTCCTAAGATAAAGCTAGGACTCTTCCTCTCTCTGGCTTATTTGACACTATATTTATAAAATAATTCTCTAAATCAAATGATCTTCAACATATGATTTTGGAAGTTTGTGCCTTTTAACTCCTAAAGGAGAGAACTATTTCAAAATGCTTCTTCATTCCTTCAGTCATTCATTCACTAGACATTAAGTGCACAGGACTTTCAGAGCACTGTGCTAGATATTAGCACAAAAAGATGGAGATGGAATTATCTCTGTACATCAGTAGATCAGAAGCTTATAATTCTCAGGCACTGAATGTAAAGAGTAACAAAAAGGAGTCAGTATGGTTACTAGATCTGGTTGTACACAGGGGTCACTCAAGAAACTGATTCAAGTTTCTTGAGCCCCACCCATTAGGCCCACATCTACTGAGTTAGAAAAGACTAGAACCTGGGAATTTGTATCTTTACAAATAGAAAATACAAATTTGTATTTTACCAATAGGTAATACTGAGATTCATCCAGGGATGAGAATCACTGAGGCTTAAATAATATTCTAGTGGCTAGAAATCCCACATAAACCACCAAAACATTTTTTCTTCATGATCATAGTCTAGATCTGGACCACTGAGGTCCTTGCTTCACAAAATCAGAAAGCTGGCCTTCAAAGAAATGCTCTGACTTGCCCAAAGAGAATCTCCAGGAGGAGATCCTATGAAGTAAAGGTTTCTAGCTGCTCTGATGCCATTAGGAAGTCAAAAACCAATTTCAGCAGTAAACAAGACCATTCACATAGACTCACAGCTCACCAGAGCTAGGTAGTATCTTAGAGATCACAGTTTAAAAACTCCAATGGTTACAGGTCTTAATGACTCAAGTAGGCTGAAAGGGCCATGGATAATGGGAAAGGTATGCTTCGAGAAAGAGGGTACCTGCTACTCCACTTTAGCTGTCTTTATCTTGAAACAATGTGGGCCCAATATGCCAGGTCTTCTAAATTTTCAAGAAAAGCCAGAAATTTGGATTTGAAAAATGATTCATGCAAATGAAACACACTATTGAAACCTATTTGACCTATGGGTCACCAATGTGTAATTCCTGATCCAGTCCAAAACCTTCTTTGACAAAAGAGAAAATAACCTTGTCCTTGTCTGATTCTTTGTTATCTTTTCAGCTTGGCCTGCTACAATGAAGAAAGAGATTTATTAAGTTTTGCTTTTATTCTGGGTTTGAATTTGTTAATGTTATTTATGGGTCCATGGGTTCAAATGCAAATTTGTTAAAGCTACATGCAGTAGACACTGTGCTGCACTGCCCAGGCCCACATCACCCCAGTTGGTAAGCTCAGCTCTAAGCACTCTCCTGGAATTGACTCTAGCTGCCTTGCTCAGTGGTAGGTGCCTCACTCCTGGGTGGGTCCCCCATCCTGTCTTGGGTCATCCATTTCCCAGTGACTGGAGGATGCTGCAGTATAAAAGCCCAGCCCCGGGGCTTCTATTCAAGACAACTTCACAGAACCTTCCTAGCTTCAGAGCTCCTCCCGGAGTTCCCTAAAGTCTTACATCACAGCTTCTCACTATGCCCCATCCTACTTCCCCTGCAGGTATAGATCCCAAGGGTATGCCCCACTACACTTCCTGCAGGTGTGTTCTTCCTGGGGAACCTGATCTGCAACATGGTGCCCATCAGGCTCTTACTGAAAATAACCTCATCCATTGAAGTCTAGATGCCCAAAGTCAGATCAGAGAATATTTTTTTGTTTCACAAAAATTTCTTGTTTTCTATTTTAAAAATTATTTCACTGGCTTTTAAAAAATGACACCATAGTAAATGTTTCCTATTTCATGTCCCTTGGCACCTGCCATTTCAGCCACATGGTGGTGGGCAGTTCAAGGAAATTCAATTCATCTGGCACTGACAAAGCCCCACTTCAAGTGAGAACCAAGTTTGTTTCGACCTTCAAACTTAGGGCCTTTTTGGATGCTACAAGGGCCTACTGGAAAGGTAGGGGTGTTCATGCTAATGAGGACTTCAAACTAGAGGAGTAATGTTCCAGTCCCCTGTCCTGTGGGCCTACTGCCATGTCAAGGAGCTCCCTCATCTGCTCCTGAACACTTACAGGTGCTCTGACATTGGCTTTTCTCCTCCCTGTCTACATCTATCTCTTCTCCCCCTACCTTCTTTTCCTGGGATCACATTCTAAGTCAACTACATCAAGTCCTTGTCTAAGAGGTTCTGCTTCAAGTGGGACCCACCCTAAAAAAGACAAGTCTACAATTTTTAAAACTTCAAATAACACAGAAAAGTACCAACAATCAGAGTCGTTTTTGAAACTACCCTCCAGATGTCTATGCATTAATGCCACTTATAGGTGACAGAATAAATCAGATCAACATATAGTCTTTAGAGGAAACCTGCAGGTCTCTTTGAACACTGGTTTGAGTATATTCAAAATTCGAATGAACTTCTACAATTGTTTCATTCATTCATCCATTCATGTAACAAATGTTTGTTTGGGGGCTCCTGTGTACAAGGCACAGAGCCAAATACTGCAAGTGTTATAAAGACATGCCCCAATGCCCTTAGGATGTTTATATTCATTTTTAGATTCCATTTTACAGGCGCATATTAATTGAACAAATTAAGGCACACCTGTTTTTGAAACTACACTTGGACTTCTTGAAATCCAGTGCCATAGGTTTTAATTAGAGTTTGCACTCAGGTGGCACGTACAGATAAATGGATTCCTGGGTTCAAATCATGACTCTGCCACTGAGCAGAAATGGGACCTTGAGCCTCATTTTTCCTGTCTCTAAGCTGAGAGTAATAATAATTATTGTAAGTAGTTGCTGTGAGGATAAAATGACAATCAAAGTAAAGAACTTGGCATTGTGCCTGACACAGAGTAAGCAGTCGATACATTTTTGCTATAACAGTAATGATCATTTTCATCTAACATTAACCTCAGGCACACTCTGTATTTAGCATGAATCCAGGTACCATGAGATTTGGGCAGAACAAATTGGAACTAAAAATACAGACACCATCAAATGTGGTTCCAGTTGGCACAGTTTCAACAACTTAGAGTCCCGTCACAGTAACTGAGGACCTAAAGCACTTGGAAAGCATCATGTTCACCTGGTCACTCCCTACAACCACAGAGATTAGGCTCACCCTTCCATATGAAGCCATAGCTAGTTTAAGCACAGGTGGTGATTTGGCCACAAGGAAAGTGAGCTCAGACTGCCAAAGTTTCTAAGCAACGTATCCTAGTCCTATAGGGAAAACAATCCAGAAGGCTGTAGAAGGGGTATAAATACCAGATTTGCTCAGCTGTCTAAGCAAATATCCTGCTGGCATAGGGAGTCACCTTGTGTCTCAACTCTTCAAGAAGTATTAGGCCAGGCAGTTGCACCCCCATATACACTGTCCTTTCAATATGAGCAACATGTTCAGGAGCTGCTGTGTCTACCGTGACCTCATTCTTCCCAAGTGCTCAATAAGCATTCATTGATTGCTGAGTGCTTGCAGAACTCCCTCAATATTATCCTAGCAGGAAAAGACTAGGAAAAGAGTATAAAAAGTATAGAGAATGTTCTAGGCAGTGCATTGCTTTTGAAAACTAAATTTCCAAAGTCTTTCTCTGCTTATGCTTTCCAAAGTGCTTTTAAGAGAAAGAAAAACAAGCTCAACATCAAGCCAGCCTCCTGATGTGATGGTCGTGTGTCTGGATGGGAGAAAAGGAAGGGTGGATACAATAGTAGAATGTCTGCCACCCCACGCACAAACAATTGAAAAACCAAAATACATGAATAAATAAACTCAACTGGAAAAAATTCTAAGGTGGTGTCATGAACAGGTGGGAAATGAGATTGGTCTAGAACTGAGGATAGAGAGCCACTGCCTGAAGATATATTTTGTTTGAACTGTTCATTTGTAAGACAACAACAAAAAATAGTGCATTAGAATTAAAATAGAATCATCAGTTCCAAATTCTACAGGGTAACAAGTGGCTTCAGCTTATTCATATTCAGCAGCTTATTTACTTTCTAATTCACCATAGGCTTAAAAGCTTTTGATTTTTCAATCTCACACTAAAGTTGTGTATCAGCTGTCATTTATCACCATGTTTCTACTATTGTTTTTCTTACAGATAAAATTAGGAAAATTAAATATTTTTTGACTTACGTCTCTATCTAAACTGGAAAAATGAAAAATAGATTGAAACATGTTTCAAAACAATGTTTCTACCCACAGCCCGTCTTACTCATTTACAGTACATCCTGAACTTTGTAGGCATTTTAACTTGCTTCCTATATTAGTTTCCTTCAAATTACTAAAAAAAAAAATTAATGGCTTAAAAGCAATATAAATAGGCTGAGGCAGGAGGATCATGAGTTTAAAGCCAGCCTCAGCCACTTAGCAAGGCCCTAAGCAACTCAGCAAGACTCTGTCTCTAAATAAAATATAAAAAATAACTGGGGATGTGGCTCAGTGGTAAAGGGCCCGGGTTTAATCCCTGGTTTAGAAAAAAATATAAATTCATTCTTTTACAGTTCTGGAGATCAGAAGTCCAAAATGGATCTCGCTGGGTTAAAAGTCAGGATTCAGCAGGGTTATATTGTTTCTAGAGACTCTGGGGGGAGCACCTGTTCCCTTGCCTGGTCAAACTCAAGAGGTTACCATGTTCCTTGGCTCATTCCAAGTAGCAATCATACCACTCTGACTAAAGTCCTTTAAGATTACATTGAGCCCACCTAGATAATCCAAATTATCTACCATCTCAAGATACTTCATTAACTACATCTACAAAATCCCTTTACCATGTAAAGTAGCATATTCCCAGCTTCAAGGATTGGGATGGGGACATCTTGGAATGGGATCATATTCTACCTACTACACACCCCTGTCATGGAGGCCTGGAATTAATAAAACACTGTTTTTTTGAAGGAATTTTTAAAGAGGAAAAGGGCCAAAGAAGAACCAAATATTTCAAGGTTTTTAAAAACAATCCAGTTCAAATTCAACTTGCTCAAGCTTTTTAAAATTAAAATGAGAAAAATAAGGAAAAGGAATACTGGAATGGTCATAAATGAGCCCGGAGAAATTCCATTTTATGAGTTTTAGTGACAATGAGAATAGCTTCCCATTGTAGAGGATAAGTAGGCTAGATACTGGCTTTCCCATCTTTCCTTGCAACTAGGGCCTTCACCTGGGATGTGGCTGTAACAATCAGAAAGAGCCACATGGACTTGGAACTGCTGGTAGGGAAAGCAAGAGACAGGAAGTCTGCTATGTGTGGAGCAAAGGTATTAGATGTTTCTCATCAAAACCACTAGGGGAATTAGAACACTTTTCCCACCTCTTAGCTCTCTTTCTGCTTAACTCCATTACAGATGGTTCCTATTGTTTAAAGTAAAATCCTTGGCTAATGCAGAGAGTAATTGATTACCAAAGTGGTATAGAAGTTAAAGTGTCTAGGATCAACTAACCTTGGGTTCAAGTCCTGTTTCTACCACTTTATAGCAGTGTAACTTTGGCCAAGTTACTTAATCTTTCAAAATTTCAGTGTAATAGTAATAATATTGACCCTAACTAATAGGAATGTGAGCATTAAACAAGATGGCACAAGCAAAGGACTTACCCCAGTGCTTAGGACCTGGTGATATTCCGTAAGTAGTAGTTACTATACATTTTTAAATCTTAGAGTTAAGACATTGGCAGAGAATGCTAATTGTTCCTTAAGACTCATTGATTTTTTCTTTGGTAATAGAATCCCCTATTTTCAGCTAGGCACATGGATACATGAAATAAAGCCTCTCCCAGCCTCCTGCTAAGCTAGTTGTCCCTGCGTCCCTAGGTTCTGGGCAATGGAGGAGAAATAGAAGTAACTCCCAGGAAGTGTCCTCAAAGGGAGGAGGCATGTTCTAAATTGTCCCTTTCTTCTAACTGGAATAATGCAAATGTGATGGATGAAGCTTGGGCAGTTTTATTAAATCATGTGATGGGAGTCACATGATGTGACTAGAATGTGGATAAGATGGGAGAAGTCTCTGAGAAACATGGAACATTCTCATAGACCCTGAACTGATTACCTTCAGGACTCTTACTTCGGAGTGAAATAAACTATCATATTGCTTATGCCTGCATTATTTCAAGTTTCCATCCCTCACAGCTAAATCTAATCCTAACTCACAGATGAGAGCTTCTGGTTTACCATTTGATACAGCAATTCCTTCTACAACATCAATGACATCCCTAATACAAAGTCATTCAAATTTTGTTTAAATACTTGTGGTTATGAAGTCTTTACTACCTCACTGGAAGCCTATTCTTATTTTTTAAAGTTATTTTTGTATTTAGTTAATATGTGAATCCATTATTCTAGGAAATATGGGAAAAGTACAGAATAAGGCATTTTCAAGTATGGAATTCCTCACCATCTCCATTCATTCCCATGAATTTCCCCAGAACTAACGACAGTCAACAGTCCACTGTGTGTTGGCTGAAGCTCTAGGCAGACATCAGAAAGACTGGAACTGTTGACCTGGAGCTTGAAGGTGAGGAATGCAGCCTCATGCAAATGAAGCCAATAGCTAAATCAGGAGTGAGAATATAAAAGCAGTGAAGAGGGAAGAAGAGAAAAGGGTCTAGAGGTAGAGCTTTGAGGGGACATCTACCTTTGGATGGAAAAAGGGAAAAAGCAACCAGAACAGAAAGCAGATAGGTAAGTAGGAAAGTAAGGGGAGATTTCCTTAAAAGGAACGTTTTGAATTTAGAATAATAAATTAAAAGTTTAAATGAGAAACAATAGTTTCAAGTGCAGGAAGCAACTTAGTAGTGTGTAGGTGAATAAGGATGAGATCATTGATAAAATTTGCAGATAGCTGTTTCCCCAAGCATCAAAGATGGACATACGATTGTACAGATTTGAGGAGCAAGTAGGTAGGTGGGGGTGGGGGCAGTGAAGCAGAAAGCATGTCCACCCTATTAGTCAGGAGTAGTGCTGCAATTCTGGGAGGGGGGGGGGACTCACATTTCAGTGGCTTAGCACAATAAAGTCTTATTCTTGTTCATGTAAAGTCTGACACAGGTCAAGAAGCCCTCCTCCATGTGTCTTCTGGGGCAGATGGCAGAGGAAGTAGATAACAAGGGATACACTGGTTTTTTATTGCCTTATTGTAGAAGCCATACAAGTCACTTCTGCTCATAGTTCATCTGCTAAAATGATTTTGCCATAGTTTGGATTATAAGTGTCCTCCAAAGGCCCATGTGCTAAAGGCTTGGTCCCCAGCTTGGTGCTGCTAGGAGGTACTAGAACTTTAGGAGGTGGGGCCTTCTGTGAGATTCTAGATCACTGGGAGTGTGCCCTTGGAGAAGGGGATAAGAAGGACCCTGTCCCTTCTTCCTCTCTTTTCCTGCCCCAGCCATGAGGTAAGCAGTTTTTCTCTACCACGTGCTCCCTGCCATGATGCGCTGCCTTGCCACAGGCCCCAAAACAATAAGGCAACCAGCCATGGACTAAAACTGCCAAAACTGTGAGCCAAAATAAATCTTTTCTATTTAAGTTAGTTATCTCAGCTATTTGTTATGGTTATGACAAGTTGACTAGCAGAGTTCCAGAGTCTCAACCTAGCCACACAACACACAGAACATCAGTGAGCCTGGTCTGCCAGCTAGAGACATCCTGTTCAAGAAGTCAGGAGTGGTAGTAGAGTGAGAAAGGTAGCAGAGAGGAAGGGAGCTTTGGTTCAAATAGGATGCAGAGACATGAGCATGCTTGGCTAAAAATAAGACAAAAGCAGAGAGAATTCTAGCTATTAAGACCCAAAGGAATCCTGAGTCTATATCTTGGTATAATCATCAACCCTCTCAGCCTTACATCATCTGCCCTTGGGAAGCCTCCTTCCCATGACTACCTCTACACCTTTGATAGAAATGTTGCCTACAGTCCTTTTTCACACCTTTTCAGGTACACAATTCAGCACCAGAAACCCGCTAGTCCAACAAAGACTATTTGAATAGATTCAAGACCTTCCTGCAAAGCAAGACAACTAAGCGTGATACAGTTTACAGGAAACATTAAAATGCATGATGTCAGTTAATTTTTAGTGTACTGTTACAAGATTGGCAATAACATGTGAAATTATTATCACTGTTGTCATCATCATCATCATCTTAATTTATAGGTAAGAAAACTAAAATTCAGAGAAAGCAAATGACTTACCCAAGGTCATCCGCTGAGACCTGAATTTGGGTTCCTTGGTGCCTAGTCAGGATCTCTCTTCAATGCCATGAGATGCCATCTGCTTTTTTCCCCCTGTACTTTTAACAGAAGATTTTAAAATGGTTGATAATCTCTGCAGACAGAGTGGGCAACAAGTTATTCATGCATTTGAAGAGTTCAGTAATTTATTTTTTATAATATTTTGTATAAATATTTTTTATTGTTAAATATAATTTTTTTATTGTTGGTCGTTCAAAACATTACATAGTTCTTAATATATCATATTTCACAGTTTGATTCAAGTGGGTTATGAACTCCCATTTTTACCCCGTATACAGATTGCTGTATCACATCAGTTACACTTCCATTGATTTACATATTGCCATTCTAGTGTCTGATGTATTCTGCTGTCTATCCTATTCTCTACTATCCCCCCTCCCCTCCCCTCCCCTCCCCTCTTCTCTCTCTACCCCATCTACTATAAATCCTTTCTTCCACTTGTATTATTCTTCTCTTACTCCTCATTTCCTCTTATATGTAATTTTGTATAACCCTGAGGATCACCTTCCATTTCCATGCAATTTCCCTTCTCTCTCCCTTTCCCTCCCACCTCTCATCCCTGTTTAATGTTGATCTTCTTCTCAAGCTCTTCATCCCTACCCTGTCCTTGGTTACTCCCCTTATATCAAAGAAGTCATTTGGCATTTGTTTTTTAAGGATTGGCTAGCTTCACTTAGCATAATCTGCTCTAATGCCATCCATTTCCCTCCAAATTCTATGATTTTGTCATTTTTTAATGCAGAGTAATACTCCATTGTGTATAAATGCCACATTTTTTTATCCATTCATCTATTGAAGGGCATCTAGGTTGGTTCCACAATCTTGCTATCGTGAATTGTGCTGCTATGAACATCGATGTAGCAGTGTCCCTGTAGCATGCTCTTATTAGGTCTTTAGGGAATAGACCAAGAAGGGGAATAGCTGGATCAAATGGTGGTTCCATTCCCAGCTTTCCAAGAAATCTCCATACTGCTTTCCAAATTGGCTGCACCAATTTGCAGTCCCACCAACAATGAACAAGTGTACCCTTTTCCCCGCATCCTCTCCAGCACTTGTTGTTGTTGGACTTCATAATGGCTGCCAATCTTACTGGAGTGAGATGGTATCTTAGGGTGGTTTTGATTTGCATTTCTCTGACTGCTAGAGATGGTGAGCATTTTTTCATGTACTTATTGATTGATTGTATGTCCTCCTCTAAGAAGTGTCTGTTCAGGTCCTTGGCCCATTTGTTGATTGGGTTATTTGTTATCTTATTGTCTAATTTTTTGAGTTCTTTGTATACTCTGGATATTAGGGCTCTATCTGAAGTGTGTGGAGTAAAGATTTGTTCCCAGGATGTAGGCTCCCTGTTTACCTCTCTTATTGTTTCTTTTGCTGAGAAAAAACTTTTTAGTTTAAGTAAGTCCCACTTGTTGATTCTAGTTGTTAACTCTTGCGCTATGGGTGTCCTATTGAGGAATTTGGAGCCCGACCCCACAGTATGTAGATCATAGCCAACTTTTTCTTCTATCAGACGCCATGTCTCTGATTTAATATCAAGCTCCTTGATCCATTTTGAGTTAACTTTTGTGCATGGCGAGAGAAAGGGATTCAGTTTCATTTTGATGCAAATGGATTTCCAATTTTCCCAGCACCATTTGTTGAAGATGCTATCCTTCCTCCATTGCATGCTTTTAGCCCCTTTATCAAATATAAGATAGTTGTAGTTTTGTGGATTGGTTACTGTGTCCTCTATTCTGTACCATTGGTCCACCCGCCTGTATTGGTACCAGTACCATGCTGTTTTTGTTACTATTGCTCTGTAGTATAGTTTGAAGTCTGGTATCGCTATACCGCCTGATTCACACTTCCTGCTTAGCATTGTTTTTGCTATTCTGGGTCTTTTATTATTCCATATAAATTTCATGATTGTTTTATCTATTTCTACAAGAAATGCTGTTGGGATTTTGATTGGCATTGCATTGAACTTATAGAGAACTTTTGGTAATATCGCCATTTTGATGATGTTAGTTCTGCCTATCCATGAACAGGGTATATTTTTCCATCTTCTAAGATCTTCTTCTATTTCTCTCTTTAGGGTTCTGTAGTTTTCATTGTATAAGTCTTTCACCTCTTTTGTTAGGTTGATTCCCAAGTATTTTATTTTTGGGGGGGATATTGTGAATGGAGTAGTTGTCCTCATTTCCGTTTCAGAGGATTTGTCGCTGATATACAGGAATGCATTTGATTTATGCGTGTTGATTTTATATCCTGCCACTTTGCTGAATTCATTTATTAGCTCTAATAGTTTCTTTGTAGACCCTTTTGGGTCTGCTAGGTATAAAATCATGTCATCTGCAAATAATGATAATTTAAGTTCTTCTTTTCCTATTTTTATGCCTTTAATTTCTTTCGTCTGTCTAATTGCTCTGGCCAGTGTTTCGAGGACTATGTTGAACAGAAGTGGTGAGAGAGGGCATCCCTGTCTTGTTGCAGATTTTAGAGGGAATGCCTTCAATTTTTCTCCATTCAGAATGATGCTGACCTGTGGCTTATCATAGATTGCTTTTACAATGTTGAGGTATGATCCTGTTATCCCTAATTTTTCTAGAGTTTTGAACATAAAAGGATGCTGTACTTTGTCGAATGCTTTTTCCGCATCTATCGAGATGATCATATGGTTCTTATTTTTAAGTCTATTGATGTGGTGAATAACATTTATTGATTTCCGTATATTGAACCAGCCTTGCATCCCAGGGATGAATCCTACTTGATCATGGTGTATAATTTTTTTGATATGTTTTTGAATCCAATTCGCCAGAATTTTATTGAGGATTTTTGCATCTAGGTTCATTAGAGATATTGGTCTGTAGTTTTCTTTCTTTGAAGTGTCTTTGTCTGGTTTAGGTATCTGGGTGATGTTGGCCTCGTAGAATGTATTTGGAAGTTCTCCCTCTTTTTCTATTTCCTGAAATAGCTTGAAAAGTATTGGTGTTAGTTCCTCTTTAAAAGTTTTGTAAAACTCTGCTGTATACCCATCCGGTCCTGGGCTTTTCTTAGTTGGTAGTCTTTTGATGGTTTCTTCTATTTCCTCTATTGTTGTTGGTCTGTTTAGGTTGTCTATATCCTCCTGACTCAATCTGGGCAGATCATATGACTTAAGAAATTTATCTATGCCTTCACTATCTTCTATTTTATTGGAGTATAAGGATTCAAAATAATTTCTGATTATCTTCTGAATTTCTGAAGTGTTTGTTGTGATATTGCCTTTTTCATCCCGTATGCTAGTAATTTGAGTTCTCTCTCTTCTTCTCTTTGTTAGCATGGCTAAGGGTCTGTCGATTTTATTTATTTTTTCAAAGAACCAACTTTTAGTTTTGTCAATTTTTTCAATTGTTTCTTTTTTTTCGATTTCATTAATTTCAGCTCTGATTTTAATTATTTCTTGCCTTCTACTTCTTTTGCTGTTGTTTTGCTCTTCTTTTTCTAGGATTTTGAGATGAAGTATGAGATCATTTATTTGTTGGTTTTTTCTTTTTTTAAGGAATGAACTCCAAGCAATGAATTTTCCTCTTAGAACTGCTTTCAATGTGTCCCATAGATTCCGATATGTTGTGTCTGTGTTTTCATTTAACTCTAAGAAGTTTTTAATTTCCTCCTTGATGTCTTCTAAAACCCATTGATCATTCAGTAACCTATTGTTCATTCTCCAAGTGATGCCTGATTTTTCCTTCGTTCTTTTATCATTGATTTTCAGTTTCATTCCATTATGATTAGATAAGATGCATGGTATTATCTCTACTCCTTTATATTGTCTAAGAGTTGCCCTGTGACATAATATATGATCTATTTTTGAGAAGGATCCATGTGCTGCTGAGAAAAAAGTGTAACTGCTTGATGTTGGGTGGTATATTCTATATATGTCAATTAAGTCTAGGTTATTAATTGTGTTATTGAGTTCTATAGTTTCCTTATTTAACTTTTGTTTGGAAGATCTGTCCAGTGGTGAGAGAGGTGTGTTGAAGTCTCCCATGATTATTGTATGGTGGTCTATTAGACTCTTGAACTTGAGAAGAGTTTGCTTGATGAACATAGCTGCACCATTGTTTGGGGCATATATATTTATGATTGTTATGTCTTGTTGGTGTATGGTTCCCTTGAGCAGTATGCAGTGTCCCTCTTTATCCCTTTTGATTAACTTTGGCTTGAAATCTATTTTATTAGATATGAGTATGGACACTCCTGCTTGTTTCCGCAGTCCATATGAGTGATATGATTTTTCCCAACCTTTCACCTTCAATCTATGTATATCTTTTCCTATCAAATGTGTCTCCTGTAGGCAGCATATTGTTGGGTCTTGTTTTGTGATCCATTCAACTAGCCTGTGTCTCTTAATTGGTGAGTTTAAGCCATTAACATTTAGGGTTATTATTGAGAGATGGTTTGTTCTTCCAGCCATATTTGTTTATTAATGTTACTAAACCTGATTTGTTTTCCTCTTTGATTGCTTTCCCCCCTTTACTGTCCTACCTCCCACTGTTGGTTTTCATTGTTATTTTCCATTTCCTCTTCCTGTAATGTTTTGCCAAGGATTTTTTGAAGAGATGGTTTTCTAGCTGCAAATCCTTTTAACTTTTGTTTATCGTGGAAGGTTTTAATTTCATCTTCCATCCTGAAGCTTAATTTCGCCGGATACACGATTCTTGGTTGGAACCCCTTTTCTTTCAGTGTTTGAAATATGTTATTCCAGGATCTTCTAGCTTTCAGAGTCTGTGTTGAGAGATCAGCTGTTATCCTGATTGGTTTACCCCTAAATGTAATCTGCTTCCTTTCTCTTGTAGCTTTTAAAATTCTCTCCTTATTCTGTATGTTAGACATCTTCATTATAATGTGTCTAGGTGTGGCTCTCTTATGATTTTGCACATTCGGCATCCTGTAGGCTTCTAGGATTTGGGATTCTGGTTCATTCTTCAAGTCTGGGAAGTTTTCTCATATTATTTCATTGAATAGATTGTTTATTCCTTTGGTTTGGAGCTCTGTGCCTTCCTGTATCCCAATGACTCTTAAGTTTGGTCTTTTAATGTTATCCCATATTTCTTGGATGTTCTGCTCATGGTTTCTTAGCAGTCTTGCTGAGCTGTCTATGTTCTTTTCAAGTTGAAATACTTTGTCTTCATTTTCTGATGTTCTATCTTCTAAGTGATCTACTCTGCTGATAGTATTCTCAATTGAGTTTTTAAGTTGGTTTATTGCTTCCTGCATTTCTAAGATTTCTATTTGTTTGTTTTTTTATTACCTCTATCTCCCTGTGTAATTGATCTTTTGCTTCCTGGATTTGTTTATGTAGTTCCTTGTCAAAGTGATCTTTCATTGTCTGATTTTGCTGTCTCATGTCTTCCTTGAGACTCCAGATCATCTGAAGCATGTATATCCTGAACTCTTTATCTGACATTCCATCTGTTGCAGCTATTACCTCTTCTAAAGTTGAGTTGACCTGCATTGCTTGTGGTCCTTTCTTTCCTTGTCTTTTCATACTGCTCGCGTTTCTTTCTGCTTGGTGAAACTGTTGTGTTTTTGAAATTTTCCCCCTATTTATTTATATTGCTCTTGTATAGTTGGAAAATCTCCCTTGCAGGGCGGGTAGTGGCTGTGCTCCTCCTCTAATTAGGGTGATCTGTCTACCACGCTGGTCGGTCGCAGGTCTGCCCACCCTGTGGGCGCGGGTGGCGGCTCTACTCTGCCCCCACTCCAATTGTGGTGATGTGTGGCGTGTCTACCACGCTGGCAGGCCTCTAGGCCTGTTCCGCCGGTGGGTCGCAGGTCTGCCTGCCTTGTGGGCTCAGGCGGCAGTTCTGCTCAGCCCCCACTCCAAATGGGGCTACCTGACTGCCTCTCCAATGGGTCGCTGGGCCTTTTCCGGACACGGGCGGCGGCTCTGCTCCACCCCCACTCCAACCAGTGTGACGTGACTGCCTCGGTGCTACATGTCCACCACGCTGGCAGGCTACCAGGCCTGTCCTGCCAGTGGGTCACAGGTCTGCCTACCTTGCAGGCTCAGACAGCGGTTCTACACAGCCCCTACTCCAAATGGGTTGACTTGGCTACCGCGCCGTCTGGTCGTTGGTCCTGTTCCAGGCGTAGGCGGCTACTCTCTTCGGCCCCAGCTGCAGTTGGGGTGTCGTGATACCACGCCGGAGGGTCACTTGGCCTGTTCTGGGCGCAGGCGGCAGCTCCCCTCTGCCCCTCTGGCCCCCACTGAACCCAGCAGGACCCGGACCGAGAAGCAGTTACCACGGGGTCCCCGTCCCTGGGCCAAAGCCGCTCTGGGAGCCAGAACCCGGCCTCTCCGAGCCCAGTGCACGCTCCGCTAGGAGCAGGCTCCAAGGAGCGATCTCCGGGGGTTCCCCAGTCCTAGGCCAAAGCAGCTCCGGGAGCCAGAGCCCGGCCGCTCCAAGCCCTCTGAGCTCGGTGCACGCTCTGCTGGGAGCAGGCTCAAAGACGCAGACCCCGCGTGTTCCCCAGCCCTGGGCCAAAACTGTTCGGGGGTCAGAACCCAGCCGCTTCGAGCTCGATGCACGCTCCACTAGGAGCTGGCTTCAATACGCAGTCTCCGCGGGTTCCCCAGCCCTGGGCCAAAGCAGCTGCAGGAACCAGAACCCGGCCACTCAGAGCTCGGTGCACGCTTTGCTAGGAGCAAGCCCCAAGGAGTATTCTCCACAGGTTCTCCAGCCCTGAGCCTGAGCGATCTGTCTGCGAGATGCAGGCAAATGCCAGCCTGAAATCACCTGTTCCGTAGCTGAATGAGCTGAGATCAGTAGAAAACAGGGATAATTCCATCAGCTCTCCAAGATGGCGGCCGCTGTCCTCCTCCGTGGTCCAACCGGTGTCGAGAACCGAACTGGACCGTTTCTCTCCTCTGTCTCAAAGCCAGAACTCAGCACTAAGCACGGCCATTACGCCGCTGGCAGGAGCCCCCAGAATCCGCATTGCTGCACCCCCGCTCCGGCACCTCGCCGCTTCCCAGCGCGCACCGCAGACTCCAGCCGCGGGGTGATCCGCCGATCAGGCAATGCGACCCTCCATGCGGAGAAACGCCCGCGTCCGAGCCCCCGCAGCCGAACCTCGCGCGATGGAAATCCCTCTACTAGATTCTGGAGCACCTCAATTTCGCTGGAATTTCCCAACAAGACAGCCTTCAGCTGTTTCACCTCGTCTTTCTCCCGCACAGTGACGCGGCGCACGGGGGTGATGCACTCCCTTCACCGCCATCTTCCAACTTCTAAATATCTTGTATAAATATTTAAAAAAATTGTTTCAGCAATTTTTATCCAAGTTTGAACTCCAGCAATGTTTATACTTTCAGTCCCAAGCCTGTTTGGGACTAGACTTAAACTGGCATAAGAAATGAATGTCACCACAGCTCAGCCCCCTTCCATATATGTTCTGCTACAGAGATCAGAGGTTTTTGCCAGTGACCCAAGGTCAAGCTGATTGGGCATGGTGAGCTGATGGTATGTGCTATGCCTGGGTCAGTTCTTTCTCTTTAACTGTGACATTTGCTTTTCATATGAGTCTCAGATATGCTACAATATCAAGGAAAGGGTAAGATCACCATTTGCTGACTTATAATAAACTCCTGGTACTTTGGATACACTGTCCCACTGAAACCTCACAGAAACCCTATAAGTTAGTAATTATTTGAAATTCACAGAGGCTAGAGAATTGGGGCAAATTACTTAAGCTACACATAGCATGTCTGGGATTCAAAGCTAAGCCCTTCTGTCTCCAAGACCTAAGAACTTTCAACTACTCCACCAAACCTCCTAGCTGAAAGACATGTTGGGGAAATTGGAAACAAATCAACAATAATCTTAGAGCATTACACAGTCACCTTTCTAATAGTCTTTTTTTTTTTTCAGAAAAGCAAATAAGGATGAGTAGTTAGATGGATAGATGTTGAGATAATGTTTGGATCACCCTATACATGGATTAGATCTCTGAAGATATGTTTTCCTGTGCTTTAAGAGCTACTGATCCATGCCAGGCTAAGCCTAGGACAGGGTCCTGGGAAACAGCAGCCAGGAAGTGAGAGCAAATGCTAGAGGGCAATGCCAGAGGCACCAAGAGCAGAGAAGACCTGTCACTTTTCCTGCCAACATCATCAGTCTATTAAGACATTGCTTTCAAGCTTTTATTTTCCTGCAGTTATTTAAGCTTTTTAAATATTCGCATTGGGAGCTAATGGGAAAACTTTGAAGATCTAGTTTTACAACAAAAAAACCCAATAAATTTGCTTTTTTGTTTTCTTTCTAGAGCTTGCTCCAGGCTGCAAATGTAAAGATAGTTGGCCACTGAGGATCAAGTGACTTCTTCCCCCTGTTTCTTGTAGGAAAGAGATGACAGCCTCATGTGGCAGAGGCCCTCAGCTCTGCCACCTTCTTGGCCACCAGAACTCACTTCCAACTTTACCTCAGAGTCCCGATGCCTGGAACAACCTCTGAGTCCACATTTGCATGTCAGGCTGTGTGTACGTGAGTGCCTGCTCATGCTTTGATGAAAACTCAAAACACCTACTATTTTCAGCCCGAGCAGCTGCCAGATCCTTCCAGCCAAGTTGGTGGAGGCGGCTCTCCACACCCAAGCTGCCTGGTGTGAAACATGAAGAAAGCATCGAAGAAGGTTAAAACCTTCAAGCTTTCTGGAAATACAAGTTTCAGGCACTCCACTGCAGTGATATGCCTACATAACAGATATTTTTCCTTACTACCATAGCCCACTAGAAGGAGACAAAATGGTAGGTTGTGTTTTCCACAGGTTTCTTTGCAACTCCAATGGAATGGGAGGGACAGGAGTTAGAATCTCCCAACCCCAAGCTCCCCAAACACATCCAGGATGCAAAGGGGAGTAATCAGCATGCAGTCTCAAGGGTCCAGCCTCAGCAACACCTGCCTCCTGGAGCAAACAGGGGAGCCATTCTATTACCTCCCAACCCTGATTTTAAGATATGGCTCAAGGCACTAAAGCACTTCATTTCCCTTTGCTCTAAAATAACCCTAAAAGAAACTGAAGATCATCAGGTTTACAGAGATCTCCCCCACCCAGAAACAACATGGATTCAACTGTAAGACACAGGCCAACAGAGTCCCCTGGATGACTCCTGAATAGGTTGACCAACCCCAAATTCTGGACCTGCATTTTGCTTGATTCACCTACATCTGGAAGGTTATGTGCTTCCTATTAAAGGCAGTGAAACATAATAAGGAGATGGCTCAAGTCGAGCCATGAGGGACCTGGAAAAAAAAGCCAAGTTCACCTCAAAACCAAAGATGAGTTTGTGCTGCTCCCAGGGGTGCTCTCCTCTCAATGGAAACCTGGGGATCAGTTTGACAAAACAGAAACCCAGTCTGGATGGGAGGGGTGTAACTTGCTGCCAGGAAAAGGGAAGGGCAGTTGTGGGTGGGAATGGGAGGCAGAAGAACATTTGTTTCTACCTCCCATAAAGAGAAAGCTGGCCTCTTTGTGCCTTGCCCATGCCCAGCACATTGTGCTGACCCAGCCCAGCCACTACAATTGCCCAGAGGCCTTTTGGGGGCTTTAGATCTTTGCTTTGCTCCACTGAAGAAAGTCGTCAGACCTTCAGTAACAGCAGTAGGACAGGGCTGACTCAGAGTGTGGGTCTCCTGACTTCCAGCCCAGCGGTCATTCCCACAGGCAAGTAGATGACCCACCCTGTCTCTTTAGCCCTAAAGAGCTGTGTATACAGAAATATCCCCAAGACCTCTGAAATTGCACTCGGTATTCTATCACTTCTTTGAGTTAACCGAGATTCTGCCTCCAAGGACACACGGTGAGGTGAAGGCCTGCACTCTGACCTGCGCTCCTTTCCCCTTGAGGAGTGAAGTCCAGAGGAGAGAGCAGAGTGCCTTCTCTCTGGGCAGCGAAGGCTGAAGCAAAAGGCCTGACATGACTAAGTCAAAGGTCACACAGCAGTAGGCGCTAGAGGTGAAAGAAGACAGACAACCACCACATCACCAAGCTCAGAGCAAGCCTCATCCCTCACCCCATCACCTTGGGGACAGCAAACATGTACCTGCACTCCTTGCCTTCCTTCCCTGATGCCCTGAGCATCCCAGCCAAATCTTCTTTCTCTCTCCTTTTCATGCACTGTATCAAAATGGACCATCCCAACCCTGCAAGGGGCCAGCTGGCTGGGCTGCCACAGTGGGTAGATTCTAAGGGCTAAGGGGTCAGATGTTTTAGCTTCTTGACTCAGGTAACATTATGAGACCTCAAAGTTTTAGCCCAAATAAATGTCACCAGTGCTGAGAAGCTTGGAGCAGGTAGGACAGAAGGTTGGCATGTCTTGGGAAGGCATGCACTGTCCCCACAGGAGCAGGAACTGATGCTCACAGCTTCACAGGGGGGATCTGTGCAGCAAGCTCTCTGGCCCCTAAGTGTGGCAGGTCACTGGAAGCCTCTCGAAATGCTGAGCAGAATCTGCTGTGCGACACGTTCGCCCTGGCTGTCTGGCTGCTTTGCATGCCTATGGGGCAAGCAGGCTATTTTTGAGTGGATTTCATAACCCCCTTTGTAGCTGCTGTGGCTGCTGATTGCACATGTGTTTCCAGCTCTGCTTCTGTGCTGCGGATGTTTACAGAGATGGCGCGCTGTCAGAGAATGTAGAGAAAGCGGGATTGAGAGATTAGGAGCACAATTTCCATGTCTAGACACGGTTTGCACAGCCGGCATCTGCTCCAATCAGGGTCCCTAGGATTCAGCAACTTGCGCCCATCTCTCTCTGAACCATTCACTCCACTCCTGAGAACCTGACTATGGAATCTCCAAATCAGTGGCAAGGGGTGAGGGAAGCCCTTGACATCCTTCCCGAGACTCAACTCAGGGTGGAATTTTGAGTGTTGTAGTAGGAAAACAATCAAAGTGTCAGAGAAGTCTGTGACCATCTGTGTACATTTTTTCTTTTTGTAATCCTAAACCTCAGGCATTCTGATTCCACGGTCTATTATTTTAACCATAGGGCTGAACCATAGGGCTGAATTCCAGCCTCTATCCAGGCTGCCTCTTACTGTCCTGGTTGGCCAGATCATCTTTATCACTGTGTTGGTTGCTTATTTAGTGGTCTCTGTCTGCTTTCTTCTCCTTTGCTTACTTATATCCTCAGTCCTGTCAGCCCGGTGACAATCCTGCTTGCCTATTTTTTTGTTGTTGTTGTTTTGTTTTAATTCATGCCTTTGCTCTTCATTCCCACCTTTGCCCCCGCACTCAGGCTCTGTCAGAAAGCACTGTTACTCAGTTACATTCAGCTTTACCTTTTGAGTCCCACTGTGTGTGAACAACACCCACCATCAATGTTCCTTTTGAACCTTTGCTTCCTGTTTGTTATGTGCCCCTTTTGTCAGCTCTTCTCCCCAGCCTCCATCATCTTCTGTCTTATGATCACCTATCAGAGGCTGCCACGGAGTGAGATCTGTACCTGACTTACCCTTGTTTCCATCACAACCCTCTTAGATGGTTTTTTCAAGAAAAATAATACCTGCCAATGGTTGAGCGGGCACTGGACTGAGGCTGTACGTGCATTTTTCATTTTTTACTTCATCCCCATCATAGTCTGCTAAGGGAGATGTTGCTATTTTCTCAACTTTATGTATAAAGGACCCGGGGCTCAAAGAAGTAAAGAAACATAGCCAGCTGACCAATGGCAGAAACAAGCTTCAAATTTAGGTCTGCTGGATCCTGAAGCCTGCATGCTTAAATATGACTCCTGCCCTCCTGTGAACTGAAAGAACTAGGGATGCCCAAGTGATTATTCAAGGTCCTGAGCTTTCTGATCATTTTACTTCTGTATTTGCTTTTGACTCTTTTCTAACTCAAGGTAAGCAGAACCCTGAAGAGAGTTCTAGGATCTAAACTGAGACCAACCTCATTCTCTTTAACCCCCATCCCCGTCTCTTGTCAGTTCATGGTCCTGTGGCCTCTCACCAAGATGACAGAGATCTTGTGCTTTGACAGGGAAATGTGATCCCAGTCCTTTGGAAGCCACCACTGGGGTGAAGGGAGGGGTGATGTGAAAAGGCATGAAGGGCAACTCAGGGACAACCACTGCTGTCACCCTCCAGTCCAAGCATTGGCGCATGTGTGAATGGGCAGTGACCCAGAATCAGTCTTCCTCTCTGGTTTCTCAAGGTCAATTCTATTCAGCAAAAATTCCCTCATGTCCTTCCATATGGCCATGCCAATGCTGGAAATTCCAGGGGATACTCAAGACACCGGAAAGAGCTATAAAAGATGGTGGGATAAGTGCCCAGAATGTCTCTCTCCCCCTGCTTAACAAAAATCCTAAATTCTTATTTACCCTTCCCTTCTCCTCCTAAAGAAGAAGGATTTTTTACTTTCTAGAAAAGAGGATAACTGACTCACACAATAAAAGGAAGTAAAGAGGGAGAAGGGAAGAGAAAGGAGAGTGTGGATTGGTATGTAAGATGACCCAGAGTGGCTTACAGAGGCCAAAGACTGGAGATATGGTACAAGTAAAATACATGTGTGGATTGTGAATTAGATCTTGTTTAATATTCCTTTTTTTTTTTTTTTTTTGGTACCAGGGATTGAACCCAAGGGTACCTAACCACTGAGCCATATCCCCAGCCCTTTTTTAAAACAATTTTTTATGTTGAGACAGGATCTTGCTAGGTTGCTGAGGAGCTCACTCATTTGCTGAGGGTGGCTTTGAACTTGTGATTCTCCTGCCTTAGCCTCCCAACCTGTTAATATTCTAAGAATATTCTGTCTTAAAAAATATATTCAGCTGCATCTCTACAGAACAATGTTGCTTTTGATATGATTCTTTGTAAAACTGCCATATGCCCCTACTCCTCAAAAAAAGAAAGGGGGGGGGGGGGAAGTAAATGTTTTAAACTCCTTGCTTTCTTTAATAAAGGAAGATAGTCATTTTGATGTCATGGTACCCCAAGGCCACTCTCTTGGTTTTTTAACTCCTGCTTCTTTCCTTTCCTGCTCCTCATATAGACTACAAATGGAGAAGATAGTTCCTTGTGGGCAGGGAAGTTTCTGATCCACTGCAGTGGGGACTAATCACTGTATAATAAATGGTCATTGAATTAAGAATTGAAATGCAAAAAAAAATTCATGTCATGAGTAGACGATCAGAAGATTGTGTCATGTAATAAAAGAAAGGTACCAAACTATATCATATAATTTCAATTTTTAAGAAAGGAAATTTGAAGGGGCTAGGGCATGCAGCTTAGTGATAGAGCACGTGCTTAGCATGCACAAGGCCCTGGGTTGAATCCCCTGCACCCAAAATAATAATAATAAATGCAAGTAAAAAAAAAGTTATATTTTTAAAAACCAAATGTAACCGTGGAATTCTGAGTGTTAAAAAAAATCTAGTCAATGTATTATTCAAATTTTTTAATAAACATGTGATTTGCCCTTTTTAAAAACAGTCGATAAAATTAGGTTCTGATAAGATAGGTCTTTTCAGGAGAGAGGAATAGTCTAAACATAGCCCTGAAATCCTGAGGATTCACCAAGAAGGAAGACATTGAAGAAGACATTGAAGAACCATTCCCCATATTCACCATGGCAGTCTTTGAGGCAACTACAGAATATTCTGTGCTGGTGGGCGAGTTGGGTCACAAGAGATCAGATACGCTGTTGCTTCAGTAAAGGAAACATCATGTATTGTAAGTGACATAGACCTACAAAGTTTTCCAAACCTGAAGAAATATTCCTCTTCAGAACAACCCCAGCAATCTTTTGTACTTTTCTTGACATTTATCACTCTCCATTTTACATTGTATCAACTCAGGAAAGACAAGATAACTGGAATTGAAATCAAAAGATATAAATTCAGAATCTGGACCCACCATTTACTAGCTCAAAGCCATCAAGTAACTCATTTATTCTTTTCGAATCTCACTTTACCTGCCATTCAAAGAATTTTGTACTCTAAGGATAATGAAAGGGAAAGGAAGAAAAAAGAAGAACTAAGAAAAGTCACAAAGAACCAATCAGCCCCTTATAAAGGTTTGATATTGCTTCTTTTTTAATTTTTTTAATTTATTTTTTAAAATTTTATTTATTTACTTACTTATTTTGGGTACTAGGGATTAAACTTAGGGGCACTTAACCACTGGGCCACATCCCCAGTTAGAGACAGGGTCTTGCTAAGTTGCTTAGGGCCTCACTATGTTGTTGAGCCTGGATTTGAACTTGTGATCCTCCTGCCTTAGTCTCCCAAGCTACTGGGATTATACATATGTACCACCATCCCTGGTTCTGCTTCTGTTTTTAAGCATCAATTTTACTCTGCATTTCTAGATACCCATCTTTGTCGGTATTCAGCATTCAACCATCTCTTCTAACAGCCCACTGATCTTCTTTTTAGAAACTATTCCATTATATTTTAAGAGTGACTGGCCCTTCCACTGTGGACTACTTCTTTAAACTGAAGGTATGGCCAATCAGAAGCTTATCCCAGGCCTTGAATCTAGCGTGAGTGACCCAACATCATGGAGGCAGTTGAACATCTTACTCATCCTGGCCCAACAGCATGAGAAGCAGTTTCTGGGGTCACCCTCTCCTGAGCTCCCTTGGATCCCATCTGATTCCCTAACTTGAGCATTCCCATCTGATTTTTCTAACTTGAACTTTTCACTTTGTAAGTTCTACTCCGATTGTATGGCATTTCTTGCATGGTAGATAAAGTAAAATTTGAAAAGGATAACTAACTTGTCCTAAGTCCCTGAATGAGTCAGTGGTACAGCCAGGCCCTGAATATATATCCTTCCATTTAAATATCCTTTCAATACATTCTTCCTTTCTGCTTAAGACAGCCAGAATTGATTTCTGTGGTTTGCAACATAGAACCCTGGTTAATTCACAGAGTAGAAACAGAAGCATGAGAATCCACACAGTTCTCATATTAAAAGAACAGGTATATGACTTCCTTATAAGAAGCAAGGCTTTCTTGGAACTACATTCAAAAAGTAATTTCTTGAGGGGGAATTCCTACCGAGGTTGGCATTAAGAAGCATGCTAGATTGTGTTCCTTTGATGGCCAGATACTCTTTAAGAACCAGAAACTTGCTGGGGGCTTTTTTATTGTTTTTGTTTTTGTTTGGGGGCTTTGTGTTTTGTTTGGTGGTATTTTGTTTTGCAGTGCTTGGAATCAAACCCAGGGCCTCATGAATGTTAGGCAAGCACTCTACCACTGAGCTACACTCCCAGCTCCAAATGGTATTTTATACTTGTTTAACTACCTTTTTCACAATAATACCCAATATATTTTTGCTGAATGAAAGAAGAAATGAATGAAGTCATTTTATAGAAACTTTTCTGAGCTGACATTTTGCATTAGTGTTTTGCCACCTTTGTCTAGAAAAGACAAAGGACCTTCATAGCAATACCTAAGACCCTCTTCTTAACAACACCCACATTCACCTGCAAGCTTTAGCATGCCCTATATGATAACCCACACAAGGAACATTTTCTGTTTCCTGATTTCTTCATTCTTCCCCTTTACCAACAAGCCCACAACCTTACAGAAATTATCCTCTGTGCTTCTGTCTCTTTCATTTACCTCATCTAAAGCCAAGTGTGGTGGTTGACCTGAGTGAGTAGAAGTCCAGGAGCTGATCCCTGATGACTACACAAACAGCATCCAAGAGGTTCAGAGCAAGAAGAACCAATGGGCGGGATCAGGCACAGCAGGTCTGGACCTCAGCTCCCTCTGCCCAGGAGCTATTTCCCTGAATGTTTGACTGACTTAATTGCTAGATGGAACATGATTTTGAATGTTACACAAATAACTTCACATGATTAGAACAGTCAATCAGCCTTAATATACAAAAAGTCTGAAAACCACTGTTCAGCAGTAGGGAGGGAGATGGATGAACAAGTAATCCTCCTGCTAAGACCTTGCCTTTCTCCAATGCCACTGCTTAAGGAAACTTTCTCCTTCTATAGTGTCACACAAAAGATTCCCACTTTCTTAAACTTTTCTTCAAACTCTTGGGATTGTGAATCTTAAAAACTTGGATCAATAATTCAATAGTATCTTCCGCAGGAGTATTTTTTCCTAGAGAGCTGGGCAGTGACAATGAACTAGTAGCTTCTTTTTATACTAGATAGGTCATTCCCTAGAGTCCCTGGCAAGCATTAGATTCCTGACCTAAATTACATCTCCTTAGAGATCAGGAAAGGGCAGAATGTCAAAACAGCACTCTGGAAATGAAAGGTCTTGCCACCTCACTCCTACCCCTTGGTTTCCTAGACAATTCAGGTGCAAATGAGGAGAGTAACTTGCTCAAGTACAAACTAGCAATAAGGAACAGGCCTGGTGTCCTAACAGGGCTGGAACCTAACACAACATGGTTTAGCTTTGCATGGGACAATGCAAAGAAAAAGCAACTTCTACTTGTGGCAGAAGCTGATCTCTATAATTTCATCAAAATGTCTCCATCACCCTGATGTAAAGCATCTTGGTCACTGCTGCGCACATCAAGAAGCAACCAATGCAGCTTAGCAGATACTGCACTTCACTGTCTCCCTATTATGCAGAAATGTAAAAATATGTTCCAACAGCATCAGGAAAGCAAAGTACTCTTCTCAGCTCATTAGCATTTCTATGGATGGCTAGGCAGCTTCCTTTTCCTGCTTCAACACAGCAAGAGATTCATTGTGCTGAGTCTTGCTCACCACGTTGAAGCAGATCTCCAGGAAAACAGACCAACAATGTGAGAGGGACAGAGCAGGCAGTGCCAGGGGCCACCAGCAGCCTCAGTGAAGCCTCAAATACTCACCTTTTTGCTTTTCCCATGAGGCATTTATTTTAACCGAAATTTACATATTTGGCTTTGGTCCAAGGACAAGCTTTTTTCTTTTCTTTTTTCGAAAGACCCTAAGCCCAGCCTATTTTAAGCATATCATAATGAAAACTAGAGATACTTTTTGTCTAGCATATCTCAATTTCCTAGGGAGAAAAGGATGCAAAGTTACCATTTAGACTCCAAGAGCTATTACTTTTACACATCTAGGCATCTCCCTCAGTGATATTTTCTAAAAAGCAAAGCTTTGAAAGAGCAAAGGACAGGGGGACTTAACTGAACAAATGACAATTATATAAATGTTGAGTTATGTGAGCTCTCAGATGTCTGGGAAGTTGGGTAAACGTGTACCAAGGCTCAACATCTTGTCACTTTTCCTGTTCCAGCCAGAAGATGACAGATATCTCTGGACAGTATTTATGTGGTTGCTCCCATTTCTTCTCACAAAGGAATCACAATGAAAAGGCAAAATGGTATTTTAAGCACAGTGTCTGACAGGGGTAGGAGAGACGGAGGGGGGAACAGAAAGAGGGTGGGAAGGAGGAAGAAACAGAATAGTACATCTAAGTGCAGAGCCAGGAAGTACTTGTCCTCTTTCCCACACACATCCCCATATTAACCACTCAGCAGGCTGGCACAAAAGAAAACCAGAGTGTGGTGTCCAGAGAGAATTCTGACCATACGTACTTCACATCTGAATTTCTTTCTTTAAGAGATTTATCAGGATGCTGTCATCTTCAAAGAACCTCAGTATTATTGTCACAATCCTAAAATCAATTGGCAACAGGCATTTGAAGCTCTCCAAGGGATGAGAAGTGCATGATTTGCTTATCCCTCCCTGTTGACCAAGTTTTGATTTTCTAAAATACTGTCCTACCTTGAAGGTGGATTTTAGAAAGTATCCTAGTCCTTTTCAATTCTGATCCTCTCCCTGGTATATCTACATATAGAAATATTTTTTTAAAAATACATATGCACACACATAAAACATATCCAAATAGCAACCTAAGCAAAAGAGGCTGAGATTATGCAGCAGGGACAGCCTGTTTGTCATCCCCTCCCCTTTGTTCATAACATAATGAAAGTTACATGAGACTCACTAAAGCCATTTCCCAAATAATGCTGGTGACATTTCAATTCAAAGATTCCAAAATCATTTTGAGGTATACCTCACAATGCTCTGTACTTGGGCATCTCATACTGAATACTTCCAAAAAATAGCCATTAAAACAATATAGGTAGCCCTTATAGTTTTATTACCTCACTTCTCAATCTCTCTGGAAGTGGGTATGATTATGCCCAATTAAAAGGTCATGAAACTCAAACTGGGAGAGGTTAACTGATTTAGCTAAATCACACAAGCAATATAAGGCAGAGCAGAACTTGAGTCCAGGCCTTCTGCCCCTTTCTACCCCATCATAGCTCCCTCTCAAATGTCTAAAAGAAGGACTGGGGATATAGTTCAGTAGGTAGAATACTTGCCTTGCATGCACAAGACCCTGGGTTCTAATCCCCACCATGAAAAGAAAGAAAGAAAGAAAGAAAGAAAGAAAGAAAGAAAGAAAGAAAGAAAGAAAGAAAGAAAGAAAGAAAGAAAGAGGGAGGGAAAGAAAGGAAGGAAGGGAGAGAGAGAAAGGAAGAGAGAGAAATAGTAAATGTAGTAAATGTTGTAAATGTTCAAGTGCAACAAAGACTATATTTCCTCACAGGATCACCATCTGCATCACAGGGACCAAGCCCTGAGGAGCCTGAGAGAACTGCACAGCAATTACCCGTCTAAAGAGGTAGTTGCTACACAGTTCCAGCTTAAAGTGCTTGTAAAAATGAGTGTTCATTATTGCCAGGAATTCCAATTTCAAGAGCAGCTAGCAGGGCTGGGGATGTGGCTCAAGCGGTAGCGCGCTCGCCTGGCATGCGTGCGGCCCGGGTTGGATCCTCAGCACCACATACCAACAAAGATGTTGTGTCCGCCGAGAACTAAAAAATAAAAAATGTTAAAAATTCTCTCTCTCTCTCTCTCTCTCTCTCTCTCTCTCTCTCTCTCTCTCTCTCTCACTCTCTCTCCTCTCTCACTCTCTTAAAAAAAAAAAAAGAGCAGCTAGCAATCTTGAGTGTGGGTACATGGGTATATGAGAGAAGAATCACCTCATTTTTTAAATGGGCAACTAATGCACACATTTTGAGTTACCCTGAGGACCAAGAATATGTTTTTGTTTTTGTTTTTGTTTTTGTTTTTGTTTTTAGGATAAATCTGGCCCCTGAGCTACCACGCTGAGAGTACAGCAGATATCATGCAGGTGAATTACTCTCCCTGGCTTGGCCCAGTTTTTCCATAACAGAGAACCCCATCTCCACTTTGGGTATACTACAGATTGACTTCCCTGTCTGAAGTGGTCCAGTTCCTAGACTCTCCTCCCAGTTCATTATCCTTCCACCTTCTAGGGAGAAGCAGCTAGAGAGGAAAGAACTCTAGTCCTGTGGCCGAGGGACCAAGACCCGCCACTTCATGTTAACTGATAGAACTTCAGTTTCCTTGACTAGAAATCTTAATGATTTAAACATTAAATAGGGCAAGGTGTTTTGTAAACTTTACGGTGCCAAACAAAGGGAAGGTGCTATTCTTTCTGGCCACAGGGATATATATAACTGAATTCTACCTGTATCAAGATTCAGGTAGGCCCCTCAGAAAATTCTCTCCTGTTCTCCTGAACTGTTTCATTGCAACCTCTATGCCATTCTCTAGACTTTTACCCACAAACTGCCTGCATCATCTAATATGGCTATTAGCTCTCCTGTTTTCAACTCTTCATCTAAAGGTCTTTTATTTCTCCAGTTGAATTGTGAGCTCTGGAAAACAGATTATATACTATATTTCCCAGTGTCCACCTTGGCACCTGTTCATTGTGATCCTCACCATAAATGTGCTGTCTAAATTAAATATTCCAGACAACTCTTCAAATGGTTTGCATTTACCTTTTACTCCTTTCCAGTCTCCAAGAGAGAATTAACTTCACTGAAATGTAGAGCATGAGGCAGGCGTGACTTATAGGGAAACCGAGGCAAGCGTGCTGTGTGCAAACAAAAGGCCTCTGACTGATGGGGGAAGTGACCTCAAAACACTTAGCAAAATACAATGAAGACAAGGATGAAATGGGAATTCCAAATCCAAACAAGAACAGAAAGGGAGGACCTGTGTTGCTTTCCAGTCCTCCCACTGTTTCTTCCCACCATTTCTTCACATAAAGCAAGGGGACAAAAGATACAACCACACCAAACACAACCCCAGAAAACAAAGTCAGGAATTCAGCTAGAGGCAGATTCTGGATGGCAGGAGGAGTGAGGGTGGGTTCCAAAGCACCTAGGATCCTGCTCCTTTGGTATCCCCTGCTTGCTGCCCTGACCTGCCCTGGTATTCTGGGCGGCTAACAATTCTCTTAACCCCATTTCCAGGATTCCCAGGACCAGGGTCTTTTGGTGTACAGATGAGAAAGCCCTGGTGCACTGATACGGGGATGTGGGAAAGGAAAGGTCTGCCCTGCATACACCCATGGTTACTATGACACCCAGGACCAGAGCCAGGCAGAAGCATCTTCACACGAGTGCTGTGACTAAGACTTCAGGTTACTCACCAGACAGAATTGGCTCTACTCCCTGTTTTAACTTTATGATCTGGATAATTACTAGGTCTCATGAAGTTCTTCCTTGTTGGCTGCAGTCTTGGACTTTCCCAGCTGAATTTTAGTTTCACCGACTGTTAAAACTGAAACTGATGAAAATGAGTCCTGCAGTAGCTCAGTGGTTCTTTCCCAACCTCTGTTTTTAGAGGTCAAGCAAACATTTGCCATACTGTGTGCACCTCTTCTCCCACCTCCCTCTTTGGAAAGATTTTGGCTTCTTCTCATTCTTATCTCTCACCATGCATCTACAATGGAAGATTTTATTCTAGGAATCTACAACAGAAGATTTGATATTTTACTTGTCTGTGATCTAATAGTGATAAGAAAACTTTGTAAGTCTCCCCTATTAGCATACAAATAAATTTTTAAAAAACACAAGAAAGACTAAATGGCTCATTCAAGTTTACATTAACTTGAATTCCAGAACTAAATAATATCTTCCAAATCCCAAGCCATTGTTTCCCCCTACATCATACTGGACTCTTGAAAAGAACTATCATATCCAGGGAGGGAGTGAAGGGGAGTGGGCATGGGGATAGGAAAGATGGTGGAATGAGACAGACATCATTACCCTAGGTACATCTATGATTGCACGAATGGTGTGACCCTACTCTGTGTACAGCCAGAGAAGTGAAAAATTGTGCTCCATTTGTACACAATGAATTGAAGAGCATTCTGCTGTTATATATAACTGATTAGAACAAATAAATAAAAAACAATTTTTTTAAACTTAAAAAGTACTATCTTTTACCACTTTTATCCCAGATCAACTCAAGGCAAACAATCCTAAATGAAGTACTAGAAAGAAAGTGAACAGGGAATAGACCAAAGATCCTGATCTGATCATCACATGCTATGTACATGCATTGAGATGTCAAACTCACTGTATAAATATGTCCAATTACTATGTATCAATTAAAATCAAAGATATTTATAATTTTAATTTTTACTTTTTTAGTTCATATTTCCTAATTTCATTGGATTTTATGTCATCATCATCAATTAGTCATCAAGAAGATATCCCACACTAAAATTAGATTTCGAAGGCCTTTTCTCCTCTGGTTTCCTACTATCACCATGACTTCCTTCAGATTATCCTTCTTTTATGGATGGCTTTAAAACGTAGCTCTTGTGAACGGAATTACACATGTGGAAAGGGGAAGCCTAGAATAAGCCCTACAAAGCTGGATTATAATCAGGGGTATAATGTGAATTTGTGAGATACAGATATATAAATATATATCACAAATAAATAAGTAAATATATATCTCCACACATGTTTACACATATTTACATTTGCACTCATAAAAATGTACATGTATGTGTGTGTGTGTGTATATATATATATATAAAACATATAATAAACACATATGCCCTCAGATGCATATGTTTCTTGCCTAGTTCTGTCTGCTGACAAAGCAATAAAACTCAGGGAACAACAAGTACCTCTGCTGTCCACAGCTGGGATTCTAAATACCATTCTCCATTAAGAGGAACAATCACTCCTTGGAGAAACGGCTACTTCCAGAGCTGAGGCAAGAAAAGTACACAATGAGCTTGAAATGTCTTATTGTATCCAAAAGAAAGCTGAAATGATGATGTAGACATGTCAAAAAACACCAGACTCAGTTAGGAGGGGCTTGCACTGGCCAAATCTGGGATATTTTGACTATCAAATTAAATAATGATAGTAATAAATTATAACTCACTGACTAAAAGAATAATCCATGAAATCATATAGAAATATATGAATGAAAAGCAAATAATGATAGAATAGATGGAAAATCTTCCTTAGAGTAGAATGCCTACTAATAAATGAAGAAGTATTGGTAGAGTTAGAAAATCACCATTTTGTATCCATCATGATAACAATAATACTTGATTCAGGCTAGAATCAATAACAAATACTACAACTAGTAGGTAAAAGTTTGATGAGAGAATGATATATACTTAACCTCAAAATATCTCTCTACCAATTTCTTAATCAATTTCAAAGGGAAATAATAACTTTAAGTGAAGAAATCTGGAGGACATCAACTTAAACCACATGCCTTCTGACATGAACTAAGAATATAATATCACTGAATATTTCTGCTAAATATATATAATCTGACTCTAATCATTCAGTAACATTAACCTACCTCAAATTGAAGGACTTTCAGCAAAATAATTGGATATATCCTTCCACATAGGCCAACAACATTGAAGATTTTTTAAAAGGCTAAAATAACTTCCAGATTGAGAGAGATTTAAAAGGCATACCAGCTAAAAGCAATGTAAGGTCCCAGTTTAAAATCTTTGCGGGGGTAGGGAGATGATTATGAAGAACAAATTGACAAAATTTTAACATAGACTGATGTTTAGACAACAATAATATATGAATCTTAAATGTATTAATTTTGATAATTCTGTGATTATGTAAAAGAATAACTTTATTGTTAGGAAGATTACACTGAAGTTTTGGTGATAAAGATCTACAATATCTTACTCAACAAATCTGGAACATTTTGAGCCTCAATATAAATAATGGCAGTAATGCACGCAAACCCATGATAAGAATCTGTAAATCCATAGAGATGTAAATATATCATACATACATAAAGGGAGACTGAATGTTCTTTCATACAATATGGTTCTGAGAATGTGTTTGATTGAAAGCACATATGCAAATGGCAAAGAAGAGGTGGGGAATGATAACAAGTGGGTAATTTCAGTAAAGGAGAATTTGAATGAAGTCCACCAACAGCAGGCACTCAGATAAAAAGGTAGGTAGTCTGAAGGTAAGGAGGAGCTAGATGGGCTTCATCTTCATATCACTTTACTTCTTTCTCATGGAGGAAGATAATGAAGAGTTCTTTTCTGGGTTCCACAGTCCAGTCATCCTCTAATATATTTCTTTCCAGATTGTTCCATGTCCCTCTTCAGTAAGCTGAAGGAGAGTCAACCTGTTATAGAGCTTGCTGTCTTCATTCTGACAGTTATCACTAGCCAGAATGGAGTCTATTTCAACTGTTTAAAAAACATGATTAACTGTGTCTCCTCTAGTCAGTTGCATTAGGCAATGCAGGTCTATACAATACAGGAAATCAGAAAAACTTGTTTCAATCCAGATCACAGGCCAATGTCATCCCTGGAATGCCTCTCAGTGTACAGGACAATGGCAAAGGCAGGTCATCTCAAATATACTGTCTGGCTTCTTCAAGGGGAAGGCTGTGTTGCAGAATGGATGGGGTCTGGAAGGACAAGTTGGTCAACCTTCAGAACTTGGCTATACTGACAATGAGCCTTTCTGTTCCATATTGCCTCTTAGGTCCTGTTGCAGGATTTCATTAAGGATCATTGTATCATCTCTCACACTCACTTTCAGAAATTGATTTCCCTGTTGATTCTTGACTAGAGGATGAGACCCTCAGGCCACCCAAACCCTCAGTAGCCATATACCACACTTTCTAAAGGTGGTTTTTGAGTGTATATATAAATGACTCACCACTGAGCCCCACCTTGGTACCAAGCACCTGACCCAGAAAATGTAAAGTGTCTCATAATTCCAGGAATTGGTGCTCCACCTTGGACTAGATGAGCTTGACTTTCTAGAAGCAGGAAAAGCCAGGTCACCTGGGGAAATAGCTTTACTCTGTGATATGCTCTAAGTCTTTGGTTGCTTTTCTTTGAACATGGTAAGATCTAAGACTAAGAATCTTTTCCTAGATGCAAAGTATCATGGAAAAGACAAGAAATTGAATGCTTTGGTTTTAAAGAATAGCTTCTAATGCCTGCTTAGAGGAATCCTTAATTTTAAATCACTTGTCTCTCCATATAAGTGGTTTAAAGTATGAGAAAAGAGGAACAAGATATATACACACATACATACATATGAAAAACATCATTCCACATAATACATCCTAATTACTCAAAATAATCACTCCACATAATATTAATTATAAAGGAGAAAATTACTTCATATTGGAGACATCTAGAGAAAATCAACTTGAATCATGTCCCTCCTGTCCTGATACACTGAGAATAATACAGTAATACTTTTGTAATACTCAGAGGTAAGGTTGATCCTCCTTCCCTTTAACTCTGCATTGCCGTTGAGTTCCATTACTCACATGGCCAGAACCCCTTCTTTCCAGTCATCATTAACCCCTGAGGAAGCAGTTCATGATTTGTCTTAACATTTTTCCACATTGACCCTGCCTTCCTTCAAAATCTCCTTTTTTTTTTTTTTTTTTTGCTTCCTTTATCGTTTTTGGTGATATTACTTAAATCTCAAATTATTCTGTATATTCTATGGCAGAATTTCTTATTTCTAAGACCTTGGGTACCCAGGATTTTTAGTGAACATAGTGAGACTCAGCCAGATACAATTTAGGAATGAATGGTTTAAATTCCTGTTGGGATATAAACTTTCTTTAGAGAATCACTAAAGTCCTTAATGAAAAAAATCTGGTGATACTGGATGGTGGCTCATGGGGAAAATTAAAGAAAATTTTTACTATATGTCTTCTCCAAAGTTATAATTAAATACTCTATTAAAGTTATTTCTGGCCTACTTATTATTATGCTTGGAGTTAAAATTTTGGTCCAGTTAGAAAGAGTCAATTTTCCCTAAGTTTTAAGTCTAAACATATCCATCCTGAAGTCAGACTGCACTTCTGCATGTAGGGAAAGAATTGAGTTAAAGAGCTTTCAAGTTCTACTGATGGTCTGCTACCATCCTGTGACCTTCTAAAACTTTGCTTCAATGCCCGGAGGAAGAAACTTCTTAGCTTCCCTCTTTTCAATTAGTTACTAATAACTTAAAACAAGTCTCATCCACATCAGCTTCCAACATACATAGGGCTTACCCTTCTTTTTTTAATATTTATTTTTAGTTGTAGTTGAACACAATACCTTTATTTTATTTATTTTAATTTTTTTTTACGTGGTGCTGAGGATCGAACCCAGGGCCTTGCACGTGCTAGGCAAGAGCTGTACCACTGAGCCACAACCCCAGCCCGGGGCTTTCTCTTCTTACTCCTATTACATATACTTGTGAGACAGGTAGACCAAAGCAAAATGAAATAAATGAATCTATAAAACTTACATCAAGAAATTCAGAATTATCTTGGAGTTTTCAAACTGAAGCCTTTTTATCAACTTATGATTTGGCTGGAGATATAATTCAGATAGAGTACTTGTCTAACATGTATTAGGCCCTGGGTTTGATTCCCCAGAACCTCAAAAGAAAAAGAAAACCCCCCAAAACTTATTACATTAAAAATACTTTATAATTAATTCATATGATAATAGCTGAGTTTGACCATTAAATGTAGAAATTAGTATAAATTCTAGGACATCGCTATCAGAGATAGGACTTAATAGTCTTAGAAGTGTAGGTGCTGGTTAACTGCCAGGAAGCTTGCCTTCCCAGTTTTATATAGATTCCAGGTTTTTTTCTTAAAGTCTAGATAGTGCTCTGCTGAGTCTAGGAATGTTCTTTTGTATTGAACAGGGGATTTGTAAAAAGTAACTCTAACCTTGTAAATTACCTATGGAGACTTCCTGATCTCAGAACTATTAATGGACTACTTGGAAGGGTGTGCTCAGGTTCCTGTTGGTATATATCTTTATTAATTCTACAACTATTTAACCACTCAGCTAAAATCACACTGTGAATTCCATTATAGTTCTTGAAAGGGCATCTTTACTATTTCCAAATCAGCATTATCAAGAGTAGATCCCAAAGCAGTCACCTTACTGTAGGGTGTCCTCTAAGTTCTGCAGTACACATGTCACAAGATCAAGGAGGAGAACGTTTTCTTGGACATCTTTGATAAGATCCTGGAAAGTTATATAGGGAATAACCACTGGAAGTGCTCGATCCTTTTTGTGTCAGGATTACCCCAATTCTGACTCCCAAGAAACTGAGAGAATCAAAAAGTGTTCCCCCAGGTTCTAATCTCATCTGGTACAGCTACTGAAGCTTCCTATTAGACGGCTGAAGCTAAATGTTATGCTTCTGTGATAGCAAAAGCTAATGCCTGCCTGAAGAATCCAACTATAGAGAACCACAGGTTTTTACTAAAGAAAAAGACCCTAGAGATGGCAGCATGCCTGTTTCCATCCTGATAAATTGAAGGCTTTGGCCTAGCATGCCAATATGTTATGCAGGAATAAGGGTCCTTTGGGAAGTTATTCCTCTACTGATCATGGACAGATTCTATTAACTTGTAAAGAAATCCCTTTAGAGTTACAAAAGATTGTGTATGTTTTCTTCTTTTAGATTTTTTTCTTTATCTATATTTCAGTAGACAGGAATTGATCATGGAGATCATAAAATCAATCCACTATTGACCTCATTATTGATGATTATTTAGAACCTGCTCCTTAATCCACTGTGGAAGTTAAGATCTATAACTGATCAGATGGAAATTGCATGAAAGTTGTCAGTGTTGTTTTTGCTTTGTATATTGGTGCCACTGTTGGCTGGGCTGGCTATGTGCCTTGTCATGAAATGCAGAAGGAAAAAACACTTTCACATTCAAATAATATCATTTCATCCTTTGGAATACCATGGCCAACTATAAAATTCCTGCCACAAAGAACGGCTATGCACAGGCCAACTATTCTAAAGCAAAGTCATCCTTCTGGGCAGGCATCTCACTAACATTTGGATCTAGGAGCCAGTCTATCTGGGATTGAATCCTAGTTGTCATTTACTAGTTGAATGGCTCACCTGTAAGATGGGGATGAAAACAGTATCTGCCTCATGTGATTGTTCTTAGAGTTAAATAAATTATATGTGAAGTCCTTGAGTGCGATGCAACACACAGTAAACTCAAATGTGTTATTTGTTATTTGACTGGAATACAGGGTAATCAATTAGTTTAGTAAGTTAATTGATTTAGGTATGAAGACATTGTATAATAATGAAATCATAACCAAGGTGATAGTTAATCAGCATTTGATTTTAATTTTACCCAAGATAAAATTAATGCAGTCATTGGGCATTGACTACTCTTGACAGCACTCCCAAAACTACTCAAGTAGAAACTCTTCTTGGCCCATGTGGAGTCAAGGTGGTCTTTTATTTATGCTCCTTTAGTAAAATGCTCCGAAAATATGGAAGTACACAGCTGTGTCACAGGTCCTACTCATGGAGTATTACCTCAGACTCACTGCCCTTAAAATTTACCAAAAGCTCAACTGTAAAAAGCATTACTGATGAAAGTTTGTCTGAAAGTTATTCATGCTTAAAATGATGATGATGATTGATGATAATCATCATAAAATAATTTTTTGGGGTTGTTGTCCTTTTCATTAAACAATATTCTCTAAAAAGGAAATCTAAGGGGAAATTTTTTTTCTGGTCTCAGTATCAGAACTGAAGATTAAGGTTAATATTTATTGAATGCTACCAAGAATCCGTCACTTTTCAAACTACTTCTTTTGTGTTGATTTATTAATTTGTGAAATATTTGATACAGAGATACCATAATTATCTTTAATTTGCAGGTGAGAAAACTGAAACATGCAGAGATTAAGCAACCGTACAACATATATAACTAGTAAATTATAGACAAGGGATTGAAAATCAGGTAACCCAGCCCCAAGAATAGTCTCTAAACCACCACCATTATTCTACCTCATTTAAAAAAAAAAAAAACTTGTTCTATTTACTAACAGTTAGCTTGATTTTGTCTCTGTGATGTCTGTGAATCATGAAATTGATTTAAATTCATTACAGAAAGCTCAGAGCCAAATTCCTAGCCAGGTAAGAGATTTTATGGCATACATTTTGTATTTCAACCTCAATCCTAAGGTTTATCTTTTCTTTCATATTTACATTTTTCCTTTGTTCCATTATAAAATAACCCTGGGTTGGGAGCAGGGTGAATAGGCCAAACACAGGATTTTTAGGACTGTGGAATACTGTCCTACCGAGGACCATACATACCAAAATGGTAGATACATATCTTTACAAATATATCTAAACCCATAGAATGTACAACAGCAGGAATGAACCTGAATATAAACCATAGATTTTAATTGATTATGATGTGTTGGTAGGTTTACTGACTATAACAAATATAATCTGGCGGGTAATGTTGATGATGTGGAGACTATGTACATATGGGGTAGAGGTATAAATCTCTGTAATTTTCTTTCAATTTTGTTGTGAACCTAAAACTGCTCTAAAAAAAGTTATAATGTTGCCTGCCTGACATCAAAGTCTGTCCAGAACAGTAAGCAAAACAACATTACAAGCCAATCTTACTTATGAACAAAACACAAATTTGTTTTTAATTAGCAAATTGATTTAAGCAATATATAAAAAATCATGAGTCTGGATTTCTCAAGAATGCAAAGATGTTTTAACATTAGAAAATACACAAATAATGTAATTCATCATATTAAAATGAGAAATATCATATAATCATCTGAATTCTAGGCAGGGAAACTATAATAAAGCACACATTTATGATTTTTAAAAAAAATTAACAAACTCAGAAAAGATGGAAATATTCTTAACCTAATAAAATATTTTTAAAAATAAACTTGCCTCAAACAACATGTTAATGGAGAATCGATGAACCATTTCATTTAAGATCAGGAACAAGACAAGTTTTTACATAGTTGTCCTTTCTATTCAACACTGTATTGTGCCTGGCCAAGAGAAAAAGGAAAAACAAAGAAATAAAACTATCCTTACTGTACTTGCCAATGATATGACTGTACATGCAGAAAACAAAAATTCTATGGGTATATTATTAAAATTAAAAAGAAATAACATGCAAAAATCAATTGCATCCTGATGTCAACAAAAGCAAATAAGAATAAAAATTTTAAAGGTATCTCAATAACATTATTCAAAAGATCTTTATGAACAAAATTATAAACCTTATAAAAGACATTTTTAAAAATGTAAATAAAAGTAGAGATATATTTATGGATTGGAAAATTCAATCATGTAAAGATGTTGTCAATTTTTCCCAAATTGAGGCCATCTCAATAAAATCCAAACTGTTTATTCACAGAACCTGAAAGCAAATACTAAAATTTATATGGAAATATGAAAGACCAAAAGGAAACAAAATCCTATTGATGAAAATCAAAGTCAGACAACTTTGTTCTACCAGATACTAAGACTCTCTATAAAGTTATAGATATTGGGACAGAATAGTATCTGCAGGAAACAACAAGGAGTTTTGTTTAAACATACACACATACACACACACACACACACACACACACACACACACACAAATACATGTTAGGCTAAGGCAGCTCCAGTGTGCTGGGTTCCTACATAAACAAACTACACCCCAACTCAAGTGTAAAGGGTAAAATAAAACTTAAGCTTGGGCTGGGGATGTGGCTCAAGCGGTAGCGCGCCCGCCTGGCATGCGTGCCGCCCGGGTTCGATCCTCAGCACCACATACCAACAAAGATGTTGTGTCCGCTGAGAACTAAAAAATAAATATTAAAAATTCTCTCTCTCTCTCTCTCTCTCTCTCTCTCTCTCTCTCCTCTCTCACTCTCTCTTTAAAAAAAAAAAAAACTTAAGCTTAAACAATCAGAAACTACCAACTATCTTCTTACTAAGTACTTTCTGCTGCAATGATCCAAATAAGCCTACAGCTCCACATTAACCAAATATTTTCTTTGCCTTTCTTCCATGTTCACCTTATAAAAGGCCTTCCTCTCCACTCCCTTTTGTCAGAGCCAAGGAACAAACTAATTGGCAGTCCAGAGCTGCCAATTCATGAATCCCTATCTGCTCAAATGAAAGCTTTAAAATTTTAATGTGCCTAAGTCTATTTTTTAACAGATCAAAGGAATGAAATAATAATTCTAAAAATTGTCCCACAGACATATGGATATTTGATGTCTAACATAGTTGGCCCCATAAATCAGTCAAGAAAGAAAATGGACTTTTCCTAAATAGTGCTGGGACAATTATCCATACAGAAAAAATGTAAAATTGGACTCCTACCACACACCAACATCAACTCCAAGATGAAAGACTCAAAAGCAAATGGCAAATATATAAAAGTTTTAGGAGAAAATTAAGGCAAATATCTTAATTATCCATGAACAGGGAAGTAGTTTGTAAATAAAACCAAATGCACAAACCATAAAGTAAAAAATGTATAAAATTGATTGCATTAAAATTAAGAAATTCTGTTTATAAGAAGATCCCATAATAAAGACAATATCAAAATTGGAGAAAATACTGGAAACTCATATAAGTGACAAAGGGATCAAAATCAGGATATATCAATAACTTGCATGACTCAATTAAAAAACAAAAAAAGCAAATAACTCAGAAAAGAGCCTTTAATAGGCACTTTCTCCAAAGAGAAAACCTGAACTACCCAAAGGTTGTTTAGCTATATTAGGAATCAAGGAAATCCAAACCAAACCATAATCAGTTATAATTTTATAGCCCCAAGATTGACAAAAAAAATGTAAAATCTTTAAGAATAAATTTTAAGTAATGTGCTGATATAGAACAAAGGACTCCTCACCTACTCCAGGTGAGAGCTAAACTGGAACAGTCACTTTGGAAAATATTTTAACATTACCTAGGTTGGAAAGGTGGTAAAGTCAAACACCACAAATCAATCTTAAGTATATACCATAGATTATCTCTTGAACATACTGTATTATTATATAGGTACAATAATATTAACTAGCCACACTGCTCATAATAGCAAAAACTGAAAATGACCTAAATATCTATCAATACTAGACTAGATAAATACATTGTGGAATATTCAAATATGAGAATGCAACAGAACAGAGAAAATACATGAAATTGAGTTATCCATACCAATATTTTTTAAGTCTCAATAGCATAACATTGAGACTAAGAAGTCAATCACAGAATTAAATAGGCAGCAAAATTATATATTATTTAGGAATATACTTAGAAGTGGTAAAATTATTTTAAAAAGCAATGGAATGATTATTACACAATAATAATATTAATATTATTGCATATTTAAGAGAGAGTGTATAGGAAGGGTACAATTGTAGAGGGGCTTAAAGGCATTTCTAAGACATTATCAGTTTTCTTTATCTTAACACAAATGTTTACTTCATTATTGTTCTTATTAATAGTACATATACACTTTTACACTCTTCTGTTAATTAAGTTCACAATTTTTTAAAAGCAGAAAAATGTTAAAAGAATATGAACAACAAAAGATAAACCTTTCAGGATACTTTAATTCTTATTTTGGGGTAAATTTCTAGGGATATCATTGCTAAGTCAAAACACATGAATCTTTTAAAGAGTCAGCATTTATACACTCCTAAGCAGTATTATCTTAGGTTTTATTTTATTATGTCTGCATTTATGTAAACTGCCTTTACTCTTTTTTCTGAATCAACATGAAGCCTAAATAAACCCCAAACAAGGCAAGGAAGTGGTACAAGCCGTGGGGAACCGAGCTTTGTAACCTGTGGTATTTCTCTCTAGTGAGAATTTGGGTGGGATTCCCATGCAGGAGACCTACCAGTGTGGTAGAACTGTTAACCCAGAATCACAGAGCTGGAGCTCTCTCCACGAACCAAAGGAAGGGATCAGGGACTCTTCTCGCTTTTAGCCTGTGAATACCCTTCCGGGCTTTCCTGCCAGTCCATAGCAGAAGGCCTCCTCAGGCCAGCTAATCTCAGCTTCCTATCCACTGGAACTCGCTACAGCTTTTTCCTGTGTATGCGTGAGATTCCCTACTGGCTCATCTGGATGGAAATACAGTGACTTCAAAAATCACAGATAGCTATCAGCAAAGAGCCGATGGTTCCTAACATAAACATCCGAAGAGATACTTCCTTTATTCAGATTGTTTGCAGCATATGGAAATAAATATTGTTGACTGGACATGGGGAGAAAATAAATCTTTTCCTACTACAAAGACTACAGGAAAAGCAAGAAACTGGGCAGTGCCTTTGTCCTCAGCCTCCTGTCGTCCCAGGAACAGCCCTGCCCTAGGGCTCACCTCAGTCACAGCCCTACAGATACTCACCCTGGCCCTCCCCCCACCCCCAGCTCTAGCAGAGTCCTTCCCACTGCACAGGCAAACACTTGTCACCATGCACATATATTTTTTTCCCCATTTGGCTGTGTCTTGTGCATCTTTTACCTTGACACCAAGTATGGTGACTGGTGCTAATCCTGGTCTTCACTGCTAAAGAAACCTCTCTCAAAAGATTAGTGGCATCCTACTCTTTTTACTCGAAGGAAAACAAGGGGCCAGATTAGCAAGAGATATGTACAAAGCCACAGAGAGGGTAGTAGTCTTTGTTAGTCTTCTGAATCCCATTCCTATTACTGCCAGGTAAAGAAGTTTCAGGAACAGCTATACTGTATCCCAGTGCTTGGACTCAAGTCTGCACCTCTGTCTTGACAGAAACAAAATGAGCTAATTAAATACTTGCCACTAGCTTATTTTGGAAACTTCGTGGAGTGTGCGAGAGCCCGAATGAATTTCAGGCCACTATTGATTACTTCAAATGCAGAGGAAGTCATCCAAGCATGGGAAGAAGGTGAGGAAGCTAAACCCATGGCCGAGGGTTATTAATATTGTAATGCTTTTGCTTATTGGCGCAGAAAAGCAACTCTCGGCTATATAGGGACTAAAGCTTTAAGGCTATAATGGAGGAGAGTAAATAGAATCCTTCAAGGTTGAAGAAGAGTCCAACCAAATACTCTACCTAATTGCTTTGGAATAACGAAGATCACCCTGCTTACTGTGGGAGAAAGAAAATCAATAGATTGTATTTAGAGGAAATTCAAGGCACAATCAGGTCATTCTCTCTGTGGCTAGTAGAGAGTGATACCTCTGTACAGATCCCCCAAGGGGCAGCAATTAAGTGAAAAACAGTCCATGGTGCCTAAAATAACCCAACAGCTTTAAATATAAAATAGTTTCAAACTTATAGGCTTCCAATGGATCTGAAAGAGAACTATCCATTCATAAGGCGAGTGAAGCTTTGCTCACATAAGAAGTGATTTAATCCACTGGTAAAATTGATGAGGTTTTAGATAATAGCATTAGTCTTGATCTCAGAGATCTCTGGGATCTAAATTAAATCTCTTGCATAAAGACTTTTTAGGCTTCAATCCAGAGTTTTGCATGTCCACTTTCTGAACTTTCCTATCCCAAATTAACTGACATCACCCACCATGTGGTAAGATCACTTCAGAGAACATAGAATGTTTTGAAGAAACAGATGTCATCCATCCATAGTTGACACAGGACTGGCCCAGACCAAAGAGGCTCAGACATGCCTAGCCTCAAGGTGTAGCCATTCCAACACATCACCTCTCTGTATTCCCTTTTGAGTGGCCACATTTAGGAAATAACTGATGCTTGCGAGAGCCCTGAGCTGGAATTCAGGTGGGCATTTAAATAATATTATGTGTTTCAAAGTAAGTTATTATAAAGTTTTTTTTTCCAATATAGTATCAAACTAAATAATCCTAAAAATATTTTAAAACTAAGGAGACCTTTTTTTTTTCAATATGAATTTTCAGGGTCAGAGTACTTCATTCTTCAAAACAGATTTTATCCCTTTTCACAATTTTCATACTCTGGGGAAACAGTGTAATTTGATTTGTGGATTATTCTAAAGTATGTCATTACAGCTCATCCTTCCTCTTTGACCCCTGGACCTTGTCAGTTGGTCATCAACCCTTGAAGATCCTGCTCTGTAATCTCTTGGCTCCTTTCCCTCCTCATGTCCCCCGTCTGCCAGCCACTACTGGGCTCTGTCTCTGGTGTACTTTCTCTCCTCAGACATCACACCACCACACTGCTACCACACTCCTGTGTGTCACATCTTTTACATTTCTTCATTGCCCAGGGAGTCCAAACAACATCTTCATGGCCCTTTATAAGACTCCCAGTCTGCCCTCCAGCCTCACCTGTCTATGCCCTCTAGCATCCTACAGTCTGGTCCCCATCAGTCCCCACTTCTTAAATAGGCTAAGTACATCATGCCCTCACTTTTTAAATATAATACTCTGCCTAAAATAACTCTTTTTGCTCCTTTACCAGGAAAATTCTACTCATTCATCAATACCTAGTTCCTCATTACTTTCTGAAGAATCTGCCTCACTCCTCAGGCATAATAACCTTTTTCATAACCCTTTTCTGTACTTCTATTGCTTTCTGGAATAGTATACTACCAGTTTCTGGGTACACTACCAGTCCCTTGCAGACGGGAACCTTGCCGGGCTTATCTGTGCAGCCTCTGTGCTTCTCTCATGCCCACTACAGAAGTTATAATACATCTTTGTAGAAAAAAAATCAATTCTATTGGATTTCTAGAAAAATGATACTGTCCCTAAGAGTAGCCATTGAGAATCTCAGCTATATCAAATACTTTACCAGGGGTGAAGGCTCAGTAAGGCACAGTGTGACATCCACACTCCACTTATTTTACCAAAGCATTTATTTTATCACCAGGTTTGATCGGCCGTGCTGATATTGCAGTGCTGACAACATTCCCTCTTTTTGTTGTCATATGTTGTTTGGGGATGCTTCTTTGACTCTCTATCAGAGAAAGGTACTCTTAAAAACACCTTCTCTAAACTTCGAGGCTACTTTCATGTAAGGAACTAGAATGCTACCTCCATTTTCTTTGGTTTTAGCTTTCATCATAATAAGTAGAACTGTGGCCGGGCACAGTGGCACACACCCATAATCCAAGTGACTTGGGAGCCTGAGGCAGGAAAATCCCAAATTCAAAGTCAGCCTCAGCAATTTAGAAAGGCCCTAAGCCAATTAGTGAGAACCTGTCTCAAAAAACTTAAAAAAGGAGGCTGGGAATGTGGCACCCAGCAGCAACATTATTGATTCTTACATACATTCACATGGGGTGGAAGTTAAAAGAAATTATATATGCATACTAAATAATAATAGATTACATAGGACAAAATTCTAGAGAAAAAAAGCTAAAAGGGGAACTTCTTCCTCCTCTCCTTCCTGATGGGTGCTATAAGACAATTGCCATGGTTTAAATAGGGAATCCAGATCTTTTGAAAGAGCACTGCCCAGAGATGGACCAAAACCATACTTTTGGCCTTTGTTGTATCATACATAGCTGTGTCAATTGGCCCAAAAGATTTTATAAAAACAGAAAAGTATATTTGTGATCTTCACTGTTTCAATAGGGCTATCTATTCTGAGTATAGTATTTAGTTAATGATAAACATATGATTTCCTTAAGATCTGTTAAGCAAGTCTCTTTTTAACATAGTTATAATAGATCCAACAAATTCATTCTTGGTGAGATATAATTATTCAGCTTTATCATCTTTGTACCAATTAAACTTTATTTATACTATAAATAAGTATTATGACTATAGCTACAAGTTCTTCTCCATCACGACTCTATATTTTATGATTGGAGTAAGAATCAATACACCTCTAGAAGATGCATTTAGGAATTGATCTCTCTCTCCTCTTACCCTGCCCCCTATATTGCATAATACAGCAACTATCAATCACATGTGATATGAATTGTTGAAATATGACCAGCACCATGTGAGCTGTGCTGTAAAATATTCATTAGACTTTAAAGATAATATAAAATATGTACATAAAAATCCCTGTATAATGTTATGATGATTACATATTGAAATGATATTTTGGATATATTGGGTTAGATTAAAAGTATTAAAATTAATTTAACCTGTTAATTTTCATGTTTTAATGTTGCTACTAGAAAATTAACATTTACATGTATAACTCACATTGTATTTCTAAGGACAGCCTTGGTCTATGGAATATGTTTATTTCCTACTTAATAAAAAGCAACTGAAGTGTTAAAAGTGACTTTTGTTTTAACTCCTAAAATCCAGGTTTTGCCTTTTTTTTTTCTGTAGTTGTAGATGGACAGCATGCCTTTATTTTATTTGTTAATTTTTATGTGGTGCTGAGGATCGAACCCAATGCCTCACACTTGCTAGGCAAGCGCTCTGCCCCTGAGCTACAGCCCCAGCCCTTGCCTTTTAAAGAATTTTAAATTCAGAATTCAAATATGATTTATCAAAAAGGGAACAAAAAAAGGAACCAAAAAAATGTGCTATTGCAAGTACAACTGGTCTTGTGGATTACGAATTTCAGGAAAGACATCACATTCACCAGCAAGTTATACTTAGAAATGCTTGGAGGGACTCCTAACTCACCGGGAACAGGTTAATGAAGCATGGATAGAAGGATCAGTAACTGAAAAGTCAATTCCTGACTTCACCAGGTCTAAACCCCTAGAACAATGATGCTCTTCTTAAGATATCCTTTGATGCTCTCTCCATCCAGATTCCTTTTTTACTTTTACTGATTGCAACTTGAAAACTCAAAAGCAGAGTGTTCATCAGACTCAAGTAAAAACCTCTAGGCTCTCAAAATTAAAAGTCATATCTTTAGACTTCCTTTTATAAATAACATGAATTACAGTAATGCCCCCCTACACACTTATCTGCAGGGGATATGTTCCAAGACATCCCCCATCCCAGTGGCACCTGATGCCTGCATATACTACATTCTTTCCCCTACATGCATAACTATAATAAATTTTAATTTATAAATTAGGCACAGAAAAAAACTTAACAACAATAACCAATAATAAAACAGAACAATTGTGATATATTTAAAACTTAGGACTTGCTTATCCTGGAATTTTCCATTTAATATTTTTGGACTGCAATTGAGCACAGGTAACTGAAACTACATTTCTGTGAATAAAAAGGAGCCACTGTTTCCGTCCTCTATTTTCATTATCAAAACAAATCTTTTTCATGTGTCTATCATGTAAAGAACATTGTTGGAAATCAAGAATACAAATAAATGAGACACAGTCCCTGTCTTGAATAGACAGAGCAAACTTCTCCCTCTCTTCCTAATCCCTCTTCCTTCCCTTTACTCTTTTAATCTTTATTCCTTCCACATCAGGAAAAGAATATTTTTGCTGTGAACTCTCTGGATTCCTAGAATGGCTCAGGAGATTCATTAACCAACTTAAATAGATAAATCCCTACAGGTGCTGAAGCTGGAACTGCTCTGTGGGAGCTGCCCCTGTGAGAGGCAGCTCCATCCCAAATTGCCTACCATCTGGAGTGTCAGCCATTGCCACACTGGGTGTGGGGATCACATGTGATCTCCATCAATATTCTCTGTCCACGCCATCGGATTACATATGGCAGGCTTCTCCTGACCAGAAGTGATACAGGATTCTCTTTGAACAGTTCAACTGTCCTTGCCAGGGAAACTTCTCCCTGATGAAATACATTTTATTTATACAATGTGATCTATATTTTGAGTCAGACCATTCCACCCACATGCTGTAAATTTCAGGAAAATACAACTAGCCAGTTATAAATGGTATAAAATCGATAGAGAAAAACTTAATTGCACTTGTACAGATTTTGAGGGATTATTTTCCACCCCACAGGGATAGATGATCAAGGAGAAACAGGAGAAAGATTATTCTTTAGTATTTTTCCCTTTTGAAAGCCACATTCTAATATTTGGCATACTTTCCTATTTCTTCTCCTTGGCTAGACCCAGCTTGTTAGTTCTTTGGCTCACATTCCTCCTTGACTTCCATTTACTCCACGTTCTTTTCTCTGTGTTAATGGTTAACAGAGCATGTACTGTAAATTAGCATTTATAAAAATCAATTACACTGCTTCATAAGACAGAGCGGAAACTTAGATTGTCTTCACCAGATCATTTGTATTTATCTGTTAATTATAAACCTTAATTGTCTCTTTTTATCATATTAATTTGCACAAATTGTACAACTTCAGAGTTTAGCAGTTTTGAAGCCCTTGAAATACAATTATTCTCTTAACATTCTTTTCAGAAACACGGTATTCATTAATGATTAGGTTGGTAAAAATTAGCAGCTCTGATAATTGGCCTTGGCTTCTCCTTGGTTTTTTTTTTTTTCCTTCTTTCTCCAATAAAGTTCTGGTTCTCACAATTTTACATGTCTGATAGCCTCTTCCTGTGCCTGAGCCCTGTTTTAACTGAACTTTGTAGCTCATAAGACTTTACAGATTTGGGGCTCAAAGTAGAATACACTTCTATGCCAGTGAACTGATTCCAAATAGGTGTGACCCTTTTCCCCTCTCTGCAGCAGAACTTTGACTTCTATTCATGAGGCAAGGCTATTTGCCTTAACTCTGGACATAAGAAAACTCACATATGAAAGGAGGAAAAAAGCTTTCTAAGTCCAGACGCATCTGTAAAACAGTTGCAGACTCCTACATGAAGAGGGGGCTTTCTGGGCTCTTGTCAGCCACCTTTCAATTGTGATTCTACTTCCACACAGTGTGACAGCCACTTGGAGTCATATGTCTCATGCATGTCTCCAAAATACAAGATTTGTTCTTTCAAGAGGATTCACAAATCTGGGTTGCTGAGTATATAATCCACATGAAAGGACAATGTATCCAAACAATCCCAGAACCAGGCAGCTTCCAGTTTCCAGGAAAGTTCTGGCATTCTGGCACTATCCAGAGGCCTTTCATCCAACCCTGCTGTCACTGACAGACAATCTGCATGCTCCATCCCCAAAGGCTGAAGAACTCAGGAGCAATGAGAAAGAAGACAACCCCATCTCCTGCTACCCCCACATGAGGTTTTCTATCCTATCCCAATGGAAAACCCACCTGTGTTCTCCCAAATAGTGGGATTCATGAAATGTGGGATGGTCATCAAACATTATAGGAGCAAATGTCTGGCATGGCTAGAATTCTTTCAATCATCTGATTGGGTACTTGGAAATGCTTAACTTGCTATAATTCTACCCCTTCAGAAGCAACAGTTCTGAAGTTAGACCAGATTTTCTCATATATTATCTGAGAGGATACCATAACCAGGTACCAGTTTGCAAGTCAAGATCAAAAGTCTGTGATCTGTGGTTTTTCAGGGATTCTATTCCATTGGTTGTTTGCAAGGCTTGCAGGGGAGTGATGTGGGAAAGCTGGTCAGCCAGAGGGGGCAGAGAAGAACAATTCCTTTGTTGTTTTGAAACAGGGTCTCCCTATGTTGAACAGGCTGGCCCCAAACCTTTGGACTCAAAGGAACCTCCTATCTCAACCTCACAATTACCTAGGACTACAGGCACACACCCAGCTTAAGAACAGCTCTTTTATATAAAAGAATAGGATTACTGCTTTATCAAAAGGGAAAGCTGTCCTTGTGCGTTCCATCTATAGTCACTCTCTGATACTGTTCAGATCAGGTTACTTTTAAGAAAAGGTGCATGTGTTACAAAGCACTTGCCAGCCAGACCTGTGAATGCTCGCCCTCCAGCCTGGTTTCCTCCAGGGACTCATACCAGCTCATGTCACAGAAATGTGGTCAGATTACCTCCTGACAGCCTCTCCCCATCCCAGTTTCCATCCACTGGGGCATTTCCATCTCTCGTGCCAGGGCCTGGTCACACAGACTGAATCTCATGACAAAAAGGGAAGCTATTCCTGGGGATTGACAAATGTTGGTTGAAAATAAGCATTTGTTTATCCATGTGGTTCTGCACTGTCACTTCTGTGAATTATAAGACAGGGTTGCTGCCATTGCCTGGCCAGAAGAGTGAGAACTCAGCTCCTTGTTTGGCACTTTGGGGTAAAAGTGGGAGTTGGAAGAGAAGCTCTCTGTAGCAAAGAAATCTTCTGTGAAGAAATCTCTGCAGGAAAGGCAATGGGTACTCTTGGCCCTCTTGTACCAACTGTGATGATGTCTTTGATTTTTATTTCTCTATGTCAAGTCCAGTGTGAAACAACAATAGTGTCCCAGCCCAGATTCACCCTTGCAAGCTGCTGATGTTCACGTCCTTCTCATTCCTTCTTCTTCATAAAATACTACCACACCCCACTCTGTAGCTCAAGTACCACCTCCTTAAGCCTTGGCAAAGCACACCACCTAATATGACTCAGCTGTTTGGTCATTTGACAAAGGGAGTCTAAGGACAGGCAGCTATTGCTGAGCACAGGGTTAATGGAAATTCAGCTATTGGTTATCACTGAGTTCCAGAACAGGTGAAAAGAGAAGGGCTATGCCAGCTTGTTTCATAAAGTCAAGACCAGGCTACGAGCCACCATTTTAGATTGGTAGAAGGAACAAAAGAAGAAATCTGAATTCAGCTTCAGAACCGTCTTCTACTAACACAGACAGAGAGCAACTTTATAAGAATTAGGAAAGGGCAATCCTTCCCCAAGTTTACTTGCATCTGTCAAAATTTTGTTATAACACAAATACTGCATGTTCTCACTCATATGTAGAGTCTAGAAAAGTTGATCTCATAAAGAGTAGAACAGAGGTCACCATAGTCTGGGAAGCATAGGGGATGGTGGAATAGAAAGAGGATACATAATAGGTACCGAAGTACAGATAGGAGGAATAAGTTGTTGTGTTCCACAGCACAGTAGGGTGACTATAGTGAATAACATTTTAATGTATATTTCAAAATAGCCAGAGGAAAGAATTTTAAATGCTCCCAACACCAAGAAATGATAAATATTTAAGGTGGTGGAAATGTTAACGATGCTGATTTGATCATTACACATTGTATGTATGTATCAAAATATCACAGTGTGCTCAGTAAATATGTATAATATTACATAATAAAATAAAACCAAATCTACCCCCTTAGACATGGACCCTGACACAGTGCACAACTTGTACAATGTCATACAGTAGCCCCAATGAGCCGAGAACCAGAAGCGAGGACAATAGAAGTTAATAAGCTCTTTGGTGGTCACTGAGCTGAAAGCTTCATGTCTATTACCTCATCTAATCCTCACATCAACCTGAGTACTATTATTATCTTATTTACTTTGTGAAAATTAAGACACTGGAATTAAGCAGTCTGTCCAGACCAGAAGCTATGAGGTAACAGAGCCAAGATCTGAATGCAGGTGAATCCCAGCTCTTAATCACTATGATTTATGCAAGTGGGAAGACAGCACCCTGCGTAGCTTTGGTTGGTTATTGAAATAAATGTCACTGTCTTCAGGTAGAGTGTTTTGAAACAGGGGCTTGAGAAAGGGATTTGAGTGCTTGTGATCTTTTGAGGGAAAGCTCTTCAAGAGAAACCTATAAGCCAGAAAGGGAAGCAGGCTAGCAAGCTGAGCGAGGACATGGTCTCAGGTAACATACAGCATGGCCTGATCCACAAGGGCTCAAGAGTGTGAATCATGCAAGAGAATTGTCCTACCTTGAGGCAAAAGGACCTGCCTTTTTGCTATGGTTTGAATATGAAATTTCTCCCAAAGTCTCATGTGTTGAAGGCTTGGTCTCCAAAGCAGCAATGCTCAGAGGTGGGGCTTTGGAGAAGTGATCAGATCATGGGGGCACTAGCCTCATCATCACCCACTGATGGGTTCATAGCTGAATGGGGCTCTGTTGGAGGAAGTAGGTCACTGAGGGTGTGCCTTTGATGGATACATCTTGTGCCTGTCCCCTTCTCTCTCCCTCTCTCTCTCTGCTTCCTCTCTACCATGAGGTGGCAACTCTCTGCCACGATGCTCTGCCCTTATCAATGGAGCCAGCTGATCATGGTCTGAAACCTTCAGAATTTTGAGCCGAAAGAAATCTTTCCTCCTTTAAGTTGTTTTTCTCAGGTATTTTGTCATAGCAATGAAAATCTGACTAACATGCTCTTACACTCCCATAAATCATTCAGTCATAGGGGTTGAGTGGTAGAATCTTTCATGTATCTCCCAGAGAGGTGACTCCCAAGAAGGTGACGGATGTAAGCTGCAGCACTTATGGTAGCTGGAGAATGGGTGTACCTGCAGGTAAAGGGGATCCATGTGGGGCACCAATAGCATCTACTATAGAAATCCAGTAATTCTTGGCAGATGGTCAGCAAATGAGGCCTCTGTGATTATTTAAGATGCAATTCCATTTGATTTAGAAGTGGAATTTCATATCTATCATATAACACTGAAGTTAATAGACCAACCACTGCCAAACTTATGGTACAAACAAATTTATATCACTCTCTAAGAAGACAGAAATGCAATACACTGGTCAGATATCATCATTCTGATATTCAAAAACCTACTAGGCTCCCTTTACTCCTCCAAACAACCAAGAAGGCAATTTGTTGCTGCTATTGATGTTTCTTTTTACTTGTTCTAATTAGTTATACATGACAGAAGAATGCAGTTCAACTCATTGTATAAACAGAGTGCAACTTCTCATTTCTTTGACTGTACATGTCATTGAGTCACACCATTCGTGCAATTAAACATGTACATAAGGTAATAATGTCCATTTCATTCCACCATCTTCCCTATCCCCATACCTTCTCCCTTCCCTCAATCCCCTCTGCCCAATTCAAACTTCCTCCATTCTTCCCTTGCCCCACCACACCACATTATGGATCAGTATCCACGAATCAGAGAAAACATTTGGCCTTTGGTGTTGGGAGATTGGCTTACTTTGCTTAGCACCATATTCTCTAACTCCATCCATTTACCTGCAAATGCCATAATTTCATTCTTCTGTAAAGCTGAGTAATATTCCATTGTGTATATACATATTACAGTTTCTTTATCCATCCAGAAGACAATTTCTAAGGTCAACATGAACAGTCACTATTCCTGCCTCATTTTCCACAACAGCCCTTCAGACACCCTGTACTGCAATACCTATTTGGAGAACTCTTCCCAATCACCCATGAACTCTCTCATTCCCATGTTTCCAGTCATGCTGCTATCTGAACTTGGAACGCCCTCTTTCATCCTCCTCTGACTATTGAAATCTTAGGGAAGGCTCTTCCGTTGCTAACTCACTTAAGTTAGCTTAAGTGAGGTGGGTTTTACATAAGGAATCGGGATCTCTCAGGAAGAACAGAAAAGCCTTCATTAAAAAAAAAAAAATGCAAATAGAAACCTAAGAGTCAGCCCTCTTCCCAAACTGGGTTCGGGAAGCATAAAGGTTTGAAGGAGGTTTCTCAGTTAAGACTGACCCATTATTGTCCCCTTCACACAGGAATGAGTCCCTAATAGCCATGCACAGGTTCCATCATCCTGTTCCCACTCCAAGGCTAGGGATACTAGACCAAAAAGAGATAGATCCCTAATGGATCTGAGAAAATTAGAATGTAAAAGACAGAAAGTTAGGTCCTGGTTCAACCTGATCTGTTATCTTGACCAAGGGAGATATGAGCCTGGAAATTATGGGATGGCCATCTAGCATAGAAGATTAGTCTATAAACAGAAAAAGGTAAAGCCAGAATGTTGTGGGAAAACAGTCAGATGTCCAGACAGTGTTTCAGTTTCTAATTCCAGTCCCTTTTCATAAAGGTAGCTGAATTCCTAGCCCTAGGTTCTATGGTACTCATATAGTCTGAATCATCATGATAAAGACTTTTCTTCATTTAACAAGCTCAGATTAAGTTCAGGAACTTGCAACCAATGATTCCTCAACAATACTTCCATCTCTGTGTGTGTCTGTCTGTATTTCTCTACCTTTCATTTCCATCCTTTCTTCCCCCCTTTTCTCTCCCACACACACTCCCCCATCACAGCTTTGCTTTATTTATCTGTTCTCAAAATCCAAACATGGCTATGCAAGACTCTTTAATGTCATCCCAGAAACAAAGCCACTATTTAGCTGCCTAACTTCCTTGAGTCTCAATTTTAGATTCCCAGGAAAATTTAATGAATAATATTTGTGTCATCTCCTCTAAGACCTCTGGTTCTATAATATCTGACTAAAAGAATCCAGAACCATAAGCTAACATGGGTACAGAGCCCACAACCACTGTGGGGAGGCATGAACTAAATCCTAAACATCCTAAATATTGTTATGCCCAGTAAGGACTGCCACAATCTCCCACCCAGATTTTATTGCTATTCCCCTTATATTCTCACCACACATTACTGGTTTCTCTAATGGCCCTGTCTTTTTCCATTGTATTAAAGCTTATTTAGTTATATGTCTCTACATCAAAGCCTTCTTGATAGACATGAAAAATATTAACTTTATTGAATCTTAGTGTGCATAAATGGGGGTAATATTTTCAGTTTAGTTTGATGGATGGTTCAAGAGAACATATCTCAGAATTATTTTTCTTTTGTATTTCCAATCATCCAGTCCTTTCTGATCCATAGTACTTCATATATGGATTATCACAGTGAGTTATCTTTATTTGTCTAAATAGCTATAGCCCCAACTGGATAAGATGAGGTCAGAAGCCACAGCATTTTTTATATTTCTATTCTAACCTAGTGCATGCCTCCTGTACAGAAAGTGTGTAAAGATGTTGTTTGTTAAATTGAATTGAATCCAAACCCATGTGAAATTTAGGCTAAGATCATCTCACCTGATGACCCTTATTTACCTGGTCTTCTGAGTTCTCTTTGAGTCTGAATGTGGCAAAGATTTCCTTGGAAGCCACAATCTTGGCAAGACCTTCCTTCTCTGAAAGAACTGACTTTATTTAATTACAGTAGAAGAGCATGATAAATAATTTTTCCCATAAGAAACATGTTTCCTCTTTTTGACAATTTTGACAGCCTATTGTTTAAATCTGAAAAAAAAGGAGTCCAGAAATAATTTACAGAGGAAACTTGGCTCAGGTGTCTTCCCCAGATGCTATTGGTATCTTGAGACCATCCAGAGAGGTAATTTACACACACATACACATACACAACAGAATTTAAGTGGGCTTTGTGTTTCTACAGGGTGTCCAAATACTAGCGTTTGCCATCTGGTCTGCTCAGATGGCTGTTTCTGGTGTCTGCCCCAGTGTTTGAGTTTGCTTTATTTATTCTTCAGGCATTTACAGAACTTGAGCACTACGCTAGGCACAAAGGATGCAAAGATGGTAAAGTGCACTCTCTATTCTCAAAAAGTAAGCCGTAGGCCATGGAAAAATTAATTGCACGGTGATGCAGTAAAATAAAACTATCATGTGCAAAAGTGAATCTGACAATAAGATGTAAAGGAAGAGAAGGAAGAGTTCACATTGAAGACACCTCTTGGAATTACACATGAGAGTAAAATGATCGGAGAGCAAAGGAGGTAACCTAAAAAAGCACCAACAGTAAAACATAAATCAAGAGGAATCTATGGGGGAGAATGGGGACAAACAGTCAGAAAGGGAACAAGAGAATTAAAAGACTAAAGCCATGAAATGCAAAGGACAAAGAAAGAACACATAAATTCAACAGTATTGAACAGTCACCTGAAATGAGCTCATACAATAACCTCGGTGTTTGGCATTTTAGGAGTCCTATTGATCTTTATTATTGTTATTTTCAAAACTTTTTATTTGAAAATACTTTAAAACTCATTTAAAAAGTTACAATTATAGGACTAGTACCTAGAATACCAATATAGCCTTAGCCCCAATTATCTATTGTTAATGTTTCACACCATTTGCTTTATCATTTATCATCACTCTCTTTCTTCTCTCTGTCTGAAACCATCATCAATTTTAGTAAAACTAACATTGATGCAATTGTTTTATAATCCACTGATCATATTCAAATTTTGCTAAGTGTCCCCAATAATGTTCTCTACTGAATTATTTCTTTCATTAAAGAATTTGGTTTAGGGTTAGATATTTATATGTTATGGGGTTTTTTTCCCACAACAACAAAAATATTAATTGGCATAGCATTGTCTATATTTACTACTGAGATTTAAATACATGGTCTTTCTTGAGCATCGGCATAGAATTTTACCAAAATTATCTAAAATATTGTTTCAAAGTGTTACCCAACAGCATCTGCATCACTTAGAAATTCGGAATCCCAGGCCAACCCAGAAGATTCATGTGCACATTGAAGTTTAGGAAGCAGCCACATCCTTCCTAAAAAAGTGGCAGTTTGGGATGAATGATCAGATTGGTGGCTTACAAAGAACTGGTTTAACAAGGTTTTGAATTATGTTCTTCTACATAATGAAGAACAACATATACAGAACATTCTTATCTATAACCTTGATTTAAACATTGTGAATCATATGTAAGATATTATCACTTCCATTTTACTAACAACAAAACAGGAGTTTAAAGAGGTTAAATGCCTTGTCAATAACCACAGGGGTAATAGGTGGCTGCACCCGGTCTTGAACCCTTAGATTTACTTGGAGGTAGGAGGGTGCTGTTCACTGGAAAGGACAAGAATGGTTCTTTCAGGGTCTGAATAAAATATCAGTTAGGATAAGTCAGTTTCTTTGTTTTACTTCTAGGATTCTCAAGTAGCCCTTTGAGGACTGACCTATCTGGCTTCCTTCTAAGTTCTAATTCTGAGATTGAGTACTCTGAGAAAAGGAGAAATGACAAGAAAAAAAAGACGAAATTTCATAAATTAATAAACTGACATTCTTGTTCATAAATTTTTTTCTGAGATGGTAGAATGAACAGATTTTTCTCCCAGAATGACTTTCTGAGTTTCTGAATCATCAAAGCTCAGAGTCTGCCATGACCCATTGGGCTTTCCAGTGAGACTGGAAGGGTTGGGGAGAGAGTACAGTGAGAGTGGGAAGGGCGGGAGTCAACAAGGCTATAGTGCTGGCTTTCTCAAGATGACCGATTCTTTGTACCACAATATCTAAAGAAGTTGGGTATGATCTGGGCCAGTAACATTACCCAAGATATTTAGTCTGGAGGATGAGATGTATCAGCAGATACTCCTGGATTCATACAATCATTTCTTCTATCAGTCATGTGGACCTATCATATCACGGTTCTGTGGAAATCTGGTTTAAAAAATTACTTGGCCAATGGTGGTATCTTGTCCTTGGGAAAGGAGTTGATAAAGGTTAGGTAGGGTTCTAAACAAATGGGTTTAGGGGAGGGGACAGCTCCTAATGGGAAGTAGAGTAAATTAAGAAATCAAGAAAAATAGCCAGCAATATGTCATATAATTTAAAGGCATGGACTTGAGGGCCAGGTAGACTTGGTTTCAAATTCCAGCACTTCTATTTACTGTGTGGTCTTGGCAAGTCACTTAACTTCTCTAAGCTTTATACATAAGACAACGTCAATGGTAATATTTACCTCACAAGGCTGTTGCAAATATTAAGTGACAAAAATGATATAAAACCCTTAATATAGTATTTTAACTCAGAGGACCATGCTAAACTAGAAGGTATCATCATCATCATCATCATCATCATCATCATCATCTATTCTGGGTGTTCCCAATGCAATTGAGGGTAAAGGCTTTGGGTGAACTTTGAGTGCCAGCATTATGTACCAGGCAGACCAGAACTGAGCAGGAAAGCAAAACACTTCAACTGCTAGTGGAAATGGCACTTTGGAAATATCACCAGGCCTGCTCTGGGCTGAACCAGCTGGTGGAAGGCCTTACTGCACCTGTCAGGGCCTGAAGGGCTAGACACCAACAGGCTTCTAGACAGAAATTTATTCCTGAGGCTCAGTTCTGGCTGCTAGCCAGTCAGCTCTTTTCTCTTCTTAACAATGATAAAAGCTTTGATTTTAAAAATGCCTTTAAACTGTTGACTAAAATTATTTATCTCATTCCAGTCAGTATTATATCATTCCAGCCTGGTCTTTCCCAATCCTTATTGTACCTTACTTCTCCCCCAATCTGAAAAAAGACTGAAGAATTTGTTGAAAATGTCTTGTAATTTATTCTATGATGGAATGATTTCCCTGGAATATAAACAAAAAGAAAAACCTTTAGGTGCTATTCAGTCAAGCTGGTGGGAGAGAAGATAGAAATATTCCCCCTGGCAGGATTTCTGCTGATGAGATTAATACCCAAAATATTCTGGTGGGCTTTGTCATACCTTTGGAGATGAGAAAAATTACTTTCAGGGCTTCCCAAGAGAGGCCCATGGTGACCTAGGACTGCTAGTTTAGACAAACCAGGGCCACCTGCTAGGGCTAGGCAAATGAAACCTGCATATTACATTATTTCTTCTAGCCAGTCAGGGCTGAATTTCTACAGACTCTCCTTTGTCCTCCAAGACCCAGGTCTACTGACCACAGAACTACAAATAATTCATAGTAGGGAAACTATGAACTCTCCTTTTAAAAAAAAAATCTTCACTCTGGAGTGTACAGACCAACCTGTCTCTGCAGAATTATTCTGCTCTTCTTCTTCATCTGGGGTCAAAGTTTAGCCTTAGGCACCAGCTTTCCAGTCCCTTCCTTCTTACCTTAGGGACTTTTTGGTGAAATACAAGAATTCAGAGGTCAAAACTATTAACATTGTCAAGGATGCTTTTTCCAGAGGGAGAGCGGGGACTGCAGCTGCTGAACTGGTTCAGCAAAGGCTGGCAAAAGAGTCTGGTGTTACTTGACCTCTGTTCCCCCAGCTCAGAACATGAACAGGTTTTATTTAATTAAGCATAAATGTTACAAAAACGTTTGCCAAAGTTGAAAATTTTAAAAAATAAAATAAAACAAACGATGACTGGCAGAGAGGTGAGTGAAAAATGGCAGCCAAGCGGGTCAGAAAGCTTTCCTGCTCAGGATAGGGAAAGACCACAGCCCACCCCCACCCCCACCCCCAAGGAGCCTTTTTCTTAAAAGAACTGCTAGAAATGTTAGCCTTTTCCAATCATGCCAATTGAGACTGCTTCCTACTTCGCCTTTCCTATGATTGTCATCAAAACACCCAAACACATCAATTTAGGCCACTTCATAGTGATTTCTTCCATCAGTCTCAAGTCTGTTTTAGAGTTGTCTTCCCTCTAGGGAGATGACTTTTTGCTGAATAGAGTAAGCACAGCAACAGGCCAGTTTCAGGCCTGGCACCTCCCAGACCATGGGAAATCCTGGAGATAAGGGCACTCAGACTTTTTGAAATTTGATTCCCCTAAAATAAAAAAAGAAGGCAAAGGACCTCTCTTGAGTCCCAGCTCCCCAGGGCCAATGATTTGTAACTGTTAGTAGGGTTAAGCTCTTCCTGATGTCCTCTCAAATGGCAAATGGGTTATGAGGGCAGGAAACCCAAGGTCAGCCTCCAGTTGGAGTAAGCCTAGGAACTGACACACTCAGCTAGGCGGCCAGGGTATATATTTCATTTATACTTGACCTGTTCTTCCTCACTCCTGTGGATTTTCCTTATTTTCTTTCACCTCTACAACTCCAAAGGGACAGAGCTGAAGGTTCCAATAGACCGGCACAAAAAAAAAAAAAAAGAAAACTCAGATGACCACAGACCTTTGGCATCCCTCCAGTTGCTGCAGCTTGAAGTAATCACAGCCAGAATCAGGGCGTGAGGGTTACTTGCAAAATATCAATCTGTCAACAGGTACAAAGAACTGCCTGTTAGCAGCAAAGGGACACATGCAGAGACCATGTTAACAAGAAATTCTAAGTTCTCAAAGTAAATCCTTACATATGCCAGATAATGATCTTTAAAATTAAAATTAAAATAAATAATCCAGCAGCATACACCACCAAGATCTTGAAAATAATGATAGCACCTAGTTTTCTAGATTTAATTTTTATCAAAAAAATTTTGTGCTAAGTGCCTACTATGTGCAAAGATTATAATGGGCAGTGACCATTCCATCAGCCCCCAAACCTGTGCATAATCAGTTCCAAAGGTTGAAGTAGAGTATTTAATCCAATAGATAAGCATATCAAAGGTGGCTATTAGTATTGTAGAATTTCAGAGATTATAGAAAACTTCAGAAAAGACCAGAGTCAAAAGAGAGCAAATGAATCATTCAAGGTCATACATATCATTCCAAAGTCAGACCTAGAAGACAATGTAGAACTCTTTCCCTTGTACTTCATCTCTTTAGGTTAGCAGAGTCTTTCCAAGCTAAGAATCTCAAGGAGAGAAATAGATAGTATAGCAGCCAGGTGGTAGAGATGGCAGCGGGAATGTCCTAACTGAAGCTTGCTAGAAGAGCAAATTGCCTGTAACTACTGCTCAAGTTACCAGAAAACAATCTGGAGAAAAAAATCAACATCAAAAGGAACTTTCTGACTCTAAAATAAGGAACAAGGTAAAGAACAGAGTAACTACTCACTATGATAGCTAGTCTCCCCCAAAGAAGTAATCCACTCCCTTATGTAGTTCCCCTCCCACAAATCAAGTGTAATAGAAATAATGCTACATGACGTCCAAGATCATAGGAAGCTTTGCATCTTTCACCCTCCAATGCTCACTCTTGTAAGGCACCTTCTCAAATCCTGGCTACTATGGTTTGAAAAGCCCATGTTCTCACATGGAGAGGTCATATGCAGGCACTTTGGTGGGACAACCCCAGCTGAGGCCTCAAAAACCAATCAACTGTGAGCCATGTGAGTGAGTCTCCTAGGTGGCCAGCCATTTCAAGCCTTAAGACCACCACAGCCCTCCCTAGCGTCTCCCACCACAACTGCAGGAGAAATCCCAAGTGAGGGCTGTCCAGTTATGCCCAGCCTACCCAAAGAACCATGAGAGACAATGATTGTGTTTTAAACAGCTGACAGACAGGTAGTTTGTTACACTACAATGGTTAACTGGAGTAATTCCTCCAATAGACTGGGACAGACAGGGATATCCTGAGGGTCACCAGTAAGGCACCATTTTAAACTAAGGACTTCCATGAAATTAAATGTAAATAAATAAATAGCACAACCTGAAAGGGAGAGGTTTGGAATTTCCATGGAGTAAATGCTGGCAAACTGTGAGGTTTACATGAGCAAATGACCAAACATATCAGACATCAAGGACACTGAGGGGAAATAGAAACTGTTCAGAGTTAAACTTAATGAATGCCCAAGGGCATTCATTATGCATATCACCCCAGCAATAAATACTCCAGAAGTAAATCAAATGGAGGACGGTGCAGAGGAGCAAAGAAATGCAAAGAGTAATCAAGGGGAAGAAAGAGGCATATGCTCTGCTTGGTACAAAACCATCTGGAACACACCAGAGGAGGGAGAGTCAGCATGGGATACACGGAATATCAAGCTTCGGAGACTGCAAGAGATTGCCCAAGTCATTCTGAGGAATAACTGGCAAAATTAAGCAGGATAATGAGAAATATATCAAATGTACATGGAAAGAGAGGTCAGGACAGGAGACAAGAGGTTTGCGAGGGACAAGGAAGGGCTATTATGAACAATAGCAGCAACATGAGCTAATGGAGCAATTATCACACAATAATCAGGCTCCAGTGCTAAATGTTAATAGTCACCGGCCAGGTTGGGTCTTGGAGTAATTCAGCCAGTTACAAGATCTTTGCAGAAATCATCAAAATCTCTCTGGGTCCCAAAGTTCACAAAGGGCACAGCTGAAGACCCGTTTTAAAAAGAAACTTTGGATGTTCTTTCCTTCAAAGATTGCAGAGATTAGAGGAGCAAGTGTTTGAGTCAGACTCACTTGTTCCAGGAGTAGAAATTGATAGAAATCAAACCTGGCTGAGAATGGGGGTTCTAATGACCTCGGGGAGTATTTCAGGTCAACGTGTCCCAGCACTATAACAATGGCATCAGGCCCACTGCAGTCTGATTATATCTCTTTATTTAAGTCTGCAAGGCCCCAAACATAATAGTGTAAAACAGGTGGCACATATTAATCATATATTAAAATAAAATATCCTTAAGAGAGAGCTCCTACTATATAACAGAAATTGGGCAGGATGTTTTACATATATTAATACAAAAAAAAAAACAAGAGACAATTATTATTACCATCCTGGTTTTTTTGTTGTTGTTATTTGTTTTTTCTTTGTTTTATTTTGTTTGCCATTCTTGGGACCAAACCCAGAGCTTCATTCTTGGGACCAAACCCAGACCAACCACTGAGCTCTCCACCTTGGTTTTATAGGTAAAGAAACTCAGGCTTAGAGAAGTTACCTTACTGGCTTATGATGAAAGAGCCAGTAATAATAACAAAAATAATAATAAATAGTGTATTCAGCTAGACACTATTCCAAATGCTTTCACATATGTTAATTTCATTCCCATGCCACCACTGAAATAGGCATTATTGCTAACCCATTTGGGAACACTAAGCAAATAGTGGGACTAGGTGGTTTTTACCTTAAACCACCTCATTACATTGTCACATGCTCTGTAAATCCTGGGGGATGTCCAGGTCTGGCTGACTTGAAAGGCCCCTAGTTTTTTCTTTGCAACCTACTTCTCTCCAACCTCTTTGATAGGTTCCCAATATATAGATAACCCAAAAATTAAACCTCCATAACATGATTAATTCCAAAAAAATCATCCTCAACACCATCCAGGGCTTTGCAATTCAATGTATAGATTAATGGTGCAGGGATATGAAGCTTGTCACCCACTTAAGCCTCTACACTGCACCCAGTGTCCTTGTTACTGATCCTTGCTAAAAGGGAACACAAGGTTGACAAGGGCAACTGTTAGAACTTGGAGTTGCTGCTGAGAAGTTTACCTCTGAAACTCAAACGTTAGAAGAGCTCATTGAATTTATGTGTGATGGGAGCTCACTGACAAAGTCATATCCTAATACAAGATATTCCTTTAAGATTAGAAGGGCAGGTAATATTTTTTAATTGCAAAACAAGAAAGTACAGGGCTGAGGAGAGAGGGACAAACTGAAAATACAGACACAATGATCAGCTGCTAATGAGAACTGAGGGACTCCGTTCCAAACACAAACTTAACTGCTCGGTTCTCACTCAGGACAAGTCAGAAAGGACAAGGACAGAGCTGTCATAAGTGATATACTTCTCCTGCCCTTAGGCTCTTTCCTTGTCTCTCAATGTGCACACTGTGCAGAAGCTAATAGCCTTAACATCTTTATTAAGAATTCCCTTTTCCTTGAATTAATTTTCAGGCAACAAGGGCCACACAATTTGGGGTTGTGGTTGGGGTTTTTGTTTTTACAACAGAAACAACTTTGCTCCTGAGTTACTGGAAGCAAACACCAAAATACCTAAGTAAATGTCAAAGCCCATGAAGACCAGGGACCCTGTGTTTTATGTAACCTTCTCCATTATGTGGTAACCATGTCAACAACCAGGTCCAGGGGAGACTGGAAAATTCTCAGCTGAGAACCTAAACAGGCATCATTTAGTTCCTCTCTGTGTGCAGTTCCCCCACAGACCTGGAACACATTTCCCATGCAGTTCTCACTTGCTACCTACCACAGAGTTTGCTTTCAATACATACAATCCAGAAGGCTCAGCACAGAAACAAACACAATTTTGGTGCTCTTCAAACATCATTTAAGAGTCAGAACAAGTTTTTGTAGAATCCATAGAGAGAAGTATCTCTGAAAACCAACCAGAAGGGATTAAGACCTGAAGAGTTAACACAACTAATGTAGGCTTCATAGTCACAGAGGGCACAGCAAAGAGATCCTTTTGTTTCTTATGGAGGAACACAGGGAACAACACTGATTTACATACCATATACACACACCCCACACATGCACATACATTCACATCACTCTCAAGCTGTTCCCTCCCTCCCATCTGTATGATATGAGAGCCTCTAAGCTGAAGGCTGAGTTACCCAAAGCTAACCACAAGTGAGCACTTTAGCAGGAGTCCTATACCCACTCACCAGTGATATTAGAATAGTTGACTATTGAGCACCCATGTGGCATGTGGCATAAGGCCTAGTTTGCCTAAAACTTTGTATAAGTCATCCATTGCAGTACAACATTACCCCCAAGCTTATCCACATGAAAAATAAGCAATTATTATTTCGCAAAATTTGGAGAGACAGAAATTCAGGGACATCTGAGCATTTCTGGCTCAGGGTCTCTCATGGGGCTGCAGTCATTGAAGGTTTGAGTAGAGCTGAAAATTTCAGTCTTTTTTTTCCTATCCAGAATTGCCATCTTCTTGGGATGATTGACAGTGAGAATAACCACTCCCTTCAAGGGAAATCCCACTTGCACTCATCCACATATCATGGAGTGAAATATTGTCTTAGGTCTCCAATGAGACCATCATATCAGAAACTAATGGTTCCAGGGTTATTTAGTCTGGAACAGCACTATGTGTAGGCCATCATCAGGACAGCCAGGACGACTGACAGCAAGCCAGGTTCAAGTCTTTTTGAAAGTCTCTTCATAAGTTAAGTCTGATAAGAAGTTCAGACATGTGTTTCTTCCCCGTCATTTTGTAATCTCTGGTTGTAATATCTGTGTGCAACTGTTTAAGATTGTGCACACAAGAAGCAATAATCAAAGGCAGAGGTCAACAAACTTTTCTCTGTGAAGGCCAGATGATAACTATTTTAGGCTTTGAGGGCAATATAGTCTCTAACAACCACTTACTGTTGTAGTGGGAAGGCAACTATGGACAAATAAATGAGCATGACTGTGTTCCCATAAAACTTTACTTATAAAACAGGCAGTAGACCAGATGTGTACATAGAACAGTTTGCCAAACCCTGATATAAGGCATCAGCAGTTCAAATCTACATAAAATTATCTCATGAAGAAATAAAAGTATCCGGAAATCTTCATTTTGCTAAAAATATACATATAACTTACATTAATAATACTTAATTATCTACTTTCAGGAAAATCCTGAGTTTACAGTTTTTATCTCCCAAACAATGGGTAGGCGCTCAAGATTTTTTTCTAGAACAAACGTCCCAAAGTTAAGTTTAAGTTTTGACTTATCTTAGGAGACAGAAACTACTTTAAATTTTAAGTGACAGCTTCTGAAACACAGAAGAATAAAGTTCAGAAGAAAGCTAGATTTTTCAATTTCTACCACGATGCCCTATTCCATCCACAGCTCACCACTAGACAGAAATGTACACCCCAGAGTAAAGTCCAACACCAACCTTCACCAACATCAGATTCTATTACATAGGTTATAAAATGGAGAAGAGGTTTCAGTGCCCAAGAGGGTTAGAGAGAGACACACTGTGTCATTTCCAATTTCCAGACATTTAGCCATCCAGAACCACCTTCTTCCACTTCGTGTACTACAAACACATCTATTATTTGATTTCCAAACCAAACAGATTCCACCTACCCCCTAGTGTTGGGGACCATACCCAGAGCCTCATGCATACTAGGCAAGTGCTCTACTACTGAGCCACCCCCCCAGCCCCTGAACAGATTTCTAAATGGCTTATTTTACTACATGCTTTGACTCAAAAGGCACAGATGCTCCTCACTACTTCCCTGGAGGAAACAGTAACTCATCCTCTGCCACCAATGCTGCTCCAGCAGGAGGATTAAGTCCAGGAAATTTTAATCTCCTCTAAAATAATGCCCATTGATTGTACATAGTAAACACTTACTGTCCTGATCCACTCTCATGTGTACTTACTGAAATTTATTTACTCTCTCCCATCATCAATCACAGATGCCCTGCTTGGAAGGCACCCGGGCAGCCTCAGCAAGCTTGCGGTTCAAAAGCTTGGATAAGCCCTGGCTTTACACTCAGGGCCAGGACTTCAGCAGCTGTGTTCTCCCAGATGTGGTGCAGATGCTAAATACCTGGAAACATGTAGACAAGATACCAACTAGCAAACAATGGGAACTGGCTCTGGCTAACCACTGAGAAGATGAGTGAGTGAGCAATTGTTAATTTTGTATTTAAATCACTGAACTATGTAAAAGAAAAATATCATTAAATTTATTAATTTTCTGTATTGTTATAAGAATAAGGAAAATAACAGCTTGCTGACTCAATCCATTCCCTCATATATACCCTTTGATAAGTGCTGTGACTGCCACTATTTTATCATAAGGCAGATGTAAGTGAGATGAGAGAAATCATAAACATCAACAACAAAAAGGCCTGAGGCATTTAACACTAAAATATCTGTGTGTGAATCTATATTTCTTTAGATTTCAAGAACATTGATTTCAGACTCTTTCCTGTCTGTCCTGACCTGCAGCCTTTTTTTTTTTTTTTTGATGACTCTATTTTCATTTTCATTAAAGGCATCCAAAAACAGTGTCTTCATGATTCCCTGTACAGGGTCAGGTTGAATAAGATTTCTCACACTGTATCTTCCCATTTTGTGATCCCGGTGAGATAGAATGGAGGAATTCACAAGTTGAATAGTGTGGCAACTCAAGACAGGAACACATCTCCTGCTCCTCTTTTTTTCTGAACACATTTTATTTAAGCACAGTCAACAATAAGCAAAGACTTGACCCTAGCAGACTCTATGACCCTAGAGCTCCCAACTTTTAGTGTACATCAAAATCACCTGGAGGGCTTGTTAAAACTCAGATTGATAGTTCCTACTCCCAAAGTCTCCAATTCAGTTGATCTCAAGCAGGGTCTGATGGGCTGCATTTCTAACCAGTTCCATAGTGATGTTGACACATAGTGATGTTGCTGGTCTAAGGACCACACTGAGAACTACCTGCCCTAGCTGTAGGGCATTTTGTGGACTGATAAGATCACCTGGGAACTCCATAGAAGCAAATAATCCTGTGAAAACAACCAGGCACATCTGCCTCCACCTTAGGCAAAAGCAGGACTCACCTGCAACTAGATTCAGGATTCGAAACAGGGGAGAAGTTGAGTCAGTAGATGATGAAGTTTCAACAAAGACCATGGGAGGCAACCAGGCTTGTAATCACAGCCTGAGGCTGGAAGTAGATGACCTGTGTTTCAATTCCTGCCCCATCCCTGTACTGTGATCATGGACAAGTCCTTTCAATAGCTTCAAAGTACAGTTTCTTATCTGGTGTTGGTTATCTTAACTATGACCCCAGAGAGTTATTATAAGCTGTGAATGAGGTAATCTCTATAAACCTGTAAAGCACAATGTTTGGAGGATTTCAAATAGGTTGATTCTAAATGTTCAATAAATTCCTAACCTGGGAATAAGGTCAGGACCTGGGCTTTATTGAAAGTCAGAGAGACAGGATCAAAGCTTGGCCTGAGGCTAGGTGATCAGTCTACATGGGGAAAATGAAGATGAGATACAAATCACACATTGGGCAGGGGTGAAATAGAGGTTTGTGGCAGACTTTCTGCCCAACCCAGAACAGGTATCATGAAGTACTATGGACATGTATTGTGTGGTGGACATTTAGGAGACTGGGCATTAGAATAGCAAGAGGGACTGAAGTTCAGGTCAGGTTCTCAGTGATTGGGGGTATAAGACAAGGATTTATTTATGCTGCTAACATCAGAGGGTGTATTAGTCAGCTTTCCATCACTGTGATAAAATATCTGAGGTAAACAACTTAAAAGGAGGAAAGGTTTATTTTGGCTCATGGTTTCAGAGGTTTTAGTCCCTGATTGGCCCAGTTGCTTTTGGGCCTATGATAACACAGAACACCATGGCAAATGGTATATGGTAAAAGAGGCTGCTCACCTCATAGCAGCCAGGAAGCAAAGCAAGAGCTTACTTTTATAACAAAGTCACTCCCCCTAAACATATTTAGCTATAAATGCATAAATGGATTAATCTGTTCATGAGGTCAGAGCCCTCATGATCTAATCAACCCAAAGGTTCCACCTCTGAGCACTGCTGCATTGGAAACAAGCTTTCAACACATGAGCTCTTGGAGGACATTTAATCAAAATTATGGGAGAGGGTGATGATGCCAGCTGTTCAACTGTTATGGTTTAGATATTAGGTATCCCCAAAAAGCTCCTGTGTGAGACAGTACAAAAAGGTTTAGAGGAGAAATGATTGGGTTATGAGAGCCTTAACCCAATCAGTGAATTAATCCCCTGATGGGATTAACTGAGAGGTAACTGAAGGCAAGAAGGGTGTGGCTGGAGGAGGTGAGTCATTGAGGATGTGCCTTTGGGGTGTATATTTTGTTATTGGGTAAACGGAGCCTCTCTTTGTTTTATGATCATTATGTGAACCACTTCCCTTCATCACACCCTTCTGCCATGATGTTTTAGCTCACCTTGAGAGATGGAGTCTATAGTCTATGGACTGAGATTTCTGTAACCATAAGCCCCCAAATAAACTTTTCCTCCTCTACAATTGTTCTGGTCAGGTCTTTTAGTCACAACAGTGAAAAAGCTGTCTAAAACACCAGCTTTGGGGGCTGCTGATATAGGATCAGGCCCCAATGTGAGAAAAAAAACTAAGCATACAGATAAAGTTTAAGAAATCCAGTTGTAAAGGTCAAAGAAATGAAGCATAGAGGATCAAGAGATCAGGATGGCTACAGGCCCCCACCTTCTTCTACCTATAAACAACACTCTACCTAGTGAGAAATGTGTAATAGACCAGGAAACCTGAATCACCTACCCTAAAGATCAGAGTAGAAGTCTGCTTTCTGGTACCCCTTGTATTAGTATGTTTTCTATTACTGCAACAAACTACCTGAAGTTGTATAATCTGTAAAGAAAGGGTATTTATTTATCTCACAGTTTTAGAGCCTGAAAGTCCAAATAACATTGTGACTGCTCTGGTGCAGGTCCCTTGATTGCATCACATCACATCAGATGACATCATGGTGGAAGCAAATACAAGAGGGACAGAGATCACATGGTGAGAGGAAGTTGGAAAATGAGACCAGGGACAAACTAGGGTCCCACAAGAACTACTGGTTAATCCCTTCCAAGGGCATGCCTCATGACCCAAGGACCTCCTACTTGACTCCACCTTTTAAAGATCCCACTACCTCTTAACCTCACCACACTGAGAATGAAGCTTCCCATCCATGAACCCTTGGGCAACACACTTATGCCATATCCAAACCATAGTGCCCCTCTTCCTGCTTGAACTACTCAGCCCTTGGCTTCCACTGCCCAGATCTCTAGGGCTCACCTTAGCTGATTGTCCTGCAATTGACTCCACACAAGTCTAGACTGAAAATCTGTTCCTTTTTAGCTGGAATCACAGTCCCCTGACTCTTGTTCTGTCCTGTCCCTTGCTGCCCACAATAAAACAATACTGCAGCTTACACCCTAAACTTCTTGATGTGACAGGCACCCATTGATAATTAATCCAATTTTACAAACCTTTTCTCTAATAAGCAATGCCATAATGACACTCATAAAAATGATTTTTCTACTTTTATAGTTTTCATGTTGCCCAAATAAGAATAGCTTCACTTGTTTGCCGATTCCAATTGCTTAGCAATGACTGCCTGGGGTGCATGCATATTTTTAATTATTTAATTAATTTTCTTTTTATGGTTTCCTTTATTATTTTTTAATCAGATAGATATGCATGTTTAAAGTTAATAGTCAAATCATTCTACAAGGTTTATTACAAAAAGATAGTAGTTCCTTATCTCTCTCAGCCCCATTTCCCCCTTTCATGAGGTAATTACTTTCATGCCTTTTCACTAATACATGAAATTGGTCTCTAGGTCTCGAAATGACATTTTTGTGTTGTTCTATTACTTGGTAGTGTTTTGGTTTTGGTTTGGTTCCCCTCCTCCTTCTTCTCTCTTCCAATTTTAGGCACTATTTATTGACTTATCCCTATAAAACTTAATATTTTATTTCTTTTCATTTATGCACCCCACTGTACCGATGTGCCTTTCCTTATCTTTTCATCTTTTCAACATAATTATAATTTTATAATTTTAGATAGACCAATATTTGAAATTTATAATACTATTACTATGAAAATGCTATTCACAGATGAGCCAAATAATAATCATAACAATTTTTCCTTTTCTTTACAACTATTTTTCTATGATAATTGCCTTGCATTCACTTTTTAGATTTTCTATGTATTTATCACTTATTTAATACCAATCTTTAGACAGTTGTCTAAATCTCTCAAGTACTTAATACATAGGGATATCCCAGTAATTTCATCTTCCTAAGAAGTATATCTTAGAACTTTATGATTGCCGCAGTCTTGGCTGGGCACAGAATCACGAGCCACCACACAGCTTTGTAGATTCAAACAGCAATTCTTTATTCCCGAACTCACACCGGCCTCCACACACGTTCTGGGGCAATCCCAGTTCTGCTGCAGAACTGGGATTCACCTACTCCACGAGGCTTTCTTCCCAAAATGGTCTCTGAATCTCACGAGAACTCAAAAGGAGCTCAGGCAGCAGGAACGCCCTAATTCCAGCAGCAATAATCCTCAACATCAAACTTCCCTAAAATCCAAGGTCTTAAACTGGGAACGCCCTTAACCCAAGGAGCGGGATACTTCCTCAAACTGCAGGACACACCCTAATCCTGGATCCTCCCTGTTCGTTGAGCAGGGTCACCTTTCTCAAACACACATGCAAGGTCAACAGCGAATTTAACATGGGGTACGCTGGCAAGGAAATTTCGATGCATCATTCCTACTTCGTAATGGCCCTCAGCATATGATCTGCTCCCATCTCTCACTATCTGGTACATTCACTGTCTTCTTGGTGTATCCCATCACTAGTTCTTCTGAGAATTCCTTTTGCTCTCTATTTCCCGTGTCTTGTAGAGTTCTCTCTTTCTTGGTTTAAATCTTTATGTTTATGGAGCACAGAGAAAAGGAAGTCTAGGGTGGAAAGCCCCAGCCTAGAACCAGTTGCTTCCTAAGAAGAGGTATGGGGAAGGAAATGGTTTTGAGTGTGTGAGTGTCTAATGATGCTTTTATTCTCCCCTCACATCCAAAGGATACTTTGGGTATCAAATTCAAGGTTGATAATCACTTTCTCCTTAGAACTTGAGAACCTATTGTTCATTTGGTTCTAGGTCCTAGTTTTGCTTGTGAGAAGGCCAGAGCCATTCTGATCCTGTTGCTTTCTGTGGTTTACTTTTCTCTTTTAAAAGCTTATCTGAGGTTCTTTGTCGTCAATATTCCAGATTCTCATAATGAGATGCCCTTGTTGTGGGTCTATTTTTGTTCATTCTGAGGGTACTCAGTAAACTCTTTTAGGATGGAAATTTATGTATTTCCTTGGCATATTTTCTTGACTCGTTTGGCTGATGATTTTCTTCTTTCTATTTTCTCTATTCTCTTTTTCAGGAAATTTTATCAGTCAGATGTTGGGTCTCTTGAACTGGTCCTTACATTTTTTAAATTAACATCTAATCCACTATTTTCCTCTTTCTTTCTTTATTTCCTTCCTTCCTTCTTTCCTTCCTTCCCAGGGATTGAACTCAGGGGCGCTCAATTACTGAGACACAGACCCAACCTGATTTTGTATTTTATTTACAGAGTCTCACTGAGTTGCTTAGCACCTTGCTTTTGCTGAGGCTGGCTTTGAACTGGTGATCCTCCTGCCTCAGCCTCCAGAGCCACTGAGATTACAGGCATGCACCACCACATCTGGCCACATTTCACTTTTGCTTTATTTCAGGGAGATTTATTCAATCTGATCTTCAATACTTCTATTGAGTTTCACTTAATCTATTACATTTTTAAACTCTAAGAATCTATTTTTGTCCTTTTTAAATAGCATTCAGTTCTTGTTTCATGGTTGCGATATCTTCCCTTATTTCCTTGAGAATATTTAATAATAGGCTTTAATTTTTAAGATGTTTAATTTCTGCTTCCTTTAAGTGGCTTTGTTTCTGATTCTCCTTTTCTCTCTCTCTCTCTTTCTCTCCCTCCCTCCCATTAAAGGCTTTCCTCGAATGTCTTGTAATCTTCAGTTATCTACTCATATTTGAGTGAGGACTAAAAAGCTGGTTTTAATATAGACTCACTCTCAAACATGATAGCATGTGCATCCCAAAAAAATGATAAGAATTTGTTTCTATGTCTCATTGTTTTTAGTCATACTCACCACAAAGGGAACTGAGGGAATAAATATCTAGAACTTATACTTCTCTTGCCCTTCTGTGTATGGGAGATGTCTCTTATTGTCAAAGCTAGTGAAATACAGAGGACAAGGAAGCCAGTGATAGAGAAGGGTGGAGGGTCTACCTGAAATGGAATATACCTAGCATGAAAACTACCTTCTGTCCATATTTGCAGGGAAAAGCTAACTGTCTTTTCTTGGTCTTGGAGTAATTTCTTTTAGTCCATTTACTAAACAAAAGAGAGGGAGCACAATTAAAATTTAAGCTTACAGGGCCTGGGGGTGTAGCTCAGTAGAAGAGTACTTGCCTAGCAAATGCAAGGTCCTGGGAAGGAAGGAAGGAAGGAAGGAAGGAAGGAAGGGAGGGAGGGAGGAAGTGAGGGAGGGAGGAAGTGAGGGAGGGAGGAAGTGAGGGAGGGAGGAAGTGAGGGAGGGAGGAAGTGAGGGAGGGAGGGAGCGAGGGAGGAAGGAAATTAGTTAGTTCAAATTTGTCTCAGTAAATTCAGTGTGCTTTACATATATGTAGATTTAATTTTTAAAAAACATCAATTTTTTGGTCATAATTTCTTCAAAATTTAGTTTGAAGTTCTGGGTTGTTCACTTATAAGAACACATGAATATAAATATGTGAAAAACCCATTTTGTTTTCCAGAATTTTTCAAGCATGGATCTTATCTGTTTCTTGTTTTCCAGCTCTGCCAGTGAACCTCATACAGAGGTTCTGTATGGAGAGAAACATGAATAATCAGCAGAGGAAAACCCTCACACATCATTGTCGTCGTCATCATCATCATCATCATCATCAGTCTTGGAATGAAGATTCCACATAAATTCGAGGTTTTCTCTTGGAAGAGAAATTCAGCAAGGTAAATTTCAAAGTCAAGAATATATTTTCTATTAATTCCCCAATGTTCCTAATGAAAACATGTCTAATCTCCAGTTATGACAGAAACTTGGCACAAGGTCAGAAGCGCCAGAACCACTCCAGTGGTTCCAAAATGTCTCCATCTTCACAGTGGGCCTGGCAGAGCCCTCTAGGGGCCGTCACTGAGGTGCCAGTGAGCCTTGATTGCAAATCACCACTGCCTTCTGTTTTGGATGAGCACATAAGATTAGTGATGGGGCCTTTCCCCTTGAGGTCACAGTTAGAAGCCCTGCATCACTGCATCAGAGTTGAAGTAGCTCCTTATGGAGATGGTGAGAAATGAGTAGGCGCACTTGCCACTACTTCCTAATTGAAAGCTGCCTGATAAAAACCACCTCAATACATCTGGCATGAACAAATCAGGGCAGACTCCTGTGGTGGGGAGACAGGAGGCTGAAGAGAAACCAAAATGCATAGACACTGGGAAAGAGTTTGGTCCAATTATGACAAAACAGAAAACAGCCTGAAAATGCTACTTTTAAATTGCCAGCTCTAATCAGAGGATCTCAAAAGTATAAGAAAGTCTCCTTCACATTATATTGGTGATCTGGGACCACATGAATATTAATATCTTCCCTTCATGGATGAGAACCTTTTGCATGGAAGTGTGATTCTTACACAAGTTTTTAATACTGAAGTTTTTCACCTGCCCATTATGACCCAGAATTCCCAATACCCCAAGACTTTCAATTAGCACTATTTTCTACTAACAGGTACTCACAGGAGTGGGTTGATGGCAACAACAGATGATAATTCCAGGCAGAATCACTCAGCATGCCTTTACATTGCTTGATTCTAAGTCATCACTTATATCACCACTATCAGAGTCCCAAAGACACTGGGAATGTGAACAAAACTGAGAAGCAAATGAAGGACAGAGTGTGGCCAATATCAGTCTGTCTGTCTAACAATGGCAAGACACTGGGACACCAAGGAGATCAAGCTAAATAAAACATGGCATCACATATAGTTACAGGCCAACAAAACCCAATGAGCTTAAGTATTAAAAAAAAAAAAATCTGTGCCTTTCCTGAAAGTTCATCCCCTGGAAAATAGAGGAAGGATATGATTAAGGGGATCTTATGGGCTCCATAGGGAACTATAGTAGTATACGACATTTATCTACCCTGGCTTTTGTTAGGGGAAATGAAAATGTTTGCAAATTTTTTTGCAAATCCCAGAAATGGCATTGAATATGTCCAGTGGCATATTCTGTCTTAATTGAGGAGAACAGAGGAAAGGGCCAATTGAAGAGAAGAGTGCCAATCAGGTCATAGTGAAGTTTTACCTGTGAGATTACATTGTATTGTCCCTTATTTCCTGCATTTGGGATTTAAATATTCCCAGAACTGTTAGAAAGTATCTATTAACAGTTTCTTTAAACTATATGCAAAAAAGCAGATTGAGAAACTGTCTATATTATGATTTTATTTTATGCAACATTATAAATGCTAATACAGACATTGATAGCCGGGGAGATAACAGGAAGAATATTATAAAAGTAGGCACAATAGTTCTCTCTGGTTGGTAGGTGTTGAAAGAATTTCATAATTTTCAGCATTGTTTCATTACTAAAGATGTATTATCTTCATAAACAGAAAATTTGAAATTATTTTTAGACTAATCAAAAACAAATAATATTCAGAAATTGTTATAAAAAGCAAGAGAGAAAATAAACATTTTTTTAAATGCCTCCCTTATACTTGGGATCAACCTTGTGAATTACATTTTTTTTCTTTTTCTTATTTCAAAAAGAAGAAACAAAAGCTCAGAGAGTTCAATTAACTTCAACAAGACTTTCATCACTATTGTCAACCTTTCAGGAAAACAAAAATCCTGTAGTCAGACTACTCTTTCCCTCAGCTTGAGAAAGAATCCCAAGGTAAAGGAAGTCTAAGGTGAAAAGTCCCAGCCTAGGAAATGTCTCCCAAAATCCCCTCAACCCACCCTCAGACTAATGGCAGAGCTAGACACTGTAGGTCAATCATGGAGAATGTTGCCCACCTACCAGAGGTATGACCAGAACTAATGAGAACAAGATGCTTTGTGATCTTTGAACAGCAGGATTAGCTGTGAGGAGTCATGAGTCACATGTCCTCATGACACATGTTCTGAGGAACAGCCACAGTGAATACACATAGCAATAATTTGAGTTTGAGCTGAGGGTCATCCCACACCAAAGCACAGTGCTGGAAATCAGGATAACCACTAGAAATAACTGTGCTTCTCTGAGCCTCTATTTCCTCAACTATAAAGCAAAAGAGTTTGCCTAGAAAAATCTCTGAAGTCCTTTCCAGTTTTAGGAATCCATAATCCACGATCTAATTCCAACCATTGCTTCTCTTGGATTCATTAACTGATTGCCCCAGCAAGTTTGACTGGTCCACCAGACATTGCTTCAGGGCCTAAAATTACGTGTGCTAATGCAGAGATATAAAATCACTTTTGTAATCTGCGTAGGATTTTGCTACCTACTTAGATTGTTTCATAACCCACAATTATCTTTGAAAAACAGACAAGTCTATTTACTCTCTCATCTAGGTTCCAGATGGGGCTGACCCCTCCCTCCCCCTTTCATAATAGAAAATCCCAAAATCTCAGGTGGGAGTCAGGATAACTCAGGAGATTTGGCAGTATGAGCTTGGAATCTTTCCCACTGGGTCCCAAATGCTTTATTTCCTAAGAGCTGCTTTTGTAAGGCAGGCAAGAAAGGCTGAGTTAATAGTTAGAATTTATAAAGGGTTTTTGCAAATTAAACAGAATTCTGTATCTGAAAGGCTACCAATGGAGTGGTTCTGTTCTCCTATATTATTTGCTTACAAGTGAAAATTCAAAATGCCAATAAAAGCTCCTTGGTGCAGCAGGTAGGCACTTTCTTATCAAAATGGGCCAGAAGAGTGAATGGAACCACCCAGGAAATCATATATCCACCCCTTAATAACATTAACTGTGAAAATTTCAGAGACAATAATAGTGTGAACAATTATAAACATGGACTGCAGATGGCTAAATCACAATAGTTAAACTCAATTGCTATTTGGAAAGAATAAGCCAGAAATGAATTTAAATATGAGGTTCAGAGGTCAGCTTCTAAAATTTTATTCTATGCAATCCATGTCCTGCTTTCCAGGGTAGGTGGCAAAAAAACAGCAAATCTTTTGGATAGGGGGTTCCCACTCTGATTTGGAAATTCTGCATAAAAAACTTCAAGCCACCATCCAGCCTCTTTGAGCATCTCCTTTTGTTCACCAAAGAAGCACCAGGAACTAGAGATGCACTAATTCCTCTGCAGGGCACCTCAGGGCCCAGAGAAATCCCCCCCTTTCTGTGATCTCTGAAGAGTCATTTGCAGTGTTCATTCCAGGAAAATCAATTTCATAGAAATCAATTTCATAGATTTTAAGATTTCCTATTTAAAACACAGCTTTTGAAACTCTATTCAGATATATTTGTGTAATTCTATTGAATCATTTGTCTAACAACCATGCATTGTTTGAAAATTTATATCTTAATCTGATCAAAAATGCATGGGTATTGTATTTTTTTAGTTTGTTTTTCATTTCCAGTGATCTTGAAGAGTCTAATTACCTTCCCCATCTTAGCATGTTCCATCTCTTCAGGAGGTTAAATGAGTGACTCATATTTTTGGCTGACTTTTTCCTGCATATCAAGTCTTCTCAGAGTGAGTAATTTATCATTCCACACAGATGCTACATGCTGCTCACCTATCCCAGCTTAAACACTGTTCATCCTGCTCCCCCTGATAGGAAAAATAATTTAAATTCTGTCTTCCCATTCATTTCCTAGGCCAAGAGAATGAGCAGGTTTGAATAATTTGGGAGCACCAGCTCTAAGATTAGCTCTTATTGTCTCTACTTGCGAAGAAAACTCTACTTCACCACTAAGCACCAGAAGTTCCTCCATTCCACTTAAAATTTATTTTTTGGAACCACAGATGCCTTTGAACTTGATTCTAAATCCCAACATATTGCAAGGAACTGAACATTCCCATGTTGAAGGGGAGAAAGTAGAAGCTGAACAACTATTTACAACTACATATTCACCACAAACAGTTTCTCTCTTCCTTAGTGTGGCCTACACCACTTATCTTCCCCTTCAACCAACTAATTCTCAATTCTCTAATCCTCAAATTATTATCTGTTCCTCCCCTGGTCCAGCACTCCCCACCTTGGTTGTCTGTCATTTCTCTGCAATGTCTATCATTCTGCCATCGTTGCATTTAATTTCCTGCTTTATGTTCTGTTTATAGGTCTGTTTCCTAAATGACTTTAAAAGAAACCATGTCTTTGTCATTTCCTGTTGCCTATGATTGGTCCAGTCTGGCTGATAGAAGGTGCTCAGAGTGAAATGAATGGGCACTAATGTTCAGCTGCTCTCTGAGCAGCTTAAGAAAATAGGAAAAATTTTAGACCTGAAAGTGAAAAAAAAAAATGTATGGAATTAATGAGAAAAATATTTGAACACTCAAGGTAAACAAAAATTAAAAAGTATTTCATGTGGCTGCATGCTCTCATATTTACTAGGGTACTTATTTCACTCTGCCTTGTATAAAGATTGGATATTTGTGTAATCTAGATGGCTTTACCACTTTGACTACCACCACAAGTTTCTCCATCACCAACTTTACCCCCTCCACAACCTCTTTCACCCTTCTTTCAATTTCTCCAACACTTCCAGTATACCGTCCACCTCCACCAATGTCGCCACCTCCTCCCTCATCTCTACTTCCTCTATCACTTCTATCCCTCATCTACTACCATCACCACAAGAATTTCTCCTCTTCAAGAATAATCTTCCTCAAATATAACTGGGGGATATATTTGATTCCATAGTCCTTTCTGCTTCTCCATTGTTTCTTGCTTTCGCTCCTGTTCTTACCACATTTGTTCTGTTTACACCCCACATCCCACAGGGATGCTTATACGGATCCTCTCCCAACCCCGCTATAAACATAGCATAGAGCCTCTTACTCTCCTCATGTTTAAAAATAAATTTTTCTTGCATATTTCCTTGGCAGTTGTGGAAGTTTGGGACTGAGGTCAGAGAAGCTTCAAATAATAATAAAGTGTGTCCTCCCTGTCATCCAGCAGCAAGCACCTCTCTGTTCCACCATCATCAAACCTGTTGATACAATGGTTCTCAAATCATCCCTGGAAAGGGTCCCATCTGGTGGCCATGGAGTAGAAATGTAAGCAGGTTCTTTCCCCTCTTCTAAAGGCCTCCATATGATGAGCCAGGAAGTACAGGACAAGCTCTTTCACCCACTGAAAATGACGTCAGCCGAACTAACACAATCTAGAAACAAGGCACAGCATAAATCGGGCATGCTGCCTGCTCCTAAGATAAAACTGGAATGTGAACTGCAGGTCTAAAAGGTCCATTCATCCCCAGATGATTGCCTTCCTTCTGTCATAGACACATGAGTATCACAGCAGGAAAAAAAAAAAAATATTCAGCCTTCGGTTGAATGTGTTTGGGATGATGGAGAACAACATAGTAAAAATTCAAGGTGTAAAGAGACATAAACATACAATACAAAAGGAATTTACCATAAAAATCCAACTCAGCAGGCCCTCTGTCTCCGTTATGGAGACTTTGATGGAAAGGCATGGGGATTTTCAGGTGTTAAAGTGGCCACCAGAGGGAGGTAAGTTTGAAGGATGTACCAGACCTCAGATCTATGTAACCTCCCCGGAACAGACTTACACGGATCAAACAAGAAAATTCATAAATGTCGCTGGAACTGCTAGTTCCAATGCCCCCAAATTGGTTCCTTCTTGTTACTGCAGTTCTGAATTTTAGCTTTTAAAAAAGATGAAGGGGAAAAAAAAAGGCATGGGTGTTTCAAACAAATATGAAAGCTTTAGGCACTAAATTTCCATATCCAAACTTAAGAACATTTATAATAATAAGTCATTTTTGGCCCTGTTCCTACATTTTGCCCTTTCATAGGACGAGATAAAGAATGAATGTAGAAAAGAGGAATTTTCTAATGTCGGAATGGTTATCAACATATTCTAAATGGAAAGCTGAACGTTACAACTCTGCTATAGATGTCATCAAGGTCAATGTAGGGGAAATTATGGTTCCTAAATTCTTGATACCAAGGAAATTCTAGGTATTCTTGATAAAATATTACCTGGTGATAAAAAAAAAACCTACACACACACACACACACACACACACAAGTTGGTATTTGAATGTTAAGGTCTTAGCTCAAATGAAACCCTTTCTGAAAGGATTCCCCAGAACAACCCACTCAAAATCACACATAGTCACCACCAACTATCATTCTCTAACTTCTTGCCCAGCTTTAGTTTGGGGATTATTTTTTCTTATTTATTTTATTTTCCTTATCCATTTGTCTCACCTGCTTTATTTTTCTATCTTTTCACCAGCCAACATAATACGTATTTGTTTATTGATGCATTGTCTCCTCCCACTGGAATATAAATACTGTGAGAACTTTGACCTCTTTGACATCTATTTTTGTTCACTCATAGCTAGATCCCTGGTGCCTAGGACAGTGCTTGGCACAAAATACTTGCTTAATAATCAACTAGTTAACACATATTTTAGAGAGAGAAAAATCTCTAGGCTAATTAAAGGAATAATTATGTCTGTAAATAAGCAACTATTAAGAGAAGTATAAAATTATCAGTGGAAATGGAAATATGCTTCTGCACATTTCCTGGGCTTCAGATTTCAACCCAAATGAAGTCATGATCGGTGATTCCCATGTTTGTTTCATTCTGTTCTGTTTCCAAATTGATGAAAATAAATCCTATTCTTTAGAGTCTCCTAGCCTGCTCTCCATCTTAGCTCCTTTCTTTTCTTAAAGGAAAATAAAAAAGACAGGCAAAAAAAAATAAAACCAGCTTGAGAAACATCAACACTAAAGTATCAGAGGAAATTTTGGTCTAATACAAGGGTCCTTACTTCTATATCCTCCCCCTTTTTTAAATTAGAAATTCATCTCCCAGATAATCAAGATGAGGCAAGGAGAGAATGGATGGGGGGGCAGAATATATACTTAACAAAGGATCCCACCTTGAATTTATTAGGCTTTGAAATGACCTCAATATGTAGGTCAGGAATAGAAATAATCCTTATGAGGATGGATAATTATATGTAAAGATTATTAAATGGGAAGTTATTTGTGTTAATACATATATACATATGTGAGTGTATGTTTGTGTGTGTGTGTGTGTGTGTGTGTGTGTGTGTGTGTGTAGTAAGAATATATGGTTCTCTCTGTACACTTGCTCAAATGATATGTGCAGAGAAGGTACTGGCTAAAAATGTTCTGCCTGAGTGGGAGGTTTGGGTGTAGAGTGCTTTATGTGTGATACTGAATGTATCAAAGTACAAGAAACCTAGGGAATATGGCCCCCAAAAGTAAATAATAGCCAATATTTATCAAATACTTTTTCTACATGACTTTAAAGAGTTAATTCTTTCAATTCACAAAAACAAAATCTACGAGGTACTATTATCAACCCATTTTATAAATGAGAAAACTAAGGCCTAAAGAGGTTAAGTCCCTTACCCAAGAGGACAGAACAAGCGGGAAGTGAAGTTTGTATTTGAACATGCATGCTCTTACTCCAGAACACATGTGCTTAGTCCCTCCCACATCTCCACTCTCTGAGGAGAAGCTTTACCCATGATGGATAGATTCACTAACTGCTGGGATCTGTCTCCACAGGCTGGGGCACATTCTAGCTATACCCAAGGGGTAGAGAAAAATCTTCATCGAGAAGGCAACCCCAGAAGGACCAGGCATTGACAATGTCCTCCATCCATCCAGATCGACAGAATGTGCTTCCTGTCCTGTGTTTCTTTCCCCACTCCACACTGTCAGTTTTATGTTTGGCCTCCCCTCTGCTCTCTCCACCCTTTAGTTCAGCTGGATTTAAGGTAGAAAGAAAAGGAGGGAGATGGGGTAAGGAATAGAATTAGCAATAAGCCTTTCAAAGAGCCATAAACTACATCTCTTTTTATCTTTGAATCATCCTTGATTAGCCTGAGGTTAAAAAATAAGTCGAAGAGTTATCATTGGGATTTTAAAATTCTTTCAAAACACACACACACACACACACACACACACACACACACACACTTTCAAAAATATATATCTATAAAATAATATGGTTTGACAAAGAACACAGTACCTGAAACTTTTATGATTTTCTTCATGTTTTCCCCTTTCCGTATGAGAAAAAAAAAAAAACAGGAAGGATACTCCCACTCTTAGTGATATATTCAGACAAGAGGGTCTTAGAAAAAATTCTAGAAGTCCCTGTGTTACAGCTTTATAAAGCATAGTTTTTAAAATTCATGTTCATAGAGCCATTGTCCTCAAACTATGCCCAGAGTAAGAGCAAGTGCTAGGCTTTCACCTGATTCCTTCCGACCCTTCACTTTTCTAAACAAAAACAGCAACAAAAAATAGTTTGGAATCAAAATGATATGAAATTGTATCACTGAGGACATGGATAGCATCCATGTCTTCCCTGAGGAATGAAGGATTTATTACCCCTTATTCTCACTATGGGCATTGCATTAGCCAAAAAAAAGTCACCTTGCCCAAGCTGATGCACCCTTTCCAGAACAGGCCCCATGCAATGACTACTAGTTGTTAAGTAGAAAATCCCAGCTCTCTCACCCCAATCCAAGACAAGTCTACAGTGTTATCCCAGCTTGGAAACTTCTGTAATACATATGTTCTATTGAGGTTTCCCTCAGTCAGTTTCTTCCTCTGACTGATCCTCCTTTCTTCCCTTCTTTCTCTTTCTTTCTACAAGGGTTGACCCTAAGGGCATTTTTTTATTCTAGTCTCATATAATTCAGACTCTACCTCAGATTTGGTTTCCCAGAAACCTAGCCTATACACTATTATGCCAAAAATTGTAACTATCCTACATTTCCCAGTGGAAAATGTTTCAAATCAGTAAGTGACCCACACTTACCATATCAGCTGAGAGACAAATAGAGATGACATCAGTGGCCCTCTACAAATGTTAAAGTACCTACAATCCAGCCCTGTCCTTTAACCTGGGATCTTTGGAATAAGCTACACATATGTAGCAATTATTACCTTCCTCTTGACTCCTTGAGGTTCTATGTGGTTTCTCTTGTGAACATCATGGCGCACAGGAGGTAATTCTGAAGATCACACTCCCAAGTAAGGATGTAGTTCCAGTTGCTGTACATTTCCAACCATCTGGCAAAATTAGGAGAAATAACTTTCAGTTAAGGAATTGCCTTGCATCCTCTAATTTTTTCACATTTCCCCCAGATTTCCCATTAACTATACAGGTTATGTCTAAATAGGAGAGGGAGATGATTCTACTTTTTTTTCCCCTCTTCCTCTTCCTCCTCCTCTTCTTCCTCTTCTCCTTTTGTTTCAATTGTTATTACAGCTTCTCATCCTCTAACCCAGAAAATAAATTTACCAGAGACTAGACAAAAAGATATATTAAATAATACAGTCTTAATGCAGCGAGTGGGGAGAGTTCTTGACTTTGTTTTTATATGTAAAAACTTGTGGAAATCTTTAGATAATTTTTTTAGTTTTCCAACATTCAAGTCATTTAGTTAGTTAGCTATCTAGCTCTCCCTTGATTTACTATTAATTTCTAGTTTTAGCACACTATAGTCAAAATAGAGTCTTACAAAGTTGATTCTTTGAAATTTATTAAGCTTCCTATTTGACTTATACTTGCTTGAAAATCATATATTTTAGATGTTTGTTCTATAGCTTTTCTATTTGTTTTATCAGCTTCCAAGAGGTTTTTTGTTTCTGTTTTTGTTTTAAGTTTTAACCATCATTGTTTTACCTACATTCTTTCTTAGGTCAATCAGTTGTTGCCTTTTATATTTTCAGGTCTTACTGTTAGAAGCATATATATTCATGATTACTATGTTATATCTTCAACATATAATGTCCCTTGTTGTCCCTTATTAAGTTTTTCACCTTAAATTCTATTTGGTTGATATTGAGAGAGCTTACCTATGATCTCTTTACTTCGTATATGCCTAGTATATTTTTTCCATTCTATTATTGTCAATCCTTCTGTAGCCTTGTTTTTAGATCCTTGTATTAACCTTGTATTTACTTAATATCATGTATTTAGATCTCAGTTCTAAAAACAGGTCTTTTGATTGGTCACACTAAGCCATGTATCTGGATTATAAATACTATTCCATTGACATGTGCTGTCTTACATGGTGCCATGCTGTCCTTTTATTTATTTATTTCCTTTCCTTGGTTTCCTCTAAATAGTTTACATTCTGTTGGTTTCAATGTCATAATCCTATAGGTATTGTTGTGGTGGCTGCTCCAACTTCTTAACCAGTACTTATACCCATTTTTCCTAACACTATCTAACACTTACAAGTGTCTCTGTCTTCCCCTGAATAAGAACCTGTGCCTTCTCCTCTTCTTCTGATCCCTCTGCACACCACTTCCAAAATGTCTAATGAATTTCATGTTTACATATGACTTATAAAATTGGTCATGTTCCTTTCTACTATATATATCTTTTCTACAAAGTCCGGCCTTAAGTGAAGCAACTCTAACATATCTAGTTTTACGTTGTCATTTCTCTCCTTCCTGGAATTATGCCTATGATAAATGCACATTTTCCATGGTTAAATCCAACTTTAGCCCAGCTACCCTGTAGCCCCTGAGACCTCCAAGGGAAGTGTATACAAAAGAATGCAAAGTAATAATTTCTGAATACTTTGAGTTCCTTCTTCTAAGCAACTCAGACCTAATTAGGCAAAGCCAGAGTAGATTGTTTGTTCTTTCTATTACCTCTGCCTAACTTGGTCCTTAATCTTACCACAGAGGGGGAAGAAAGGTCCAAAAAGGGACATGCCAGCCATCCCAGGACATAGATTGCAAAGATAATCAGACAGCAATAAGAGTATAAAGCAGACGTGGTCTGGAAGGCAGCAGCCCTTGGCCCTTAGAGATGACCCCAAAGAGGGTCAACTTGCAATTCCACATATCTGGAAAAGTAGAAAGACAAAGTGGGACCAAGCCTACCTGGTATACTCCAGGCACACAACCTGACCAGGCATAACTTCCTATCTCAAAGGTTGAAGTATTTAAAGGTATAGCTCAAAAACTGTGCATCAGCCACCAACTATTAATGGAAAGTCACTGTTCCTATCCCCAGAGGGCTCACAGACAATTGGAGAAGATAGATGTATAGAAGACCATGAGATGTATAGCACAATGAAAAATTTTGCAAAACTCACAAATTCCCAAGAACAGTCACTGGGACTTACCATCCCAGGAGGGCAAGAGCTATTGGGCAGTCAAGAAAGGAAAAGTACTCTCTCTTCTGGACCAATTCCCTAGCATGCAAAGCATTCCAAAGGCCTCCCTTCCTTCCCTCAAATTGTCTCTTTCACTTTTTACTAATGCTCAAAATTTCTTTCAGTGCAGACAAAGCCTGTCTTTCTGCAATTAGAGAAAACAAGCTTAAAATAGAAGTGCTGTGGGATGGTTAGCAGAGGGGAAATTAGGGCGAACCCATGTGTGAATGACTAACATCACATCATCGCCAGTTTTGATAGGGGACAGAGTTTACTCATTCATAAGTCCTAAGATCCTGGAGGCCCCAAGAATCCCCACTAAAAGAAAACTGGAACACCAAAGAATGTGCAGACATGTGTCATGATGCTGTTCGGTGCGTGCTTCTGTTGATTTCTATGTGTGGAAAAAACAATAGAACCAGAAGAGATATTGCCTATCACCTCTCTCTCCTCAAGTCACCCCAGAAGGGACCCTACCTTGGAATCTCAATCCGTAGCATCTGGGATTGTAAATTCAGATTCTGAATCCCACGAATCATAAATACCTCTCGCCTAGCTCTTCATTCCTAGACCTCTGCCAGAAGGTTTCACATTCCAATTCCTTCCTTAGTCGACTAATTTGATCATGTTAACTGATTCGTAGAATGGCCCTTAAAATTCCTCCAAGGTGTCTCCAAGGACAATGACCATCTCTTGTGTCTTCCCATGCCTGCAATTATCTGATAATTCCTCCATCACATTAACTTTGTCTACAACCACTATTTTGGCTCCCCTCATTTGTCCCTTTCTACAAACAATTAGATCTCCACGTGGATAGACAGTTGGGCTAGAGGGTCCTTTTGGCAGGAGGGGTGAATATGATGCCTTTTATGCGCCTTCAGAGCTCCAGCCTGGTTTAATAATCCCCAAGCACCACTTTGTGTGCGGCAAGGTATAAATATATGCTAATAGGAGGTCTGGCTCCTTGTCACAACACATTGCAGGCTGCATTCGTGCAAGATAAAATAAAAAGATTAGATGCAATCTTGAAGTCAATCAGAAAGCAAGAGGAAACCAAAAAAACGGAGCTCAGATTGTCAACAAGGAGAAGCAGAAAAATGACTTGAATCGAATTGCAGTTTATCTCGTTAAGCGTTAAAGGAAACCAATTTCTCTCAGAAATTGGAAGGCAATTTAAACATTTCTACAGTTTTACTAAAGTTTGAAATTTTCCAGTGAAAGAATAAGGTTTTCTTTATTTCTGCATATCTGACATTTTCCCTGTACTTTCAGGAACTAGAAGGGCCTAGATAAGAGGGTATTTAAAGAAAGGAGAGCACAGTTATCAGGAAGTAAGAGAAGAATCTATTAAAGAAATACTTGATTTCTTCAGCCCTTTCAGATTTCATGCCAAAAGACTTAAGGAAGCTAAAACTGTGTAGGAAAAGGCCAACTACAAAATCTGGTCTGGCGTTGGTTAAATCACTAGGCCGGATTCATTGACAAACAGAAAAGTCACATTCAACTTATGAAGGTCAAATAAATTATACCAGTCTCAAAGCCCAGCTACATTCTATTAAAGTGGATGATGTCACAAGCCAAAGGCACGGTTCACAATGTATTTAAAGTCTTATTTGATAAGCTCACTTCACCATTCCTAGCAATACGAACATTTTGACAGTGACCTCTGTTTCACATTTTGGTTCTTACAGCTCCCTTCCATGCTGAAAAGTACAATTCTCCCTAACCATTGTATTCAATAGAAATAACTTAACCAGGCATGGTGGCACACTCCTGTAATCCCAGAGACTAGTGCAGAGATTAGTGGGACCATGTCTCAAAATAAAAATAAAAAGGACTGGGGGTATAAGCCAGAGGTAAATTGCCCCTGGGCTCAATCCCCAGTACAAAAAAAAAAAAAAAAAAAAAATACCAACTCACTAATTAAACCTCTATTTTCAGAGTTAAGACCATACCTTTCCGACCCTATGGTCCATCTGGCAGTGATTTGCCAAACAACACAAGAAGACTTCTCCCCCCATGACATCCTGGGCAATGAGGTCTCAATGTTGCCAGAAATATCAGGGTTTAAATGACACATATTCATTCATGCAGTGTGTTAGTGGAAGAGGATCAACCAGAGTGACTAAAAGGGGCTCTCATACTTTATTCAGTTTACATTTATATTGTTCATCATCTTTTACACTGGAAAAAGTCAAGCATTCTTCTGTGATTTTAGAAAAAGTACTTTAAGGTATTTTGAGATACACAACCTAAAACTTTAGATTCATGCCTCTGAAAAATCACCAACTCCAATCCCTTAGGTGAACTTCATGGGCACTGATTATATATATATGGATGGTATGAACTGGACAAAACTCAGAATGTAATATGCTAGGCTAGTGGCTTTTGTCTTTCCTCATTGCTGTCTTCACACACTCATTCAGCTTGTGAACAGTTACTGAGCACTTACCACCTCACAGACTAACAAAGAAGTAGGATGTAAAGCTAAAATTTTCCTTGCAGAAGAGAAACAACAGTAAACAGCAGCTAGGATGGCCATTTGTTCTCCATTATTATGAGACAAAATCTCAGACAAGATTCATCAGAGAGAATATTCAGAAATAAAAAAGTATCTTTCCTGGTCTCTCTCACTTCTACTGACAACTTTTCCTTTTCAATAACTTGTTATGTGCCAGGAGCAAACAATATGAAATCCATTTCTAATGAGCAATAATTATAGCTTTAAGAAGCTGTACAATCAGTGTTCAGTGATTTCATTATTAGATAGCACCATAAATTATGCTAATGCTGATAACAGTTCTGGATGAGAGAGGTCCAGATCCGGGAGATTGCACTGAAATTATTTACATCCTCTATTTCTGAAACAATAGACCTGGCAATTTGAAAATCAGATGATCCGATTTATTCTGGCAGGACACACATGTTGCGTCAACCATAAAATTAAATAGGGTCCTATTTTTTCTTTTTAAAGTTTTTCTTCTATTACCTTGCATCTTACAAATCTCTTCTGAGATATTTCTAATTATTGTAAATCTTGTTTCTAAAATTACCCAGTGATAGTAGCTGATGATGTCATATAATGAGGTTGGCTTCCGCCCACCCATGTCTTTATAAAAGCTAAACTTAAAAACGCAATGCCTAAAAAGTCACAATTGCCTATCAGGATGAAGAAAGCAGGCAGCAAGCTATGATGCTAGGGAATTATTGCCTCTTTGTTTTAAATCCCAAGTTTTAAGTGTTAGCTATGAACACAGTATCTCCAGATGGATGTTGAGAGCTGGCCTAAGTCTCCCAACTCTATCCTCCTACATCCTCCTATATTTGACCTTTCCCTTGGAATTTTTACACTTAAGTTAATAGCAACAAAATCTGCCTTTTTTTTTTTTTTAGTTCTAATTACATGCCTGACCCTGTGCAAAGGGGTTTGTATAGACAATGTCATTCGAATCTCATAAAAACCCTATGCAATGACTCTATGATTGTTATTCTGTAGATGAAGAATAAAAGACCCAGAAGGAAAGGAATAAAGAAAAATAAGGCTGGGGCAGAAGGGAGGCAAAAGCTAATTTGCCGGAGAACACACAGATGGTAAGTGGAAAGCCAGGATTCAAACCCAGGGAAACCTGAGACTGTTGCCCTTGGCAGAAATTGTGTGGAATCCAACACAAATCTGACTCTAAATACAGTTTTTCCTAAAGCCTCCTAAATGGCAGCAAAGGGGGAAGTTGTAGCATATAACATCTAGAAACACATCTTCAGAATTCTCATTAAGGTTTTCCAAAGATGTGGAACAAATGAAGCACGTCACACTGCAAAGGATATCAATTGGTGCAACCACTTTGGAAAACTATTTGGCAGTTCCAACTAAAGCTAAATATACACATATACCTTATGATCCAGCAAGTGCATTTCTAGATATATACCAAACAAAAATGATGCATGCAGTCATGCTCACTGCAACATTGTTCAAAATTGTCCCCAAGATAGAAACAACCCAAATGGCCATTAATGTGGACAATGGGCATGTCCGTGGACAAATTAATTGGGACATATTTACCCAATGGAATACTATACAAGAATAAAAATAATAGATTAATGATGCATCAAAAAACATGTATAGATCTGACAGACATAATGCCAAGTGAAAGAACTTAGCAACACATACTACATGATTCCACAGCTATTTAGTTTAAAAACATATCAAACTACTCTATCTATGAGGCTAGAATCAGAATAATGATTACCCTTGGGGTATGAGGGAATACTCAGGGATAATGAAAATCTTCTATATCTTGATGTGGGTAGTAGTTACACCAGTGCATTCAAACGTAAAAATGTATTGAGCTGTGTATGATTTGAATGTGAGGTGTCCCCCAAAGGCTCATGTGTGAGACAATGCAAGGTTTAGAGGTGAAATGATTAGGTTATGAGAGCCTTAACCTAATCAGTGAATTGATCCCCTGAATTAACTGGGTGATAACTATAGGCAGGTGAGGTGGGTCCCTGGGGGCATGCTTTGGGATATATATTTGTCCTTTGTTTTTTATAATCTTTCTCTTTTTTAAAAAATATTACTCTTTTTAGATATACATGACAGTAGAATATATTTTGACATATTATACATACATGGAGTATATTTTATCCTTAATGAGTGGAGATATCTATCTCTCTCTCTCTCTCTCTCTCTCTCTCTCTCTCTCTCTCTCTCTTCCCTTCCTGCTGTTTTCCTCCACCACACTCTTCCACCATGATGTTCTGCCTCACCTCAGGCCCCAGGGAATGGAGACTGAGACCTCTAAAACCGTGAGCCCCAAAATAAGCTCTTTCTCCTTAAAATTGTTTTTTTATCAGGCCTTTAGTCACAACATCAAAATAGTTGGCTAAAACAGCTTACCCCTAACATTCGTGTATTTTATATGAGTTATATCTCAATTTTTTAAAATATTTTTTAGTTGTAGTTGGATATAATATCTTTATTTTGTTTATTTATTTTATGTGATGCTGAGGATCGAACCCAGGGCCTTGCACGTGCTAGGTAAGCGCTCTACCACTGAGCCACAACCCCAGTCCCTATATCTCAATTTTTAAAAATAAATAAACATCTTATTGGATCTCTTTGTCCTCCTAAATCCCAGTCACCATTACATTGATCCCCCAAATTCTTTTCTATTTTGTCAAACTTCAGCTCCCCTCTCCTTTCTCCCTCCACATACTTTCTACATTTAGTCTTTTCTATCCCACTAGTAGCTTTATGTCCTTTCCTATATAAGTCAATTTAGCTCCCTCGGGCACCTTCTTTTTCTCCTCTCTATTCATTAGTATAATCAGCAAAATGAACATCCCAGCAGTCAAGTAGACCAAACAACTCTCTTTAGAAGAACATTAGTGCATTTACACAGAGGGATCATAGCTATTTGTTTTGTTTTTAAATTATTTTTTAGTTATAGTTGGACACAATACCTTTACTTTATTCATTTTTACGTGGTGCTGAGGATCAAACCCAGGGCCTCACACATGCTAGGCAAGTGCTTTACAACTAAGCCACAGCTCCAGCCCCCATAGTTATTTGTTTCTATACCCTCTAAGAGAGGATGAGCTTCCTGAGGGTGGGGGCTACATATCCCAGATGACTGGTAAATGCCGAGTTGTATTCAATGAGCGCTTATTCTACCCTTAAGGTTATGAAGCCTCGGTGTTAGCTCTAAGTTCTCATCACCCATTCCAGAGATGCCCGTAATGGACTACTGATTAAGGTAATAAACAAGGTTACTTGGAGATGAGATTAAAAAAAATCCTAGCTTTTAGAGGCATTTGCCTGGAAATTACAAGAAAAATGCAAGATGGTTTTAGTTATCTCAGGTCATGTTTATTACTTTTTTTCTTGAACTTATTGTCTTCTACTGAACAGGCATAACCAGGCAATTCCATGGTCAAGAGGGAATAGAACAATAATTCCTTTGGGATGTGTATGGGGGGAAAGATAAGATGCTTAAACAAACTATTAAATTGTCTAACCCCTGAAAATGTAAAAACAAGCCAGGAAACCATACTGGAATCCATTTTCTTGTTTTTGAACTCAGCAGAGCCTAGAAAGGTAATCAGTTCTAAGCTTAGGTAGGGGCTTAGATGTGAGGACCTCATAGGAAAAGCCTTATCTTTTGAATATGGAGTACACAGCTATCAATCACCAAAGAACCTCAAAGTTAAAAATCAGGAGGGCAGAAGAACAAAACAAAGACAAAAGGACAATTTTAGCCTATTACTTATCAAGGAAGGGTGGCTTGGAAGTCCATTTTAAAAGTTTGTGCCAGACCAGACTGGAGAAAAAAATCTTTTGTTCAAAGACCTCACCCATACAGAAATGAATGAAATAAAAAGTCTGAGGTCATGTAAGAGTCCTCGGCTGTTACACCACAGGTGTCAAAAGCCTATTTGAAGTGTAATCCATTTTTCCATGTATTGATATATTATGGTGTTTATAGAATATTCTCTCTCTCTCTCTCTCTCTCTCTCTCTCCTCTCTCTCTCTCTCTCTCTCTCTCTCTCTCTCTCTCTCTCTCTCACACACACACACACACACACACACACACACACACACACAAACATTTTCATGTTTAGAAAGAGAATGTACCATTCCTTCCTTCCCAGTCCTCCCGGATAGCCACCTCAGTTGGATGACTTTTGAATAAATACAGAAGTTTGCTGCTAAGAAAGGCACCTTCACTTCTTAGAAAAGTATTCCTGTGTTTATCTTCTGGTAGGCCTGTGCTTGCTAGACATAAACCATTCCTCATCAGCAACAAGTAGAGGTTTATTTTTGTCATTCATAAAATAAACCAGGTCCCGGCCAAAGGAAATGACTCTTGGAGGCAGCCCCGTCATAGAAGTGCTGTAGAAGTTACAAATGGCTCTGTGGCCCAGGCCATAAACAGTCTTTAAAAAGGCTGGTGCTGAGCTGTTGATATTAAAAATCACCTCATTAATTATGTTTGTAAACAATGCAGCTGTCTGTGCTTGCAAGCTGGGCTTCCTCAGCATAATAATATTTGTAACAATAATAACCATCATTTCAAGCATAGCAATAAATAGTCAATCCAAGAACCTCAAGTGAAATCACATCTGGGAGCTGCCACCTGGTCATTCAAAATACTTCCTCAGAAGGTAAGAAGATTGTTGCTTGTTTTTCTACTCACAAGGCACTTTATCAGCATCAAGTACTCTACTAGAATATTCTCCATCTCATTATTTGAAAAGGACAGGTCAATAGCTAGGATGAGAAGAGTAACAAATCCAAGAGGAAAGCTAAGAGACAAAAGAAGTGGAGGAGTTGACCAGAAAATGGTGTCATGTGTAAGAGGGCATCATGGGAAAAAAGCCCAATCCTTTTGTGAAGGATCAGTGAGGTTAGGATGGCACCTCAGGATATAGGTTAACCAGCCATACCTTCTTGGTACTTGTTCAGTTATACTTCCATCCTACAAAAATACATCAAATACCTACTATGTGCCAGGTGTGCACAGAGGTGCTGGAGAAAATTCACAGGCAGATATCCATTTTAGATGCCTGTTGGTGATGTCATTGAGACATACCTGAAGGGTTACATAATTTACAATCTAAGTGACTTGGTATTTATTTTCTTTTAAGTCCTATCTTCATAGAATATACTTCTCAAGTCAGCCCAGCTGTTATTAGCTCTTAATATTGATAAAAACAAGAAGAAAATATGTTTTTGTGTAACACAGGTAAGCTAGAATTACTAGACCTCTTTCCACATGAGAGGACAACACCTTCATACCTCATTTCTGCCTCCTCCACATGTAAATTTTAATTCTAAACCTCACCGGAGAGAGATAAATGT